>NC_090930.1:880727174-881030299 GCF_040938575.1 Ambystoma mexicanum
GGTGGGGCAATTGGTTTCAGGTGCACGCCATTAATGTCAATTGCCTGACCAATGCAAAGGCTGTTAAGCAAAATTGCCTGTCTTCTACGTCCACATCCTTCTTCAGCCCTCTTCCTCGTCTCAGTCCCTATAGGAGTCTGTGACATGTAGTTTACTTTATCAAAGGTCGGTTTTTCAACTTTTTGTATTTTTAAGGGTAGATTTAAGTCCATTAGTAATTTCAAGAGAGGGGCTGTAGGTTTTAACTTTGTTAGAGGAAGATGATTTAGTGAATACAACATTTCCACCATTCCTTGTAGTGTACCTTTGGTATTGAGGAGGACATTTGATTTTTGGGACCAACAAGATTCTATCTTTTACTATAATAGGCTTTGGTGTTACAACTTTAGGGTTTACCACTTTAGATTCAATAGGAGGTTGGGATACATTAAAATGATAATAAGCCCTAACCTCTTCTGACATAGAGGTAAGCATCTCCCTGTCAGAGGAAAAATACTGTGTCTCATCCCACGGAATCTCCTCACTACCCTGGGCCCCCCTGTCTCCACCCAGGTGATCCTCCTGCAGTACACCAACCCCAGGATTGAGATCAGGTAGCGCCTGCCTTCCCCTGGCTACCTGGGAGGAGTCTTTAGGCAGGGTTTCAGTGAGGGATCCATAGGATTCTTCACAAGCCCCAGAGTGTGGCATCAGGGGAACTGAGGGTGGCCACCTGTGTAAAAGAGCAAGAAAGAGCTCCCCTATTAACTCCAGAATTACCATCAGAAAATAGCCTCCTGTGTTAAGGTTAATATTCAAATACCAATAAGGCCTGTAATGAAACATGGCTATTGTCAAATTATAGATCTGTGTGAGAAGGCTCATACCCCTGGCTCCAGTGAGGGAGTGTGGAAGTCAGTATAAGTGGGTGTGGAGGCCATTAAGGGTCTGTCCCCGTTCAGGTGTGAAAGGAATGATGTAAGGGAGAGTGATGGCACCAAGCTAATGTTGGACTATTTGTTCCATGTGGGGGGCCCAGAAGTATTAAACGAATCAAAGGTATTGAAAGTCCTGTATAAAATACCGAGCCTGAGGTTAATCTCCTCCAAATATATTGGTTGGTGGAGTTGTGGATAATGGGAGAGAAGACTTGGTGGCATTGACAATCCCGTCCTGTGTGGTATTTAATGCCTTGCTAGGGGAAATTAGTAGCCTGAGGCAATTAGGTTATGATTTGACACCCTCTAGGGAGCAAGAACTGATGAGGGGGTCTCAAAGGGTGACAACTCTAGTGAGGGAGGGAAGAGAATGGAGGGATGAGGTGAGGGCCCTGGTGGGTGAGAACACTAGGCCGGAAGGGGAGTATAAGACAAATGAAGAGCAGCAGACTAATGAGATGGGGGAAGCCAATGAGTACCGATGGATGGCCCTCTCCCTGAAAGAATCAATCTATCTCACAGCTGAAAGTCCTGAAGCTGCAGCTTTATCTCTAGGGAGTCCTATACATGCATATCATGGAATACTAGAGGTCACAGGTATCGTATAAAATACCAAAAATAAAAAAAAACGAATGGTAGATAGGTTTGAATGTTAGCTGTACAAAAATTATGTACAGCCGAAAATGGCAAAAACCTCTACCATTCGGTTTAATTACAGTGAACAAAGGGGACCGGTTGGTGCAGGGGTGTCCCCCACACCCTTGTTCACTGTAATCGCATCAGGGCTTGCAGGGGTGTCTGCCGCGACCCACATAATAATGTTTTTATAAAAATAAAAAAAGGACCCTATGGCGCCGGTTCCCATGCACGCCGGATTCAATCAATTCACAGATATCCGAGGTCACAACCAACTGATTAGTAATGCAGTGCTGTGCAGAATCTTACTAACCCAATCTATTATACTGCTTCAGGAAGAATGGCTAACCATTAAGCTGGTTCTTGAAAGGGTTCAAATATGGCTGCAACCATCTCTAAAGGGGAATTTGGACTGCGCATCTCGTGGTTTAATTACCACCTTTCAAAATGGTGCAGAGATTCACTGTGTGGAACAGTTGGAGTCGTGTGGGGGCATTTTGGCCATTCATGTGAAAAAAAGGGGAGAAATGGAGGGAAGCATCCTGATCATTCCTACTTATTGGCAACGGGCACACAGGGAACTCCCAACAGTTTCTGAGTAATTTAGCTGCTCTGGTTGAGATATGGAAGATCAGATTTCCAGGAGGGGATTAAGGCCCTGCTGATTTTCTTGCCCAGTGTATCAGCCTGTTTGACTCATAGTGCATAATATTTGACTCACCAATCAGGGCCCTCAGCTAATCATCCAATTTCACATGGTTCTTACTATCAATTTTTGACATAGGCTAACGCTTAAGCAACTAACATAGATCAGACAGTTTCTCTGTATCCTTCCTTTCTTTCTGGATGACATTTTCCAAATCCTTGTGGAAGGGAAACAAGTTTGATGGAAAATCTTTTAATTTGCAGAACAATTATTTCACTGGTGATGGAGGGGCGGCTGAGAATTCCGGATTAAGCTATATATGCTCAAGCCCACTTTTAAGTCCTCCTTCTTGATAACTTTTGCCTGTAAATCCAGCCACCTCATCCTTCTCTAAAGGTTCAGACAACCCTCCATCTGCTCCATTAGCTGCTTCAGCAATCGGTCTGTCCATTTCCACTGCAGAAGGGGACACCACCACGGTCACTGGCGCGGCGGTGGCAGGAGGGGCAGCAGTGGACCATGCAACAAAACCAGGAGCATTGTATTGTAATCCTTCAGCCACTGATGACTCCACCAAATGCATTATTTCTTCGTAGGGCTTGATGTGTTCCCTATGATGTCTCCTATTCTCATTGTGTGGTTTTCTATGTCTGCTTCTTCTAGATGACAGACATTTCAAGGACAAAGAAGAAGAAGAGTGCCTTCTCTTCTCGTCTGCTTTCTTGTGCTCCATAGAGAAAACTAAAGAGCAAAAGCCAATCTTCTGGCCGCCTAAAATGGGTCATGACTGTTAGGGAGAATTCTCTGTAAGGCTAATTTCCCAAACCTAGTGAGTCCCCCAGCAGCTTTGCTGGATTTTTGGGGTTTATTTTTTTTCTCTCCTGCTAAGAGTGAGATTCTTTTTGCTCCCACTCGTAGATATGATTTGAGGTGTTCCTTCAACTTTCCATGTGTTTTAAGGACAGTGTCCAGGTGAATGGTCAGGAGACTCCTGCCATTAGGGACACTAGGGCCAGCATAACTGTGGTGGATAAATCTTTTTTTCAGGCTGAGGATGTTGCTAAGGCACCCAAACGCCTCACCAAGTTAGCTGGAGGGCCTGTGCAGATGCTTCCCCAATTACCAGTTCTCATCCAGTGTAATGACATGACTGTGAAGATACCTGTCAGCATACAAAGTGAGGTGCCAGGAAGGGTTCTGTTGGGTAATGACCTGAAAACTCTTGGAGTAGTGTCACATACCCCCAGACCTCCTAGTAAAAGGTTACAGGAGCTCACCAGACCTGCAAGAGAGAGAACCATGAGAGGTACTCCCCAGGAGATGATGAAGAAAGATATCACTCCTACACCACTGAAGTTACAACTTGCTATCACTGAACAAAAAGAAGCAAAGGGGAAACCCAAGACTTCCAAGAAACAGCCAACAGCAAGCACTCCAGTGCTTCCAACAAGGACTTCCCTGAGGTTGTCCAAAGTTACACCTGTAACTCCACCTCCAGCTGAAGCTGAGAGGGGGGTACAACCCTGTATGGTGGAACTAGACTCAGAAGAAGAGCTAGTGGAAGGCCAGGAACTCATTGGAGATATGGATCCTGTTGACCATCCTGAGCTGCAGTCTTTACTGGCAGAAGGTGGACCCAACAGGGCAGACTTCAGTAAGGCACAGAGAGAATGTCCAACTCTGGAAGGTCTTCGCCAAAAGGCAGCTTCTCAGGCTGATGGGCAAGAGCCTGGGAAGTATAGGTTGCACTGGGAAGATGGCCTCTTCTAAAGTGAACCAACTGAGTCTGCACCTGAGACTACAAGCGGCTTGTAGTACCTCAAGAAAACAGACAACAGTTCTTGCAGCTAGCCCACGAGATTCCTTTGGCTGGTCATTTGAGTTTCAAGAAGACCAAGGAAAGGATCTCACTCTACTTTTATTGGCCAAAAATGGGGGCTGAGGTAGATACGTTTTGCAAGAGCTGCCATACCTGCCAGACTTCTGGTAAGGTTGAGTCCAAGAATGTGGCACCTTTAGTGCCTCTCCCAGTAGTGGGAGTCCCATTTGAGAGGGTAGGGATTGACATTGTTGGTCCCCTTGATCCCCCAACCTCCTCGGGCAACAGGTTTATCCTTGTTGTAGTGGACCATGCTACTAGGTAACCTGAGGCAATTCCTATGAGGACTGTTACAGTTCAGGCTGTGGCTAAGGCCCTCCTTGGTATTTTTATCAGGGTTGGGTTTCCTAAGGAAGTAATCTCTGAAAGGGGGTCACATTCTATGTCCCACTACATGAAAGCCATGTGGAAAACCTGTGGAGTTACTTACAAGTTCCCTACCGCCTACCACCCTCAAACAAATGGGTTGGTGGAAAGGTTCAACAGAACCATGAAGAGCATGATAGGTGCTTTAGAGGATCCCCTTAAAAGAAAGTGGGACCTTCTATTGCCATGCCTACTCTTTGCTTATAGAGAAGTCCCTCGGGAGGGAGTAGGTTATTCTCCCTTTGAACTTCTCTATGGCCATCCAGTCAGAGGTCCATTGGCCCTGATTAAGGAGGGGTTGGAGAGTGCTCCCCCCCAAGGCAGTCAGAGTGGCTGACTATGTGATAAGTCTCCGAAGGAGAATGTCACAAATGATGGCAGAAGCTAGTGATAACCTGAAAGCTGGACAAGCCCTGGTCAAGCATTGGCATGACCAGAAGGCTAACATGGTTGAGTTCACTCAAGACCCGCTAGTTCTAGTTATGATCCCAACAAGGCAGAGGGCCTTGCAAGATAAATGGATGGGACCCTTCAAGGTTGTGGGTAAACTTGGAGAGGTGAACTATCTGGTGGACTTGGGCAATCCCAAGGAAGCTCCTAGAGTCTTCCACACCAACCGACTAAAGGCGTATGTCTCCAGACCTGAAGTAGGAGCCTTGCTTCTAGCTTCAACAGAAGAGAAAGAAGAGAGCGAAGCTCTACCTGATCTCCTCAGAGGCTTACCGTTGGACGAAAAGATTGAAGGAGTAAATATCTCTTCAAATCTGACAAATGAGCAACAAGAAGAGTGCAAAGCCATGTTAAATCGGTTTGCCTCTCAGTTCTCACTTTCACTAGGCTTGTCCCATTGGGGACAGCATGATATACTCACTGGTGACTGACTGCCAGTCAAAAGCAGAGGATATAGAATGTCAGAAAATGTAAGGACCCACATTAAAGGGGAGGTCAAGAAGATGCTTGATCTCGGGTTAATAGAGCCCTCTACTAGCCCATGGTCTAGCCCAGTTGTGTTAGTACCAAAGGCAGGATCCAAAGAATTGAGATTCTGCGTGGACTATAGAGCTCTTAATGCAGTCACCAAGACTGATGCCCACCCTTTGCCAAGGACAGATGAGTCGGTGGATAAACTTGGTTCAGCCAAGTTCCTCAGCACATTTGACCTTACGTCAGGCTATTGGCAAATAGCCCTGGCAGACCATGCCAAGGAAAAGACTGCATTTTCTACCCCAGTTGGCTTATACCAAATTAAGGTTATGCCTTTTGGATTGAAGAATGCACCTGCTACATTCCAAAGAATGGTGAATCAGGTTCTGAATGGGATGGAGGACTTCTGCATGGCATACTTGGATGACATTGCAGTATTCAGCCAAACCTGGGAAGAACATGTGAACCACTTAGGATATGTTTTGCAGGCTCTTGGACAGGCCAATCTGACCATAAAGGCAAGTAAATGCCAAATTGGTCAGAGTAAGGTGGTCTACCTTGGGCATGAGGTAGGAGGTGGAGAAATAAGGTCTTTGCTCAGTAAGATTGAAGCTGTGCAAAATTGGACAACACCTACTACTCAAACCCAGGTGAGAGCTTTCCTAGGCCTCACTGGGTATTGCAGGAATTTCATTGAGAACTATGGGACCATAGCTTCTCCACTGAATGTGATCTCCCCTCCAAAATTCCCTAAGAAGATCAAATGGAATGAGGAATGCAGTCAGGCCTTTGAAAACCTGAAGAAAGCTCTTTGCCAAGCACCAGTACTGAGAGCTCCTGACTACCACCAAACTTTCATTGTGCAGACAGATGCTTCTAATGTATGTATAGGTGCAGTCCTTAGCCAACTGGTTGAGAAGGGTAGGGAGCACCCCATTTGCTTCATCAGTAGAAAACTGAAAGATCCTGAGACAAGGTGGGCAACAATCGAAAGAGAATGCTTTGTTATTGTGTGTGCACTGAAGAGGTTTAGGCCATACTTGTATGGTTCTACTTTTGTTATTCAGACTGACCACCAACCCTTGAGATGGTTAATGCAAATGAAGGGAGAAAACCCAAAACTATTGAGATGGTCAATCTGCCTACAAGGGTTTGATTTCACCATTGAGCACAGGTCAGGGTGTCACCATCAAAATGCTGATGGACTCTCTAGGATGTATATCATCGACTAGAGGTATGAGGTTCATCCAGGAGTGGATTAAATCCTCCTGTCCCTTAGTCTGGGGCTGGGGGGGCGAGTGTTAGGGAGAATTCTCTGTAAGGCTAATTTCCCAAACCTAGTGAGTCCCCCAGCAGCTTAGCTGGATTTTTGGGGTTTATTTTTTTTCTCTCCTGCTAAGAGTGAGATTCTTTTTGCTCCCACTCTTAGACAGGATTTAAGGCGTTCCTTTAACTTTCCATGTGTTTTATGGGCTATGGGGACTTTTACTCCATAGGGTCTCATGTGTTTTTTTGATGTGGGTTACACAGCACCCTCCATGCCATAACCCAGGGGTGTCGTCGCGACCCCCCAACATAGACTCCATACCCTGGGACTGACTACTGTCTCCCAGGGCATGTAAAGTCATCATTGGCTTTGCTAGTCCCAAATTATGAACAGAAACCAGTACAAACCATCATATTGTGGACGTATTGGTCGGGGCAATTCGATTGCCCCGGGGTCTGTTGTTCTCCATCCCCCCTGATCGAGTTTTGGCTGGTGGCAGTGGATACTACGTTTTATATTCGACCGCAAATATATCTCTATGGGATTTTCCCATCGTTCGAGGCTACCAACTTTAATTATTTAATTCTTATAGCCTCGAACACACCGCCAGTTTATTTATTTAATATTAATTCGCCGGTTGGTATTTTTTGCCAGAACTCGATTCTAAAATGGCGTTTGTGTTCGCTTCTGTGACTCCAACCCAAGTCAAGCCCTTTGTTCCACTTTTTGGCGGGCTTCTCCACAGAAGTGGTGCCACTCTGTCTGGGTACCACAGGGGGTGTGGGAGGGGGTTTAGGCACCCTGGACTTGGTAACTCAAGTTGCATGTTTGATTGACAGCTAGGCTGAGTGAATGGGGGTGTGCTGCATAAAAGCAGGGCTTTGGGGACTGGAACTTCAGACGTCGCCACTAGACCTAAAGAATCCGAGGAGGGAGAAGCTGAGCCGGCCTGCAACGACGACACCACCGGTGGAGCCCTGCTGAACCGCCTCACCACTATTCCCAATGACAGAGGAGATCTCCAGCCCAGAGAGTCTTCTTCCTTCGATAGGTGGGGATAACCAGTCTACCTTCTTTTCGCCTTCCTGGAGCACCTCGTGGCCGCCTTGCCTGTGCCAAGCACCCCGGCAACCGGGATACCATGGTTTCACCATTACCGCGAACCGAAAGGGTAGTACCTTTGTACCGGAGAACTCTGTGGCTGGTTTCTTCCCTGGCAGTGCAACGACCTTCATCTTTCCTCCACGACGAGATCTTCTCTTCCTCTGGACGACGCTGCGACTTGCACCTGCTGCCAGGAACAACTGCCCCCGCTGGAGGATCCTCTCTATTTAAAGTACCGTGTTCCACCTGGCTTCCCTTGCAACCGATTGAACGGGGTGTATTAAATCCTTGTCTCTCGAACCTGGGTTAGCCTGGGACACCTTAGCTAACTTTTCTGAACTGAACTAAACCTTTTTCAAACTACCTCCACAAACTTCGAAGACTCTGTGTAACTGTCTGATCTTGGGCATCTCCCGCCTGGCTCCCTTGAAAGTGGGCCTGGCACCTAAACTTCCTTGCTCACCAGTAGACTGTGCCTTCCTAACTTGCTGTGGTTCTTTTAAAAAAGTGTTTTGTGTGTGTGCTTCCATAATTCTGCTTTTCCCTCCCTTTTTATTTAACTTGTTGGAGTGCCATCGAACGTTAAGCGCTCACCTCTGTCTGGAAATAAGTGGTGTTAACTAAGACTTGTCCAACAAGTAATCAGGGATGTACATATGATAATAGTGATTGTGTTTTGAACTTATCTTACCAATTTAATGCTAGTGTGTTTTCTAAGTGTGTGTTAAATAAATAATTATATAATTTTACACCCAAGCTCTGGTCGGTGTTTGCTTGTGCTACTGTATTTCTGTACCTATTGTGTATGCTCTGTATACTGCCGAACTCTTCTTGAGGGAAGTCTGACTGCTCAGCCACAGCTACCAAGTGAATCTGTGTGGTATAGACTGCTACCAAGTGGGTTTACTGCCAAACACCTGTAGTCTTAAATATTCTGCACTGGTCCCTAAGGGAACTGCACAGGTTTCTGCCTAACAATGACTAACCTAGCACCACCTTTCAGGCCACTTAACATTTCATTTGCTTGGCAACCACTGATGGCTGAATAACTGATCAACCCCCTGCAGCCACAATGCCCAGATTTGTAAAGGAATAGTGTATACAAAAAACGAGGGGCACCTTACTGCTTGCAAGCGCTCAGCTCCCACTGCATTGTAGCTTACCTCTGGGAAACCATGTTAAGCCTTGCAGCCTCCCATAACTCAGGAACTGTGGGCTACAAGCGTAGATCATGACAGCCCTTCCAGTCCTCGTGCGCCCGGCCTCTAACTCCTCCTCCTCCCGTGACCGGGGAGCATCTGCACCAACGCAACCCGCCGGGGGACCAGGCAGACTGGGGGAGGGGGAGCAAACCATGAGAGCTAAGTCCACAATACTGCGACCCTCTCCAATACCTACCAAAGAGTTGCTGAGGCCGGCAAATGGCCAAACCCCAGGTTGTGGCTGTCTCCCAGGAGACTGAAAAAAACACTGCAAAAGAGAGGGAAGGATGGCACTTTTATCCCTCACAGGATAACAATAGAACACAAAAATAAAGAGTGGGTTCACTTTGCGGCATGTGTCCCGAAGGCAGGCGCTTTTATGCAGGTAAGGAATGTTGCAAGGAAGGGGGAGCAAGAGGTCATGCTCTGTAGCCGATCCTAAAAAGGGAAGTGTCCCCCATGGCAGCAGTTTTGGTCTTCTAAATTCATTGTACATTTACTCTCTATACTTGTGCTCCACGTTGGTGGCAGGGGAGCCGACTTATGAATTTCCCGGGGGGGGCCCAAATACAGGAAGTGACATCACTGGCAGTTATATGACCGCAAATTTACATGTAATCGCCAACTTGGTGCAACGGCGCGCGGGGGGGCGGGTGTTGGCACGCGCAGAACAGTGGAAACATTGGCTAGCATGCACTGCATATACTAAAGTCAAGAAAGAAGGAGATTTAAGCATTCGAGTTGCATTCCAGTAAGACATCACTGCCCCTAGTCCACTGCTCTATAATTGTCCAGCAACACAACTAGGATGGGGGAATGAAATGCTTGCTAAACAGAAGGTACAGCTGCAAGGTGGAGTACCACCACCACCACCCAAAATAAAGTTCCCAATTCAAGGGAAACGAGAAGTAAAGACGTTTCCCGATTAAAAACTACCAAGCAAGACGTGTGTGGTGCCATAGTTCAGTAAAACATCAACAATTCAAACTTACAATAGTGCTGCTGTAGATTGGCCAGCCACAAGTGAAATTTGCTAAGATGTTACCTCTGGGTAACCAGATAGAGTTAGGGATGTAGCTTAATATTAAACCTTTCAGTGGACACATCAGATGTGCTGCTGAAGTATAATGCAATCCTGGCTGAAGTATAATGCAATCCTGGCTAAAGTATAATGCAATCAAGTGTGGTTTCAGACTTGGGGGGAAGAGTGTTAACTGCTTTTAACATTTTAGTTTACCAGAAATTCTGGTAAAGTAGTGTACAATATTAAAAAGCAGTTACCCAGGCTCACCTTGCACCCAGGTGATGTTTGGGACTGATGGAAGCACTCGCGTCTAAATGTTGTAGCCATGGTTGTCTCCATGTTTTAAAAACTCCCACTTTCCGGGTTTTCAACATTCATTTGAAACATCCCTTATTCAAAAAATGAAGGAGTCAGTAAAAAAGCCAATGCTGAAAAGCCTATTTCCCACAAGTATTGAGACCCAAAGGGTAAGAGCGACTGTATAGCAGACCATGCCAATGTAGGATACTCCAGGATTACCTTCAGTCAAAATTCACCCACTGCAATGTTCCTAAATTCAGATAGCAGAGTAGTGTCTGACTGAACCTCAATCAGCTCTTCCTGGGCATCAAATTGATGATGCACCACCTCCTCTGCCAGAAAAGTCTGCATCACCCAGTCATTAATGCCAGCATTTACTTCAGGGAAGTATTCATCAAAGCTGGACCTTAATGTTTCTAGGTGGCTTGCCCAGCTCCAACTGTTCTTTTGCAAAGGTCTAGCTTCCTCTTGAAGGCAAATACTTTTTTATTCATTCTTTCCTCTGTTTTCCCATGCCCCCAAAGGTGGGATTGGGAGTTTCTGGGGTGGTGAGTTCTAGTGGTCTTAGTTTCCTTTATAAAATACACAAATCGCATAGTATGTCAACCAGACAATGAATCATTGTGTACAGCTTAAAGGGGGCCACCTGGCCCAAAGCAGCACACTAGGAGATGTATTTTGGAACAATCAACATTGTAAACACACCTCTAGTTTAGATTGTAAAGAGTGCTTGTGCTGCAATTGCAGCACCCAGTTAATAAAGTTCAGACTTAAAACACTTGATCAGCATTCAGTGAGTAAAATAACCTTATAAAAATAAAATGCAGCTTTGCATAAAATTACAGAGAATTTTGGGATTATCAGGCACTGGCAAGTGGGCTCTGCTGTTGCTGTGGGAGAAGTGAGACTTGCAATGGCGACAAATTTAAGGTTAATAGCTACCGTTTATCACAACATGGCAGGCCAGCATAGATCTTAAAGGGATGGTCTAGTAAAAAATGTTATTTAAAAAATAGATAGGCAACATAAAAAAAAAATACTAGCATTCTCCATTTAAAACTTCCTATGTAAAATTTTGAGCTATTCAAGCTCAAAATTCGCAAAAGCAAGCACATGGGCGCATTGTGAAATGGGGGCCCTCCTGTGCTGGCTTTTGCTTTTGCGGCACTAATGAAGGAAAAGCCAGCCAGCTGTAGTAAACAAAGGCTACCGCTGAGTGGCTTTCCCTTCATTAGTGCTGTAGGCGGAGGACGGGGACCAGAGACCAGAGCAGGAAAGCTGCAGCTGAATCTCGGTAAGTGCTATTTATTTTTTTTTTAAAAATAAGCACTAGCTGCAGTTTTTTTTCTAAGTTTTCCAGGCTGGAGGAGCCCGGAAAACTTAGAAATAAAACCGCAGCTTTAAAAAAGTTGTATTTATGTTTGCGGTCGCTTTTGAAGCGACCGCAAACATAAATACAACGTTATTGTGTTGGAAAACGCTGTGGTTTTTCTTTCCAAGTTTCTCAGGCTCCTCCGGCTCAGAGGAGCCTGAGAAACTTGGAAAGAAAAACCGCAGCGTTTTCCAACACAACCGGAGACCCAAAGTGAAAGCCAGAGCAGGCAGAAACACACGCGGTTATGTTTACATGCCGCGTAATGTTTCTACCTGCAGCTGATTTCCCATTTGGGGATCTCGGGCTCCCTGTGGGGATCCCGAGAGACCCAAATGGGAAATGCTAAATGCTGCGTTGTCTGCCTAAATCTGCTTTCCCATTTGGGGCTCTCGGGCTCCCCGTGGGGAGCCCGAGAGCCCCAAATGGGAAAGCAGATTCAGGTAGAAACAACGCGGTTGTTTTCCGCAGTGCCGCGTTGTTTCTGCCTGAATCTGTTTTACCATTTGGGGCTCTCGGGCTCCCCACGGGAGCCCGAGAGCCCCAAATGGTAAAGCAGATTCAGGCAGAAACAACGCGGTTGTGTTGGAAAATGCTGCGGTTTTTCTTTCCGAGTTTCTCAGGCTCCTCTGAGCCGGAGGAGCCTGAGAAACTTGGAAAGAAAAACCGCAGCGCTTTCCAACACAACAACGTTGTATTTATGTTTGCGGTCGCTTCAAAAACGACCACAAACATAAATGCAACGTTTTTAAAGCTGCGGTTTTATTTCTAAGTTTTCCGGGCTCCTCCAGCAGGACAACACTGGTAATACCGTATAGAGCCACATTATCGCACCGCCCAATTATGAGTTTGAGGGCAAAGGTGGAGGAAAATCCTCCAGCAAGAAGCTGGAGGTATTTCCTCCACCATACCGCCCAAAATAGAACAGTTTGGGATATTACCACCAGCAAAATTCCTACCAGCAGTAATACCGCTTAAATCCACCATGGAGTCCTATGGACTCCAATTAATGGGGACTAACACTGCCTACCACCACTTGTAATCCGGCAGTAATACCGCCAGACCAAGTGGCAGTAATGGTAGTACAGTTTGGTGGTATCTCGGCAGATTTACAGGCCACACAGAGACATCGCCTCTCTCCATGTTGTCTTTTATTGTAAAGTGGATTACCAGGTTTCAGACCTGTAAGATGCCCCTGTCTCCTCAGGTGACTCAGACCCCCACCATTCCTGTCTCCTCAGGTGACTCAGACCCCCACCATTCCATCCTACATAAACTTGATGCCCCCAGGCTGTTCTTCTAGTCTACTTTTATTCTACCCATGTAGATCCAGGAACGTCATACTCCTGTTACTTTCATGGATTATTTTACTTCCTGTTCCTTAAAGCCAGGGGTCTTAAACATGTGGCTCTCCAGATGTTTTGGACTACGACTCCTATGATCCATCACCATTCACTATGCTGGCTGGTGCTGATGAGCATTGTAGTCCAACACATCTGCAGAGCTAAAGGTTGCAGAACCCGGCGTCCAAGCAGAGGCCTGGAACTCCATACTGCCACAAGCACCTTATCATTTGACTCTGGCTCTGAAATAGAGATTTTATGCCGGCCCTTTACCCACAAACACTGGTTGTTAATATTATACCTTGGAGCTGCACGCGTTAATAGCACTAGTGCAAGAAACGTTCAGGACGGGCGGTAAAAAGACTTCTGTGAGTCTTATGCGTCCTATGAGTTCATAGGGTTTGGTTGACCAGGGAATAGCACACGAGGCATGGAGTTGGGACAGGATGGCAGGTTAGCTGCTGGAAACCTTTCAGGTGGCAACCGTAAACCCATGAAGAGGGAGCGGAGATGTGCAGTGCTTCTTTGCCCCCCTGATTCTCTGATTTGTCAGAGCTACATTTTCAAAGCCTCTCTCTGAATGGAGCATGAGTGCATTCATCTCTCAGTTGACTCAAACAGTTATTATTCTGTCTGCGTCTTTCATTTGTTATAAAACAGCACCCAAGGTTGGTGGCTCTCAGGGGGTAGGGAGCCTGGGACGCTCCAAGGACAATGAACTGGCAGCCAGGGGGTTTTAGCAATGCGCTACTTTTGTAAACAAAATGAACCCCCAAAAAATCTTTTTTTTTGTGACTGCACCAGCAAATCATCAAGAATCGATTACTGGGAGAGAGGCTGCAGGAGAGCGATTCCCCCTTATTTGTATGGTACAGTAGCACAGATAGGAGAAAGAGGTTGGTTGGCTATCGACTTACATCTACCTGTTCAGTAGCACACCTGGGAGTGGGTAGTTGAACTGGCTTTGGGGTCCCCGTTTCTCTGTGATAGCATACTCTTGAGGGCATCATTTTTTAATGAACATTTAATTGCAACTGCATGTGTATACCAAGTGCTTAATTTGTAAAACAGTAGGTGCCTGTGCCCAAATATGTTCTGGCACTTCTGTGACACTTGGGCAGTTCCACAGCACTGCTGCCACCCAGGGTCGGACTGGGACAAGAAATAGGCCCGGTCACCCAAAAACAAGTGGCCCACCCCTCGGCTCAAAAAAGTGGCCCACCCCTCGCCTCATGACACTTGACCTCTGTTGATATCACCGGAAGTGATGTCATTTGACCCCACACCAAAGTGACATCCCGGGAAGCGATGAAACACAACCTTTCACCCCTTGACAAAATAGGAAGTGGCATCAAATAGCATTGTTCCTAAGTAAACTACACTACGAAAAATATGGTTATGATTTCACTAAGGTAATATACATTTCACACAAGAATGGATCACCATACGTATCATTAATATCTGTGTGTATAGATCCATATTGTCAAATTACTGTGACTCCAAGCAGACGTCCAAGGCCACATGATAATATGGTATTATATAACACTTACCCTTAAGCTCTTTTTTATAGAACAAATATGCATACAATATCACCCAACCTGTGTTGGTACTCCTATCAACCCAAGAAGGATGAAAGGTTTTTGAAGAAGAAAAAATGAAAAAATAAATGTGAAAAAAAATTATTTTTCCCCCCAAAAAAATTTCAAACCTGACCAAGTATGGCCTGAAACCGGCCCTTACTCCCCAGGGACGATTTCGGCCCAGCCAGGGGCCAATCCGACCCTGCTGCCACCACCCATAGTGCGACAGAGGCCGGGCGTTTGTGGGGCCTCAGGCTCCATTAGGAGCCTATTCATGAAGACAAAAAAAGCACACACCTTCTTTTGCTGCGATGACCATCATCAAGGCAAAAGGTGTGCGCTTTTTCTTTTGTCTTCATAAATAGGCTCCTAATGGAGCCTGAGACCTCATAAAGGCCTGGCCCCTTTCGCACTAAGCATGTGTGGCAGGGGCCGTGGATCGGGCTGCTGCTTGTTAATGAAGCAACAGCCCGACCCTTTGGTCATTTAACCTCTTTTTTTTTTTCCAACTGTGGATGCGCGCCCCCCCCCGGGCATGAGGCTGCGGCCCACCAGAGGGGCGCGCCCCACAGTTTGAATACCGCTGCACCTAAGCCCATACACCATTGAGTCCTAGAGTCCTAGAGGGGAGGGCTTAATCGCACATTTTCGAGATTATACCCGGCCGGAGAGAAGTGATGTAGCATCGATGGAAAGGGCCATCGATGCTGCATCACTTCTCTCCGGCCCGGGGTGGGGGGGCTCAGCCCCGACTTGATTTTGCCGGGGGGCCTCGGGCCGCGGAGCCCCCCCGTACTCGGCGGCCCCTGGTTGGTGGTAGAATAATCTATCAGAGATCACACATTTTACAGGTGAAAAAGAAAGAATATTATAGAACAATGTAATGGGATGGAAGGAATGTTCTAGAACGATAAGTCAGTGTAGTGTTTTCTGAAAGCTGCTGCTACAACCAGGTTTCTCCCCCTGCTGGGAGTGAAGTTTGGCGAGGATTTACCCCTCTAAGCAGAGTAAGATTTCTGCACAGGATCTGCATCATGGCAAAATTTGCCTGGTGAGCAATTGCGTTAAAACAAAACCTGTTGGTCACGGGTCTGCAACCTGTGAATCAGAAGATGGTTGGGACTACAACTCACATGATCCCTCAGCATTGACTATGCTGACTAGGACCCATGGGGTTTGTAGCCCAAAACATCTGGAGAGGCAAAGGTTGCAGACCCCTGGCCCTATGACAATGTTGGCATTTTTGCACTTGCACCACTGCAGGGTTTCTAGAATATGACCCGAAGGGCCACATTTCAGAGGTTTTGCATTGGTGCCGTTAGCAATAGGGCAACATATGCCCTACAGCAAAAAGAAAAACACATGTTCTACCAAAGCCTTTTGCCATCTGGTTGAAGGACTAGGACAAATAATGCCTGTACATGTTTTTGCACTAAGCCAATTGTTACCCTCGTGGTAATTGCACTTGCCCTGGTGCAAGGTTTCCCTAATACCGCACTGCATGTCTTAGACCACGAGAACATATGCAAAAGCTCTGCGGGTCCCATGTGAGATTGTTCTAACTCTCTCCTTTTTGCCTTCATCTTCACAGCTGAAACCAAGATCTGCTTCAAGTATTATCATGGCGTGAGTGGAGCCCTGCGCGCGACGACTGCCAGCATCACTGTGAAAAACCCCTCTGCGCCTGTGAGTTGCACTGACTGCTGTACACGCTCGTTATTGCTACAGCTGTTGCTTGTGCCTGTTGTGCCACTTTTGTCCCTAGATTTATAATACCACGTGCTGACTCTTCAGCCACCTTCCGAAAATATGGAGGTGGCAATAAGCCTTCATTTGTCATTATGAACCAAGCACAGACTCATTGATAAATCGTAGTCTAACTCGCCAGAGTGCATTTATCATGCCACCATGCAGGCGTAGCTGAACAACTGAGGCACCAAACGCCTTTGATACACAGAACTGCATAATCTTCCTCACCACTGTGTTTCTGAGTGATGGAATCCCTCAGAAACCATGTATTGTGCTCCCTTTTCTAAGCGCTGTATTGATACTGTAGGTAGAATGATGGGATTGGCCGGTCCTGCCTGTGACTGCAGGCAGAAGTCCGAGAAGACCTCTAAAACCGATGCTGTCGCCAATCGGCTTAAGAATGGATTAGTTCCATAAACTTAAATACAAATAAATAATACAAATAGAAATTCTATCACCTAGTGACTTACTATGATCCCCTAAATGCTAACGGCGAGTAGGTTTGTGCTGAATTCCCATATGAAATGATTGTAGGCTCCGCCTAATTCTGCAGTTAAGTTTTAAAGTTATTGTTAAATCAGGATCCACACTCATGTCAGGAAATCCTGAAGATGTCAGATGATGAAAGTGTCAGGTGTTGAGTTAACAGACGTGCTGTTCACATGATATCAAGTCTTACACAACTCCTCCTCATGGCTTATGAAAACATGGGAGTTTCTTTACAAAACAGTCACATCATAGCCAGATTTTGGTAAACATTTGCAACCCTGGGATCTCTTATGCTTCATGTTGCGCCCGTCTGTGAACTAAGAATCGTAGAAAGCAACAGAATGTGGCTCACTGAGAATTGTGTGGTCAAAATGTAAAGGATTGGTTCTCAGAGTGCCACATTTAAGCGAAGAAGATGCTGCAATATACCCATGTCCTGACCTGATAGCAAGGAATGTTTTGGGGATCGGTGGGGTCCATGCACCTAGCCCAGAGTACTGCTCATGGGTGTGTGCGTGTGAAATATAATAGGTTATTTATAACGTGCTTAATACCTGGAGGTTTCTAAGCGTGGACCCAGG
Source organism: Ambystoma mexicanum (assembly GCF_040938575.1). Lineage (NCBI taxonomy): Eukaryota > Metazoa > Chordata > Amphibia > Caudata > Ambystomatidae > Ambystoma > Ambystoma mexicanum. The sequence continues at coordinate 880,744,554 of NC_090930.1, forward strand.
GATCCAACCTGTGTTGCTCCGTGTCGTCTTTCTTCCAGGGCGAGTGCGTTTGCGCCTGAGCTATCCTCCCGAGACTGTTGCACCATATAAACCATGTTCACACGGATTTATTAGAGACCGAGCTAAGGAGCATCTCTAGAGTTGATCAAAGGAGTGGTCAGAAGATTTCTTGTTGCAAAAACAAGAAAGTATGAGGCAGCTTGCCCAGTTCTGTCCGACCAGAAACCGAGGCTTGCATATCTAGCCAAGTTCAATCCTATCGGTTCCACCTTAGCATGTGCTGGTGCGCCCTTTTGTGTATCAATTCTTTCAAACAGATTAGCTACATGTGTTCCTGAACCAATGCATTTTGATCGGTGCAATGTTAATCCACACTTAAATTTAGTTTGATGAAATCTTTGGTTTTGAGACAGTGTCATGAAGGTTGATTGGCCCAACAAGCACAATGGACTTCATTCTGAGTTGTGCTGATGTGGAAACAATCCTTAAAATAACATGTGTGCACTGATTCTTGTACCAATGTGTAGATTATACAGCCATGTGGCACAGGTATGTTTGTGCTGCTGTGTGTTATCTTCACACATGCAGAATGTATTTGCAAGGGTGCGGGCGTCCCACACTGGTGAAGGCATTCACCATTCTGTTGGCAATGTGTCTTCCAGGTTATTGCTTGCATGGATTGTGCCTGTTTTCTTGTGCCGGAAAAGAAAAACCGTTGCAATCTTTCCAAATCAATGGTGAAGGGCATCTAGTACTGCACACTTGAAGTGATTCACTCATCCATCTTCACTGTGTGAGGAGACAGATCAGGATCATGGGAAAAGCCCAGGCCCATTTTAGTTGGCTTATCCAGTAACCTAGCAAAGAACCAATATAGCAAAGAAGTATTTACTTTGGCTAGAATATATATACCCTTCTGTGTAACCACATCTACAAGCATAACACGGGTATAACTGTAAGCAACCGTTTTTTTCATTTTATAGCGAGGTATTATCTTACTACAACAATAACAAAAGGATGGGTATCCCCTCAACCGTGGACCTGGGGAGCAAATATGTTCAAAAAGTAGAGAAAGGTGGTTGCACGGAACAATAAACAATTTAACTGTACGTTCAATCGACTCTGGTCAGTGAAAGAGAGGGTAGGCTCAGTCAGTAATTATCAATATATAGTAATATTTTATTAGTATCAAAAACAAAATAGAGTAAAAATAGTGGACACAATATCATCATAAAATGTACATAAACATGCGAAATTGTAAAAGCAATCCTATTTTGCACCGCAGGACCTAATATATGTCATGTTTAAGAAAGAAATCGGACACCTCGGTAAATACAATCTCAAAAAGATAAGTATTGGGTATTAAACTTAGTTATTGGCCAAAGAACTATCCTGTGTCTGTTTGTCATAAATCAGGTAGCTTATTCGTCCCTCTACCAGGCCTCAAATACATGCATATTGGTAGCCACAATAGCAGGGTATCCAAATACAAATCTAGGACAGTGCAAAGAGAATAATATGAAGGTGCTAACACAAAAGTGCTTAGTGCCAAAAGTGCTCAGTGCCAAAAGTGCTTAGTGCCCAAAGTGCTAAGGGTCCGGACATGAAAAAACAGGGTCTCCTGCCAAGCTCATGGACCAAGGGCTCTTCAGGCTATTTGTAATGTCCCACCCCCTGAATTGCTGAGCCAAGTGGGCACTGGAGCCTCCTCTCTATCTTTGTCTTGTGGCTGGGGGAGACCTATGTTGAAGTGGGTGGCCATGGCACCCTTACACCTGGTAGGGTGATATAAGACCTTTTCTGATCCCCGTCCATGATGAGGCCCTGTGGACTCTGGGTGCCCATCGATCTAAGGCCTGCTCCCAACCACGTGCATCTGGCTAGGTATGTGGATATATGCCTAGTGCCATGCCCTCTGTGCCTCCTTCATGAAGGGGTGGTACCACAGTCAGGCCACTGGCGTTACTATTGAAAGAATGGCCTTGACGAGTCTACTCCCACACATGTGTGGGTGTGTGAAAACATGTGAGCAGCTGGCACAGACCTGTCGGACCCTTCTCTGCCCCCTTTACCATGGCAACACACACATGTGCTCCAACAGTCCAACTGACAATCTGGCCTCTTCCCTGACTGTGGCAGAAATAGATGGTGTGGTTAGCTTGATCAGGGTGTGTGCCATGTTACCCAAGTTAATCCTCTTCTATTTCAAAATGGCCAATTCATCTCATTTAGATATCCACCTCACACACAAATAACTTGCTGGACCTTTCATATTTATATTTTAATGTTCATGTTGCCTGTTACATGTCATACATTTTAGGATTTGCTGTAACATGATGGGATGTGTTACTCCCATATATGATGCTGTCTTGGTTGTAGAACATAGGGTCCTTAGAATCTGGAGGGGGTGACTTTGACAGCTGCTGGATTTCAGGTGACTGGGATTTGTACCTAGCATATGTCGGAACTCATCTTATTTCTAGTGTGTTGATAAGTATGTACTGTGATGAATCCTATGGAGTCCTCACTGGGTAAGTGACACTCCGACTTGGTTTACGGTGCCGGTTGGAGTGCTGGCATTTAGGCATATGAAAAATAAAATTCTGCGTAGGTACGGTCTCGCAGTAACTGAATGGGCAAGCGGGTGCACAGTCCATAAAAACTATTCTTGATTGAAACAATGGGCCTCATTACGAGGAAGGCAGTAGAGGGTCCCGCTAAGGATGTCTGGTAAAACCAGGCGCCCTTAGCCAGTCTCGCGAGGAGACCAGGATGCTAACAACGGGCCCGTCATTAACGGCCCCGTTGTTAGCATCCTCCCCATTCCCATTGAGCCCTATGAGGGCTCAAATGGGAATGGGAATGTACCGGGTCCGGGTCCCAGGAAAGGGAATTACCAGGCCCTCCAAGGTCGGAATGGCCCGGTAATTCCTCATTCTTGGAACCCGGACCCGGTAAAAGTGCTAAAAGCGGCATGGCTACCTCCATACTCGTAATGAGGCCCAGTGACATTCCCTGTGCCAAGAAAAACAGAAAATACAAAGGTAAAATTAAAAGCAGGCACATTGGCACTATGACATTGTCAAAACCTAAAATCACAGGTTTTTATGATGTGACAACAGCACCAGTGGATGTGAATTCATATCACAGCCAAATCCCCTTCCAAGGAAAGTTTTTCCTTTTGTTCCCCGCATGCTGATACTAGCATGGACAACACTGGCTCATTGCTTAATCTTTGTCTCAATTTTAAGAGAAATTCGCTGGGCCCATCATCTGACAATTATATCCACATTATAGGTACGAAACCTCTCAAGCAGTCCAGATCTAGAATGTTTTAGATCATTAACAGCTACATCTAGTAGCATAAGCGAGGGCGAGCAGGCAGAATCCAGTCTCCCTCATAATGACTCTGTTGATCACCAGACGGGACAGTCCAGCCCCTCGCTGCATATCAAGTCTATACTAGCCAAATTAGAAGCATTATTCACTCTATGTTCTAAGATGGCGGTAGAACAATGCGAATTGAAACAAATCTTAGATAAAGTGGTGGACATCATACTTGACAACAGTGATGATCAGCACCCGTCCAATCTGGCCAATTTCAATACCTACAAGTCTTCTTCTACTAACCAACCCCACCTTTCAGTGAAATGTGTTACACTGGATACATCATCAATGGTAGATACGACCGATTCTTCTCAAGAAATGAACTAGGCACCGATTTTGATCAAACATAATAACATCAATGCGCAGCGGGAGGTTTTTCCATCAGAAAATACTTCATTAGTTGATATCATAGCCGAGACTGAAGATGACGTTGACCTACTTCCAGACGAGATCAGCAAGTTAAGACTAAGCAGGGCCCCATAGTACTGAAATAACCCGTTTTGACATCACGCCAAGCTACCTCCACAAAGAAACAAGGTGATGGTTTCATCAGACAAGTAGTATTGGAGGGCCCAAAGGCCACTCAACGAGGCCTGTCCAATCCAACACCTAGTAAGAAAACTCAGAACACACCACAGTCGCACACCAACAAACTCATCAGCAGATTATCCCACCATTCTTGCATGGCCCTTTTACACAGGTTGCAACTTTTGCTTCTTCCAACGTACCATCATAGATACCGATCTCTTTTGACCATCAAGTCTTTGAGATGTCGCCTACAAGAATGTCTTTTCGTTCCTCTACTGCTCTTCCCATATTGCCCATACAGCATTTCTAATTCTGGCACCTATTGGGAGCCTGCTACTCCTCTCCCATTGGGTAAATGGGTTTTATTAGAAGAACTTACACCAAGAGTTGACAGCGCTTTCCTCAATCGCACCCAGTTTTTCACTTTGTGGAACAACATTCTGCGTCTCACATCTATCACCAGTAACAACATATCCCTTATTGAACTCCCTAGTCCTAGAGCTGACAGTGCTACTAAATGGGCATTGATTGAATGTGCTTCCCTCAGCAATAGTTTATCTTCTATGCACTTGTATAGGCTCATTTTCCAAATTGGGATTTAAACTTACGGTATGTCATAAACAAATTGTTCAAGTGGACATGCAGAAAGAAGAACCGTTAAATAAGCCATCTCCAATTAGCAATAGCATTGTATCGACACATGCCACCAAAAGATCCAGTATAAGGGCTTTTTTTCAACATCCCTATAGCCCCTCTAAAAACGGTAAGAGGGATTACACGTTGGGTTCCAGATACTCTCAACTTAAATAGGTGTTAACAGCATCTCTGGAGGATAGCTCAGAGGCAATGTGCTTGCCTTGGAAGCAAGACCACATGGAGCACCACAGATTCGATCCCCGGGTCCGTGCTTAGAAACCTCTGGGTATTAAGTGCGTTTTAAATAAACTATCATATTATATCATTTGGCACCAACTGAGGTTAAATGGATATGTTGGAATACACATGGCTATCGTTCATTCTTAGTCCATCCCCAGGGCAAGACCCCGATTGCCTTTTGTGGTGTCTTCATCTTACAAGAGACTTGGACAATTAAGGATCCTATTCTTGATGGCTATGTCATACTGCATCAGCCAGCGAGACGAGGACTACGTGGCCACCCGGTGGGAGGCCTAGTAATCGGAGCACAAACAGCTTTTGATTTAAAAGACTACTCTGTGTCATCTATCTCTCTGTATATTTTGCCTGCCATTCTCATTGTACCCGACTCTCCGGTACCTGCGTTGTTGATCATAAACGTATACAATCCTCCTGGTGGAATAGCTACCAAAGTAATACAGGCTTCCATTATGACAAATTGGATATGAGACATATCCGAATGGTGGACTCATAGTGGCTGGTGCCTTTAACTCCCCTCAATTATCATCATTCTCTGCTCCCTTTCCAGATGATTCTGCCTATGATTTTGGTTGGTCCACAAATTTTCTTCCCATCGTTAGGGTCTGAGATTGGGTTAATCTTTGTCATATATTTGATCTTTGTTGCCTGAATTATAAAGCAGGCAATTCTAAACGGCCCAGTCCCACGTGGTCTAACGGAAAAAGCTACTCCTGTTTAGATTTTGTTTTCGTGAATCTGAACTATTGTGAACTTTGTATTAGCTTCTCCATCACTTTCATTCCCCTCAGCGGCCATGCCGTTTTATCATGGTCTCATAAACTCTGTTCTCGCAATGTCTCCTACATTGATTCTTCTATTACTACTAATACTCAGGGGAATCGGACAATTTGGTCATTATCAATTTTGTGTATAAACATGAAAAGTCGCTCACACAATGGCTGGGGAGGAATGACTGGGATCTTTTGTCACTAATACAACTTTTGAGGAAGCAATTACATCTCGAACTCCACACAGTAGTAAAGAGGAAATGCTCAGCTATTACACACCATCATCTGTATACACTGAATCAGAAAAAGTCACTCCTTAAGGGGGCCCATACGAAGTATAAGAATTGGCTTAGAAACCACACATTTTCAATATCTAATGCAAACTGGAAATTCCAGTTTGGTCTGATTCATGGCAACGACAACCGAAAATTCTGGTCAATGGCCAGAATTTTTATTAATGATCAGACTCTACAAGAACTGGATCCAATCGGTGAATCTGACAGGTCCCGGCCAATATCTGAACTGTATCATGATCCCGTAAATCTCTAAACTGGCTCACTATGTCCCATCGGCCTCCTTCATATCAGGCTTTGATAGTGACGACATTTTATATATAATTAACAGACAAAAAGTTTCTAAAGCACCTGGGCCGGATTCACTGGCGGTGTGGTTCTGAAGGAAAACCCTCAATTTTGGTATGGGGTACTTGAGCAGTAGTGGTAGTATACCAAAAAGCTGGTGGAAGTCAATATTAGTAGCTGTTTTTAAAAAGGGAATGTGTTCCAACCCCCAGGACTACAGATACCTGGCAATGCAAGACATAAGGCAAAAAATATTCTTGCCTATTCTTTTAAAAAAGCTATTTCAATAGGTGGCAGATAAAAGATTGTTCACTCCTTTCCAAATGGGATTTCACAAATTATTTAATACCCTTCACAATGTAAGTGCTCTCCACTATGTTATGGAAGCATGTAAGAGTAAAACTAAATGCAAACTTTACCTTGTCTTCATTAATTTTACAAAAGCTTTCGATAGGGTATATTGTTCCCTCCTGTGGAGGAAATAAAAACATGGAGTATAGACCATTCCTTACAATTTTGTATTACTGCCTTATATTCAGACATGGTAGTAGTGGTGCGTGCCAACCAGGAGCCGGCAGTGTCGAGGGAAAAAATGACTAATATCAGTTTGAAACAGAGATGCGTCCTGGCCTCAATGCTTTAGAACCTGTATGTGGCAGATCTCGGTCCAACTATTACAGCAGCGCAAAACTGCGCAAAACTTTCCACCCCGTATTGCCAGCAGCCCAGTCTCTTGGCTGGGTTATGCTGACGATACAGTTCTTTTGGACCTAACCCCCATTGAGTTGCAGCACTTCTGAGAGGCCCTGTCATCTTCTGCCACCAAAAGCCATTTAAAGGTAAATGTTGTTAAAACAAAAGTATTGGTGTTTAGTGAAATGCGAAAGATGAACATATTTTGACGGCAGTTGAATGGAGTGTTTTTAGAGAACGTGAAGCGATAAACATACCTAGGTTTCCCAATTGGAGTATCCCATGGCGATTTTTATGGAGATTACATATGCCCTAAATGAAATGGCTTTATTTTAAGAAATGTATCATAAAAAGGGGGAATTCAATATTCAGGGGTTGATTCAGATCTACCAGAGGAGTATAATACCTGGGATTCTCTATAGCCTTGCAACTTTACCTGAAGCAAACATATTCTGGGTGGTTAAACTTGAAGGCAAGATATTGCTATCAATCCATGGAGTTCCTGTCACAGAACAAGTGGACGCCCTCTGATGCGAGCTGGGTGTTCCGTCGGTCCACTCTTTGTGGCTCCAACAACGGTGCAGCCTTTACTCTAATATCATTACTTGTTCCCCAGGCATGGAATCACCGTCAGCTCTTTTCTCAAACATTATTTGACTGAGTTTTCCAATTCTTTTTTATCTGGAAAACTCGAATTTTTTACATGGTAACCAATCTCGATGTGCTAGCTAAGAAGAGAATGTATGCTATGTTTAGCACACAGGGCTTCAAATTAAGCCACCAAAAATCTTATTTGACTGAATTATGTTAATTTCAACTTCAACGTTTTCTCACGTATCTATGTTTTAATATTTTACTGTGTAGAGAACATACAGGCAGGTGGTTGAATTTACCACGGGTGAAGCGGACCTGCCACCTCTGCAATTCAACTGTAGAGACGGCACATCATCTGCTTACCAATTGCACCAAATTACGGCTTCACTATGTCAGGAGCTATTCTAGTTACTTAACTGATATTTATTTTAATTTAACCGATCAATTTTGGAGCAGCATTCTAGGAGCAGAATTAATTGTGATTTCCGCTTCAGCCTACCATGTCTGGAAAGTTGCTTCCAAATTGATTGTTTTATCCTGATGCTTTATTAGTGAGAATGGTTTAAAATATGAATGTGTACAATTTTATGCATTTATCACTTCAATTGGATCATTTGCAATTCCTTCTTGGGATGATATAAATGTCAACATTGTTATTTTAAGATGATTGTAAAATGTATTTGAACTTGTATTATAAGTATAGGTTTTTTCTTTTGTAGTGCTAAAGGTTCTTATGATGGAATCAACGCACAATAATAAAAAATGAATAAAAGCTCCCCTAACTCCCAAAGGTACAGTGAAAAGGAGTCTGTGAATAATAACAACTTAACCAATAAAAACTTTTATTTCTCTATAAAATCAAGTCTTGTGGTTAATCTTTATGATAACACTTAGGAGAATGTTATTGGGAACAGGAATGAGCTTGATATTAAAAATCAAGCTATATAAACTAATTTGTGCATTAGGGACTTCAAGTCCCATAATTCCCGAAGTACTGGAATGAAGAAGATGGCTGAAAAGGAACCAAACTGAAAATTGCAGCTTGTTAATGGGAATGACCTGCGCCTGAGGGAGACTAGGAGGCTAAAAAGGCCCCATCAGGTGCAGGCCATAGGAGAGAAGAAGGAGCAGAGTACCAGTCGTAGATGGAGGAGTTGTGAACTCTCCATGCTGCAGCAGAAGCAGATACTGGAGGAGGAAGCAGACGCCGGGACCACGGTCGAGAAGCGAGCAGTAGCCGGTCTTTGCTTCCAGGAGTCTTAGTTGCAGAGGTAGCGCAGCGAGAAGTGTGAGAGAGAGAAGCTTACCTCCTGGACACCCGTTTTACAGAGGCTGTACAACGGAAAGTGAACTTTTGGAAAGCTTTCCTTTTCCCAAGGCTATCTCTGGTGGCAGGCGAGCACCGGAGAGCCTCCAGAGCAAAGGAATCTACGTGGCACGGAAGGTGGCCGACTAAAGCTAACAGATTGCTGGGTCGCGAGGAGCCACTGAAGAGAAGGACCTGTGAGCAGTGAAGGAAACAGACTTGCAAGCCTTACTAGGTGAGTTCAACAAGTGATTGTAACACCAGAGCACACTGTGATCGCTCGCAAGCTCAATGCAAGTGTTTTCAGAGTGAATAGCACACGCATTTGAGTAAACATAAAATTCAAAGGAATTTTGAATACAGAACTGTCAGAAAACAGAGAAACCATCACATCACTATACTGTGTGCATTCTGCCACCTGCCTTATTTCTGCTCCCACACTGCTTCCTGCATCACCGATGCATGGCCATTCCATCATGGCCGCTTGCACCGCACGCACAGGAGTGCCTGGTGCCTTTGTTCTCTGCTGCTCCGGATTGGGCGGTCTCTTAGCCATAACGGCCTATGTGAGAGCTGGCAGGCTTTGCCGGCCCTCCTCTCAAGGCCCACTCCTAAGGCCCTGTCTACCCCTGTCCACCACGGTACGCCACCAGCCCCAGCTGGTCGCCTGTGTGTGCATGATTCCCCCCCACCCTGCTCGTCGCCTGTGTGTGCATGAGTCCCCCCCACCCTGCTGGTCGCCTGTGTGTGCATGAGTCCCCCCCACCCCGCTGGTCGCCTGTGTGTGCATGAGTACCCCCACCCCGCTGGTCGTCTGTGTGTGCATGAGTCCCCCCACCCCTCTGGACACCTGTGTGTGCATGAGCCCCCCCCACCCTGCTGGTCACCTGTGTGTGCATGAGTCCTCCCACCCCGCTGGTTGCCTTTGTGTGCATGAGTCCCCCACCCCACCCCGCTGATTGCCTGTGTGTGCATGAGTCCCCCCCTACCCCGCTGGTCGCTTGTCTGCCTGCCCTGCACCCCACCTCTCTGGTTGCACCTACCTTGTCTCATGCATTACCTGTTGTTGCCACCCTCTAAGATGGGGTTGGCACTCATGTTTTATGCCTCCACTTTTGACTGCATGCATTACCTGTTGTTGACACCCTTTAAGATGGGGCTGGCGCTCATGTTTTATGCCATCACTTTTGACCACATGCATTACCTGCTGTTGCCAACCTTTAAGATGGGGTTGGCGCTCATGTATTATGCCACCACTTTTGACCACATGCGTTACCTGTTCTTGCCACCCTTTAAGCTGGGGTTGGCGCTCATGCTTTATGCCACCTTTTTTATCACATGCATTACCAGTTGTTGCCATCCTTTAAGATGGGGTTGGCGCTCATGTTTTATGCCACCACTTTTGACCACGTGTTACCTGTTGTTTCCACCATTTAAGATGGGGCTGGCACTCATGCTTTATGCCAATCATTTTGACCACATGCATTACTTGTTTTTGCCACCCTTTAAGCTGGTGTTGGCGCTCATGTTTTTATGCCAACAATTGTGACTATATGCATTACCTGTTGTTGCCACCCTTCACGTTGTGTTGGATCTCATGTTTTGCTTCCGATCTGACCACATGCACTTATGTAACCAAGCAAGTATTCTTAACAGTGCCACGATGCTCGAGGGCAGTTGTGCACTTTACAAATGTAAATAAATAAATAAATAAATAAATAAATACATACATAAATAAAATATATAAGATCAAATGATTGTGACTTTAAGAATGTTAGTTTATTTAAAACCCAGCAACAAGACAGGGTAATACTTGCAGAGCTTAATGCAAACAACCATCACCCAAGCTAAAATAAAAATAAAAGCAAGGCAATTTAAAACCAACAAAGATTGCCAAAAGTCAGAAGGGGGCAAACAAAAGTCCCAAAGGTTGTAAAATGTTCCCATGTGTGAAGAAGTCCATAACAAAAGATGATATAAACTCACATTGCCAAAGTCAAGGAAGAAGCAGAATTAAACCATCTTGTTGTCAGTGTTTTGTTAATAAAGACGCGGGGAAACAAAAGTGGCAAGAAGGCGGCCCTTCTGGTACAGGCTATTCAGAAGCAGATGAGCATAACTTACGTTTTGGAAATCACAAAAGTGTATTAAAGAGCACCAATGTGAATCTTGCCTTCCCCGAAGAATTGCATAAAGGTTGATGTTGTAAATTAAGAAGCACTACGAAGTTTTGGCAAGCTGATCTTAACTACAGAGGCACTTGTTGTTTGTAAATTACTGTTCGGGCAGGGGAGTATACCCGAACAGCGAACTTTGAAGTAGTAGGCCTGGCATAGGAGTAAACCAGGTGTGATTAAAGTGGTAGGCCTGGCATTGGAGTAAACCAGATGGAAGCCAATGAAGTGCTGTGAAGTGGTGTTGACAAATTACCTTGACAAACTTTTATTGCTGAAGCAAGAACTGTATATAAAGTTGCTGCAGAAGTGCACTATATCCTGAAAGGTAAAAGGCTGTTGCAGAAGCATCCTGAAAAAGAAAATTCATGTTATTGATGATGAGCTAAGGAAATATTTTTGGTTTATGCTAAGAAGATTGTTTTGAGATGTATTATTACAACTGGAAAAGAAAGAACTTTTGTTGAGCAATTCTGAAGTGTTGGAACTTTGTGTTGTCAAGTTGGAGTCACAAATAACTGTGTTGAAACTTTTGTTACAGAACAGGATTTCCTTATTTCGTTTTGGAACTGTGGAACAGAACCTTGTTTGAATCTGGGGAAGCGAAATTCACCGAGACCAGAAGAAGAGACTGTTATCATATTCTGTTATATTTTGGTCGCCTTTGAACTGCCATGCATTACCTTGTTAAATTACTGTATTTATAAGTGTGAGGGACAGAACTTTTTGTCACAGTGCTTCTGTTTATTTCATTTTAGGCAGGGAAATCCTCATCTGGGTATGGATAGTGAGGCGTTTATCCAACCTTTTAAGTTCCTAAAAGTGACATCTTTTGAAAAATCTTCACAAAGTTGTCTGCCACACTTCTGACCCCTCGCAGTACTCTGCCCTCATCCACCACCCAGCACGGCACTTCCCTGGAGCCTCCACAGGTGTGTTCATCGTACTAGTGTGCACTAACTTCAATTGTGTGATTGGCAATTCTAGGAGACGTAGTGTGCTCTAAAGGAAAGAAGTTGCTGGTGGGCAGGCGTACAAGCAGTGCTTAAAGTGGGCCGGGGCCTGCCGGGGCCGGGCCCCGGCAGTCTCCAGAAAGTGGGGCTGAGCCGGGGCCCAGCCGGGGCCCCCCGTCCCACACAACATTGGCAGGATGCATTATCCCGCCACGGCCGCAGCCGCGACGGGAGATGCACCCGTCATTATGTCGCCAAGCTGACAGAAGTGCCAGCCAGCCACAGCGACGCTGAGGCTGGCGGCACTTCTGTCAGTGTAACTCCCTTTGATGACCCCTCATCAGGGTCATCAGAGGAAGTTACTGTCCCTTTGTTTTCCCTCCCCAGGTCACTGACCCCCGCAGGCTCCGTGATCTAATATGCAGATTAGACCACGGAGCCCGCGGGTTCACAGAGGGTGAAAGACGCCTCGGGCTCAGTGATCTATGTGCTCTGAGCAGATAGATCACAGAGCCCGAGGTGCCTTTCTCCGTCGGCAAAGCTTTATAAAAGATGCCTTGAACTGTGTACGTTTCAAGCCATCTTTTATAAAGGTAGAAATATTTCTATGTTTATAAAAGACGGCTTGAAACGTGCACAATTCAAGGCATCTTTTATAAAGCTTTGTCGACGGACAAAGCCACCTTGCGGTTTGTTTTGTCCGTCATCAACCCTTTATAAAAGATGCCTTGAATTGTTTACGTGTCAAGCCATCTTTTAGAACCACAGAAACATGTTACAAATAGCTATGTTTATAAAAGGTGGCTTGAAAAGTACACAAACCATAGTAAGGTAAGCACACAAGTGTGCGTAAAATACTATGGTTTGTGCACTTTTCAAGCCACCTTTTATAAACATAGAAATATGAAACATTGCTATGTTTATAAAATATGGTTTGAAAAGTACACACACCATAGTAGTACTCATACAAACATATAAATGCTCACATACATTTATATATTTGTTTCCGCACCTTACTGTGATTTGTGCACTTTTAGGCCACGCCCACAATGAAAGCCACGCCCCCAAACGAGGGCCCCCCCTCAATTTCTTACCCCACTTAAAGCACTGCGTACAAGATAGCACAGTGACCCTGTATTTGGTCCGGGTGCATGCCTACAGCTAATCTATCCGAGATGTTGTTTACCAGTGTGTGCACCTTGGTGTAGAGTGCTTATTGATGGGTCCCTGAACTACAAGATACCAGGGCATTTTGCACACAAAAATAAACTAAGAAGTGTGAACCCACCTGGCGGTTAACCTTGTTGCCGGACAGCCCTGTTGAGTGACTGTGGAGCTTGCACCCGAAGCAGGCTCATGTGGGCCACTGCCCAACATCCCACACCATTTTAGCGCACATGTGCATGGCGGCAGTAGACCACCTCCCTGGCACAGTCTGACCTGTTAACGCACAGAATTCTCACATCAGACATGCTGCAGAGGGCACAGCTAAACGTGGAAAATTGCCATCTCAAAACTCTGCTACGGGTGTGGGGGCAGCATGAAAAGCATGCTATAATTCACCAGATGTCCCTAGTCCTTGTGAGACTCCATGGGGAGGATACCACATGATGCATGAGATCCCTCCTTTCTGGACTGCCTCGTGCTATGAGGATGACAGGAGCTCAGTGTGGAGATCACCACTCAAAGGATTAGGTTAATTATTTTGGTTCATAGTTTTATCTTGGTATGTTGGTTTCTTATTTTAGCTTGTTTTACTAGTTTGTTATGTTACTTAGATGCAGAACATAACCACACCTGTTCCCTTTATACAATCACTGGGGGAACCACCTGTACCATCGGAATTGTGGGTGGACAATTTTAAAATGTACCTACGAGCTGCAGCGGGCAATTGCTGGAGAAATTAAATCAAGGAGGTCTAAATACTGTCTCGGAAGAATAGCTCAGGTGCAACACATGTTTGATCTCCGGGTCCATGCTTAGAAACCTCTGGGTATTAAGCACGTTATAAATAACTGATTATAATTATAAATACTGCATGTCTTAAGGAATAAGGGTCAGAAAATATATTCTAGCTTTCCAGAAGATGTTCCTAAGATTGAAGGAACAGGGGAAGGTTATGGGGAGAGGAGAGTGTCACATTCTCCCAATTCATCCAAGTACAAAAAAGCTTTGAAGAAATTACCCTTGAATTTAGAAATAAGACAAATGTAGAAATGGAGCAATGGGCATTTTTCTCCAGAAAACAATTTAGGGAGAGTCAATACACAGCTTTATGGCATCTCTAAAGGGTCTTAGCACCTTATGCGCCCTCCCACGGGTGTTGGAGAACTATCAACATAGGTACTTGGTTTTACAAACTCCTAACCATGCAATTCAGAAAAGGCCATGGCAAGCTTGCAATCCCACTGTACAAGAGGCCATAGAACTTGCCAGGTCATTTGAAAGGTGTGGTTGGTCTGAGACAGCCAAGAAATATACTCGAAGAGTCAGAACACCTGCTGGCATTGTTTGCCGAAAAACTAAACCATATGGTGACATTAGCTTTGATGGTACATCTTTACAAGAGCTTATTGACTCAGTCTCCCCCTACATACTGTTATCTCTGAGTAGTTTTTCAAAGAACTGCATGAGTGGGATGTTTCAGATACTCATATTCCGGACATCAGGCCAAGAGCACTTGAGAAGAGGCCCCCATGTAGTACCCGGATGAAAATGGTCGACTCTGTAGTTTATGGCAGGGCAACTGAAGTATGTGTCTTTTGTATTGGGATGGGAAGAGCAGGGCACTCTCAAGATTAAACTCCACACTGGGGAGGAATATCCGATCCTCTGGATCGCTGATAAATGGGAAATTCTTAACTTCAAGCACACATTTCCTGAGGTATTTAATGACAAGATTGGGTTTTGTGTTTGTATTATAGTTGTTTTAGGGTTTTATACAGCGGAAACATAGCTAGGAAGCAAGAGAGAGCTGTACGGAAGAGGGCTAAGGTAGAGGGTTTACAATACTTGGCACCGATGTTCTAGCCATGTGGGTGCAAAGTGAAGTGAGAACGCAGGTTGACTAGCTGGCGCCTGGGTATTGACCAACGAGTAAGATCTTGAGTTCCGTCCTGAACTGCTGGAGCATTGGCATGGTCGGATTGGCATTGGTTGGTCAAAGATTTTCAATACTGCATAATCTTAATAAGAGGTGCACAGGACCATAGTATCCACCTCATAGCAGTGGGAGGGAAGAGGTCAAGGTTAAATTACAGTGGTTGCATGATCACGAAATAATAGAGCCTGAAGAATTCTCTTAATGGCTGCCCCCCAAATGTATATTTCCCAAGCCAAAGAACAGTTTCGGAATCTCAGAGGTTCTTATGCCAGCTTTTGAGATCAACGATAAAACTGCCCAGGTGTTTTTCCACCTTCAACTTATCCTTGCCATACCACCTTTGATGGCCAGTCTTGGTACTTGACCTCATTTTGTCATGTCCCTGTGGCATTTCGTTACTGCCCTTTGTGTCACCATTGGCAGCAGCCATGTTCCAGAGGTTAATGCATGAGCTGTTCGGCGGTGTGCCAGTGATATACATTTTTCAGAATGACATCTTTGTCACAGGATAAACTGAGAAGAAACATGATGCCCATTTGAGTGGTGTTTTAAATGTCCTAAAGCAGAATAAGTGCAAGATATGGATTATGTAAATGTCATACTTGAGGCATGTGACCAGCAGGGACAGCATTAGGCCACAATGGGACCATGTGAATGGCATGATGGATGTGCCCTGTTCTGTAGATAATTATCAACTTAGATTGTTCTTTGTATTTTTTAAATACAAAGCATTTTGCCAACAAAACGACCAACAAGAGGGCCCTATTAAAAAAGGGAGCATGCTTTGGCTCATCACTAGTGCATGAGGAGTTTGAGTTGTCTATCAATAAGGCCCCCACTCTGCACATGTTTGACCTGCATGTCAGGATATTCCTCACAATAGATGCGCGTGATCAAGGTTTGGGGATAAACCTGATGCATTATCAAAGTTGTAAAATAGTAACAATTGTGTTTGCATCAAGGACATTATGAAGGGGCAGACCTAAGGCATATCACCATTGAGGGGAGACCTTGGCAGAAAAATAGGCAATGAAACACTTTAAGACACTCACTTGAGCTTTATAGGTGATAGTTCAAATGGATCACAAATCTTTGATCCACATGTTTTCTGAAAGGAGCATGTTGAAAACCTCATCTTTGATGGATGGAGGCAATATTTGCAGAGGATTTTAATGCTGTAGCCGATCATTATAACAGAAGGGTTAGGACCTGGGGTTAGAAAGCACTATGTAAGTTGAGGTGCCCTAATGATCCAATTTCTTCATGCACAGGTATGTGCATTAATTTGCTAGCCAACATTTCATAATAAATGTCTGTCAGTTCACAGCATTTCAACAAAAACAACTTACATAGTCAATTGGATTGTTGGGGTTTTAGGTGGGTTTATTATTTACCACCATTTTTGTTTGCTTTATTTTTATGTTATTTGTCATTGTTAGCCAGATTTGAGAATTTTGAATTTCGTTCTCAACATCTTTCAACATAAAGTGACATAAAAACAACAGTAATGATGAACAATAAACTAAGAACAAGGAAGCATCGAGGACTTCTAGCTCATATACATAATCACGTACTTTTTAATTCAAAGAACTTATAAAATACAAGAAAAATATAGAGAACTACAGTGCATACAGAAATTATGGTGAAAAAACAAGATATAGTCAACGAGAGAAATTTCATCTCAAAATGTGTACAAAAGACACAAACTCAACAGTAGTGCATTGCATATACATTGATATAACCATTAGCATGTGTTTGGTCCTAACGTCCATACTGTTTCCTATACAAATCAAAACTAATTGTTCATATAGGTCTGTACTCCTGTTGTATTACTTTTAGGAGTTTTTTTTTCCTTTTCCTTGGGGGTCAGAGTGTCCGATTTTTGGTTTGTAAGTGATACGCCGGTCCCTGAGCTATTATTGGTTGATGTCACTAATTATTAGTAAATAAATTAGGCAGTGTTCAGTAACTCTGAGCCTGTCCTTTCCTTAGACGTATCGGCAAGTGGTGGTGTACTGAGCCTTCTTCTGGGCCGTGACTGTTGGATCCCTTGGAGTCCAACAAACCCTTCACTGCTGATCTAGTGTGGGTATATGAGGATAGTTATATCACTCCACTGGGAGTCAACATTCTTCTGGCTTCCACAATCCACTCAGAGGGGGCTGCTCAGATGGAGTCATTGCTTTGAGATGTAATAAATAATTAAACGGAGGAGGGAGCACCCTGTCAATCTGATGGCCTTCATTTGGCCTTCGAATCTCAGAATTCCCAAGGGTTTGTCCAACTTTAGGGAGGTCCATCATGTGAAAGGAATCACTAAAGTCAGCGTCATCTCAGAGGATGGCACTACATCGAGTCTCAGTGGCGCAGTAAAGATAAGGGAGAATACTTCTACATTCAAATCCTCTCTCCACATAGTGATGTTGGTGGGATGGTGAGAATAATGAGGAGGGTCCCTAGTAAGTTTCATGATTATGAGTTAGAGTGCCCCTCCTCTTTTCACCTTCATCATTACATCCTTCTTAATGTGTTGGAGTGGCAGATGTTGAGCAAAGGGCCGCACCTAATAAACTTCTCTTATTGACTTATTTATTTATTTTATTTCTTGTAATGCACCACATGCCCATAGGCCACAGGGCTCATATAAAGGAGACGGAGCAGTCAGGAACAGGGAATGGATAACAGAGAGCAAGGGAAGTCAGCATATTTAGAGCAAAATGATGGTTATCCCCTAAACCGTGGACAAGGGGAGCAATATATGTAGAAAGCAAAGCACAAGGTCACATGGATGAATACAACAATTATTCAATTGATAATTGATTCAGATAGGTGGGGAGGGAAAAGAGGCTCAGTCAGATACACAAATATAACATAATATTTTATTATTTATCAAAAACATCGTAATAGAGTAAAACATTAATTCACACAATAACATCATAAAAGGCATATAAATGTATATAAACATCGAAAAAATCTAGAACAATGTATCTAAAAGCAACCTATCAGACACTGCTAGATGCAATTCATATGCATCTACATATCTTGAGCAGTATAAAATAATCAATATAAAGGTGCTGTCAAAAAAGTGCTAAGGTCAGCATATTTAGCCAGTTATTTCACAGAACGGTTGGGTTTTAACTGCCTTCTTACAGCCTGTCAGAGAGTTGATGGTTCTTATTGCGAGTGCTAATGTATTGGATTCTCTAGGTGCCCATACTGTGAAGCTGCAACCACCAAATATGGATAGCTTGAATCAGGGCTGTTTTAGTTTATGATAGTTACTGGAGCGGAGGGGGTGAGCGGGGTGGTCAGTGAGCAACTGTTTCATCAAGTATGGAGGGGCAGTAGAGAACCAGCATCTATAGGCCAGCAAAAGAATCTTATGTGAGATCATATGTACGACGGGTAGCCAGTGCAGCACTTTTCGGGAATCAGATATATGATCCTGCTTGTGTAAGACAAAGACAGCGTGAACTGCGCTGTTCTAGACAAGCTGTAGGGACTGTACGTTAGACTTAGTAGTCCCAGACAAGAGGCTATTGCAATAATCAGACCTCGAATTAATCAAGGCTGAAGCAAGTGTGGATCTGTTTTCAAGGGAGATGTAGGGCCTAATTTAGTTCAAAGGTTTAACCACGTACCCGCATGATGATCAGGTGTGGGATACAAGGGGTTTCATGTTCAACTATGCATCCAAGTAGAGACCGAGTGTTTTGACGCTAGTAGACAACGGAATCTGACCGTCAGTGATATTAAAGATTTTGTAGGAAGCGTCAAGTTTGAGGCCACAATAAGTAGCTCCATCTTTTTGTAATTAAGAGCAAATGAGTTGGATATCACCTATGACTGAATTGCTAGGTACACTACATTGAGGGCTTCAGAGTCTCGTGTGCAGTTCTCCAACAGTTCAAAGACCACCTGAGGGTCATCAGCGTAGTTGGTATAGTGGACACCCAGGTGGTCAAGCAGGTCAAGAAGTGGTCTTATCTAAATGTTAAATAGTGAGGGAGAGATCGAGGAACCCTGTGGCACTCTGGCATTAATAATGTCGGGACAGGACTGGGCATCCTCCACTGCCACGCTTGACACCCGAGGACCTAGAAGGGATGTGATCCAGGCTGAAGCATTTTGAGACCATCACACCAGGCCCTTCAACCTGTCGACAAAGATGGTGTGATCGACAAGGTCAAAGGCCGCTGAGAGGTCCAGAAGCAACAATAAGGCCAGATGGCCTTTGTCCATGATGCCAGCCAGGGTGCTTTCAGGTCCAGCAGAGCTGGCTCAGTCCCGTGACATGCCTGAAAACCAGACTGGTACAAGCCCAGAATGTTATTCTGCTCCAAACATTCCTGAAATTGGAGAGAGACCACTTTGTCCAAGATCTTTAAGAGAAAAGTGACATTCGTAATGGGCCAATAGTTCTTGGCTAGGGAGGGGTCAAGTGAACTCTTTTTCAGAAGGGGATTTATCCACACCTCTTTGAGGGAGGAAGGCACCACCCCTTCCGTGAAAGAAAGGTTGACCATGCTGGTGATCCATGGATTTTAGAAGGAAATTGATTCCTTGAGAATACCGGCTGGACAAATATCACCCCTGCAGGGTGTGGGTTTAAGAATATTCACTATCCTAACAATCTCTGTCTCTGAGCATTGTTTGGAATTGAACTCAGATGTCGGTGAGCCAATAAGAGGAGTATCTGGCGCAGCACTATTTTGCAGGGGGAGGCATTGTTTCATCTGGATAGTGTTTTTATGACCAAGAATCTTGTTGGAGAATTCCTCTCAGATCATTTGACACCAAGTAGAGTCTTGCTTGATGGTATGGATGGCGGTACTTTTCCCTTCCACTTCTTTCAGCACTTTGAATAGTTCACAGGATCTTGATTTAGCGTTACAAGTTCTTGTGTTGAAAATATTTGGATTTTTCCTCAATTATCACTTTTTTATAGTTGTTCACTGCATTTTTATGTTTGGAAAGGGCTTCAGGGGTGTAGCTTTTGAGACATTCTCTTTCATATGTTCTTTGTTCTAGCCTGGATGCAAGCACTTTGAAGTGGGAAAAGTGAACAAAAGGCTCCCACCAATCCCCTCTCAACTCTGGCCTAGAGGATCACGGCCCAGACACCCGCCACGAGAGGAGTTTGCCCATCTACCAGACGACCAAATACCCTGGTACAGGAACATACGGATGTGCCCACCAGCCTGCCCTGCACATGCCGACACGTGCGGCATGGATGGACTCGACTGAACCATCCAGCACCAAACCAACACATCGTTAGAGATGCCATGACGACCTAGCCGACGGTCAGCACACCCGTGCAAACATACACACCGGACACTCCCACACCAATCCACACGAAGAACATACTCAGTGCTATGACGCAGGCGACGGACACACCCACGGACGTGCATCTTTATTATTTTCCACATAGGCTTTTCAAAATGCAGAAACGCAAGACGCACAATGAACTCATCTAAAAAGGCTTGCTCACGCTTCTCCTAAACCCATGTATCATAATGCGAAATATAACGAAGACACGATACTGGGGATAGAGCAATATGATACCATAACCTAAAGCGCTCTGTATCAAACGGTTCCACCTATGCACTAGGCCCAAGTAGGCCGCAAGCAAAAGCTTCCATGAACATTGAATGAGCAAGAGTTCGGTTGCTGACCATGCAGAATGAGCCCAGCGAAAGCAGACAGTCAAGGGCACAACGTTGCAAACTCTCATACCGCAAGCCGACGCCAAGGTCGCACCTGCAAGATAAGCCAGGCACACAGTGAGAAATGCAATATTAATTGTGCAGAATTCTGCCTCAACCACGGTCCCACCTCACATGACCAAGCCGAACCTGACAGGGTGCCAAGCCCAGGAGGAAGAAGGCGCCTGGATCCCCCGTCTCAAGACACAGGCAGATACAATTAAGCGACTCAATGGACATCTGCGGCGGTGGGAGTAGTCGGCCTTCCTGCTTATGAATAAATCCTCACATTGTCTGCACATACCCATAGTGAAACATTGTTGCAAATGACAGGTGCACCGCGAGCTGGGAACAGCGATGGTCCCAGACTGGGGGGCTCGCGAGTGGACCAATCAGAACATGGGGCCCTTATCACTGACGCCATTAACATTGACCAATCCTCAGGGGTCTTCATGTAACAATTTTTATGTATCAAACTGAAGGGACAACCCAAGTATACCACCTGACTAACCCTTAACCACTAACAACGCTCTCTATACGTATGCTATACTAACCCTACCACTCGGGGAACCAATCCAGAGTGGCGATAGGTTTTTTGCTAACTTTCTCAGGTGACGCAAGTAGCGCGTCATACTAAAGTAAAAAGGGCCTGCGAGCCCCACGATGTTGAGAGAGTGTCAGGACGGACGCGTACGATCCTTGACCCATCCCTGCCGTTTTGTTTAATAAACAGCAGAATCACCTTGCTTCTTGCGTGTGTCTCATACTCTATCTCTTTTGGGATATACGGGAGGAGTTGGGGCCTCCCTGCCCGGAGGTCCACGGACGGCCCAGCCGACCCCGGGAGAATTTCCCCCCGACAAGTTGGAGGCACTGCTGAGATCTGTTTAAGGTCCGCTTTTATTTTATTTTTCCAAGTACTCCCGTTGCAGGGAGGCCCGGCGGCGCGGCCCCCTCTGCCGCTGCCCCCTTTTTGAGGACTACAGGACCATCGCAGAACTGCGAGAAGACCGGACAGCGCAATCTGGATATTGGCCCTCGGGAGCCGGTTGAGAAGTATCCCGCCCGCGGTTGGCGAGTGTCCAGACGTAGTCCAGACGAGGGGAGGTGGCGAGCCGCTTGGAAGGGTGCACGCAGTCGAGCGGCCCCGCATCAAGAGAACTTGGTGAGTATGCCACGCACAACAAGCAATGTGAAATTGTGAGGGAGGGGGGAGGAATTGAATACGGGAGGTATTGCACAGGTGCGCGGCGAAGGGTTGATAATTTAGTGTTGGCAATGAAATGAATGGTAGCCGGACGAGTGCAAGAGCAGTCCGCTACGTCACGGGAGAGAGGGGGCGGAACACGAAAACATCACGTGTGGCCGCTCATAGAAACTGATTGGCCCAGGTCGCGACCATGTGTAAGGGTGTGTGTGTCTGCGTGGTTTCCTACGATTTGGCAATTATTGATCAATGAGTAGATGAGGATCCCTATTGATCGAGCAGGAAACTCGATAGATAGATGACGTTTCCCTGTAGGCGGTAGCTAGCTAGTTGCCCAATACGGAAGATAATTGGCTGGTTAAGCCCTCCTGTCGAGGGGCGTATAACACGCGAGGCGACGCAGTGTGCGCAGTCCGATTATATTATTGATTACCTTGTTCCAGGAGTGACAGGAAGACAGCTGTGGGGTTAACGGGGGTAGGTTGCAAGTGTATTTTGGACTTAAAGAATATATGAAGAACTTACCAGTAGTTTGAAGAGATCGGTGACGTCACCAGCAGGGCTTTCATAGGACATCTCGAGAACCAGGCATCGTTATTTTTGAGTGGCGGGGAGGAGAGCTGTGTTAAGGGCGTGGAAACGGAGGTAAACGGTAATGAGTTGATCGGGGGAAGGCGAAAAGGGGGACGTGGCTGCGCACGGAGAACGCCGGCCACGGCAAGTGGAGAAGAGGGAGGAGGGGCAAGTGAAAGTAGGACGGCAGTATAAGAACGCCACAAGGGGCACGCAGCCGCAGGGGGCTACGTGCGCCTCGGCCGCAGGGGGCCGTAAGGGTGTTGTACAAAGGAAGAAACGAAAGAAAAGAATATACAAATGTAAATACTATATTTTACTTATTTTTCCTTAGCGGACAATCGCAAGTCCCCAAACTTACGGGGCCAGGTAAAGATATAAGGCTGTATATTGTAAACTGCTAGTGAGATAACCGCTACCAAATAGGGGGAGGATAACAAGTGGAGCGCTACTATGTCATACGGGGCAGGATCGGGGGGGTGGGGGAACACCCTCACTACTCCGCTGCAACACATATGTAAAACACTGTCACCCCATAGGGAGAAATTGATCAAGTATAGCATAGAATGGACACAGGGGACGGACAACAAAATGACGACACCATGGCCGCCTAATGGTAGCTTCGATCCATATACCCAACACTCACTATTAAACGATCTGCATAATACATACAAGGGGAAGAAGTTGACACACCACGTGGAGGTGTTCAACTTATGGAGGATGTTCCAAGGGTCCCGACCAGGACCAAACGGAATGTTCATTGTAGGGGAAACAACGGGAGATAAGGAGATTAAGGAGGAGGGAGAGAATGGGGAAAAAGAGAGTGAAGGCAAACAGAACACGGGGAACGGACAAGAGGGAGGAGAAAAGAGTGACAACTCAAACGAAAATGAAATAAAAAAGGAACAGAGCGACGATATACCCCTAGCAAAGGTAGTGAAAACAGAGGGAGGGGGGTTGTATCCTTTAAGAGAACTAGGAGAAATAGCAAGAGGACAATTAAGGGTGGCTGAGGGGTACTCGAACCCGGCATACAGCCCGCCTCCATATACAGCTACAGGTGACCACACGGGAGGGGAGCGGACTAGTACAACGGGATCAGCTCATAGGAAGACGCTAGCAGGGTAGGGGAGGACTGAAGAAGAGCAGACTACGGACGTAGGAAATGATGAGTGGGTAGCTGCGCAGATACTATTAAAATTACGAGGTTCATTAACAGGAGAAGAGAAGGAGGTGGTAAGGAAAATGGACGAGGATACTACCAGGGAGAGCAAAATGAAAGGGGAAGAGGGGAAAAGAAAGGGGGAAGAGCTGTTAAGAGAAAAGGAAGGGACTTTGGAGGAACGATTAGCAGAATTAAGGGATGAGCAGAATGCACTAATCAAGCAGCTCGAGAAGGGGGAAAGAGAGAGAGCACGGGAAAGGAAAGAAGGTAAGAATGAGTTGGAAAAAATGAGAGAACGAACTGAGGAGCAAAGGAGAGAAGCCGAAAGGTTAAAGGCAGCAGCAGAAAGGGTATCAAGAGCAGCACTGCGCGACAGGAAAAGAGAGGAAGAGGAGAAAGAAAAAGAAATGGCAATATGGAAGAAGAGATTAGTGTCAGAAGCGACAAGGAAATACGAAGAAGGGAGGATGATAGAGAGTATATTAGAACGGGAGAGGGAGAGATGGGAAAGAAAGAAAGAAGATGAAAAGATATTGGAAAAAATGAGTAATGAAGTAATGGAAGATGTAAAAAGGAAAAGAGAGGAAATTGGTAGAGAAATAGCGGAGAGAAATGAAGGGGAAAGAGAAGATAGGAGAGGGGAGAGTGAAGTAAGGAGGGATGTATATAGAGGTACAGAAGTAGCAACAACATCGGCACAAAGGGGAGCGATTAGTAAAGAAGAAAAGGGAGGAACGGACCTAATAGACTTAAGAACAGTAACGATTGGGGGGAAAAAGACAGTTTGGGGGTTGCCATTTATGAATGACTTTTGTAGTGAGGAAGAAGAAGGAACGGAGAAGGAAGGAAGAAATAGTGAGAGGGAAAGCCTAGATAAACTATACACCACCCGGACAAATAGAGACTCACCATGGATCTGCAGGAGAAAGGAAGAACTGCAGAGAAGTGAGGAGGAAGAGCAAGGAATAGCGGAAAGGCAGACACGTGAAGCCACCCCGTCACCGCCCCGTCATACATGCTCCACCACCTCACGCTCATTACGTGCAACATGCCCATCTAAACTCGCGCCCTTCACAAACGAACTGACACCCTATGCAGGAAGGCTTAGAGACCTCCCTGGACGCAGGCAGGGAGAACGAATACACACGCCCACAGTAACTAAAGGAAATGATGAAAGAAGGGGAAGTGGTGGAGGAGAAAGAGTAAAGACCAGGAGAAATATGGACGAAATTGACGATGTAGAAGAGACGGAAGAAGAGGAGGGGTGTGCGGACTCGATTTTGTGGAACCCAGGGGGTCAAACGGGACACAACTTAATGCCTCTTCTAGAGAGGGGAGGGGTTAGACCACAATACGTCCCTTGGAAGCATGCAGACAAGGAAAATATAAAGTGCAGACTCCCATCATTAAGTGGAGGTGCGGGTAAATTGATATATGAAATGGAAAAACACACCGCAGGACAGAAATTGGCAGTGGGAGATGTAAAGGGCCTTCTAATATCAATATTAGGGGATGCTGCGGATGACATTTGGAAGAGAGCGGGCTTCCCCGGGGTCACAATAACAAACACATCTCACGATGGGGCACCATTCGCAAACTGCAGACATGCATTATGGCAGGCACTGAGGGTACAGTATCCAGACACATCTGACATAGGAGCAATTACCTCGCGCAAGATGCGTGAGAACGAAGATCCTGTTGATCATATCCAGGAAATTCAAGAGAAGTGGCGTATGGAAACTAGAGAGCAATGGGACAAAACACCAGCAATATTCTATCATATACTAGTACAGGGGCTCCCAGAAGCAGTCCAGAAACAACTGAAGAAAGTAGTGGGGATGGAAGCAAAAGCATGGCCAGAAATACAACTGACTATAGTACATCATTGTCCGACATGGCAAGAAAAAATGAAAAAAAGGAAGAGGACAGGAAAACGGAAGAGGCTAAACTAGTACAGAAAAAACTTACTAAATACACGATGGAAGGCGCACTAATAACTACACCTACCACAATGACTCAAAGCCCCACACAAGTAGTGGCTGCACAAGACCCCTCCCAAATACAACCATTGCAGACTGTAACACAACAGATGCCGCCACTCCAACCATACACGACTAACATGGGAGGAGGATACTCAACGCCAGGAGCTGGGTATTATAATTACAACAGGGGAAGGGGAGGAATAATGAGAGGGGGAGGATACGGATATAACACACAACAACAGATGGGGGGACTTAGAAATTCCTACCCCACCGGGCACCCAGTATACCAGGACAACACAGGAAGCTTTCCATGGCAGAACAGGGAACCACTGGTGTGTTGGATTTGTGGATTAGTAGGACACATGTCACGCACGTGTAGAGTGAGACCAGGCACACAACCGTGGAGTGAACAGGGACAACAAGAGCTCACACAGGAACAGCAGGGCATCCAGCAACAGCAGACATTGCAACAGGGAAATGGACAGCAACAACTAGTAACACAACAACAGCCACGGACATATCCACCGCCTCAACAACAGGTAGCGATAACACAACAACCCCAAGCACAGCAAGTACAGCAACCTGCACAAGTCCAAGACCATAACATAACCTCTACCAATACCCAACTACAGCAAACACAACTGGGTAGGGTGACGATCCTGGGACACAACCCTTACACAGGAAGTGGTCAATCATTATACCCTCAATAGGACAGCCCACAGACGACCTTGGTGTGTCCCATCCTGTCGGTAACACCTAATAGTGCGGAGGAACCACGCATAGAGGTAACGATAGGTGACAAAAAATTATCATTCCTTGTTGACACCGGGGCAACCCGGTCTTGCATAAGGGAAGGTAAATTTAAGATGTCAGGTGAAGCCATGAACACCCAAGTATTCTCTGGGGCTAGGGGGTTGGTTCCCTTTACTGATAACATTCCCTTATCAATAGGGGATTATGACATGTCAGTCCCACTTTTATATTTTAGGGCCTCACCAGTAAATATACTGGGGAGAGACATCATGAGTAGGTTGAATATGACAATCTCCTTTACGGAGAACGGCATAATTTGCTCCACTCCAGGAATTAACATGCTCACTGCACGACAGATTATGCAAGCATACTGTGGACAGATGGTGATTAGGGCTGAGCCAGTAGATGGTGAACTGTTCCAGTACGGGACAGACATGGCATTTGCATGGATGCCAGGGATAGAAGGAAAGATCTGGAGGAGGCCAGCAGCGTATTTGTTTAGACCAGAAACACCAGCCAATGAACCAGAAGGAAAGGTGATTTCAGTGGACATAGAGAGTATTATAGCAACCGCTGATTACATTGCAGTACATGCCCAAGACAGAGAAGGAAGAGCATGGAGGGCAGTGATAGCACTAGCAGAGGGATGTAGACTCACCCAGGTGTCAGATGAGGAGCTCTTCTCAGGAGAAAAGGAAGAAGGTGAAATGGTATTTATGATGAGTGTGGAAATATGGCTAAGGGTGACGTACAGACAAGTGGCACAGAAAATTGCAATGGCACTTGAGGCACCCACGTCCACCCCAGTTCCCTTTTTTGAGGAGGATATAGCAAAAGTACCCACATCATTATGGACTACTAGCCCCTATGACGTGGGGTGTATAAAAAGCATAGGGGGAGTAAGAATAAAATTGAAAAAGGGTGCAATACTCCCCAGAGTGAAACAGTACCCACTATCAAAAGAGGCAGATGAGGGCATACATGAAACAATAACGGCCCTTATAAATAATGGCATATTGGTCCCATCAGAATCACCATGTAACACAGCTGTATACCCAGTGCGCAAGGCTAAAGGTGGGTCTTGGCGCTTCATACAGGACCTCAGGCCTTTGAACAACATAGTGGAAGCAGAATACCCCATAGCAGCAAACCCGGCCACAATATTGTGCGGCATTCCAGCAGAGGCATCACGGTTTACAGTGATCGACCTTAAAAATGCCTTTTTCTCAATACCACTGCACCCAGACTCACAAGATCTGACAAGCTTCACTTACAGAAACACAAAGTGGAAACACACCAGGTTGCCACAGGGGTACTGCGAGTCACCCTCAATATTCAACAGAGCAATACAGATGGATTTGGGTAACATTGAAGTAGAAAGCACAGTGTTGCAGTATGTTGACGACATAATAACTTGCAGCACAAACGAAAGAAGATGCAGAGAGGACTCATTAAAGATGCTGAAAATATTGGCTGAAAAAGGTTACAAGGTAGACAAGGAAAAGTTACAGTACTGTCAGGAACAGGTACTTTACATTGGCCAGCTCATATCCCAATATGGAAGAAAGGTTGCACCACAAAGAGCACAGGCCATCTCAAAAACGCCATTGCCGCAAACAGTGGGAGAATTACAGCAGTTCCTGGGCCTGTGCAACTACTGCAGAGCATGGGTATTTGATTACAGCTCATACATAGGACCCCTACTTGAGGGGTTAAAAGAAGCTAACAAAGGGGAGAAAAAGTTGGGGTGGACAATGGAAATGAAAGAGGCTTTTGATGAACTGAAAGACGCAATATCAACCGCTCCGGTACTGGCCACCCCAGATTATGAACGACAATTCTTTATATTTTCACATTGCGACTCAGCAGTAAGGAAAGCAGTGTTGGCTCAAAAAACAAGCATGGGCTACAAACCAGTAGCGTTTTACAGCGGCCACTTGGACCCTGTGATGCTAGGTCATTTCCCTTGCGAACAAGGTCTCGCCGCAGCTGCCTTTGCGGTAGAGAAAGCATCAGCAATCACCATGGGGTGCCCAACCACATTATTTGTGGAACATGCACTATTTGCAATATTGAACAAGCCTAAGTCCACACTAACAACGCAGAGGGCGTCAGGTTATGAGATAATATTATCTAGAGCTGAACTATCAATTGTTAGATGCAGCACGGTCAACCCTGCAAGGTTCATAGCAGAAGTAATTGAGGAAGGAGACTATGCACACGATTGTACAAAGATTACTGAAATGTACTCATGTACTAGAAAGGTTGAAGAGAACGCATTAGAGGGAGGTGAGCTCTTGTTCATTGATGGGTCATCAACAATTGACCAAAGTGACGGGATCAGGAGAACTGGGGCAGCAGTGGTAAAAATGATTAAGGTACCGGTGTGTGTGGCGATGAAATGCGTACAATTACCACAGCATTACTCTGCTCAAGCAGCAGAATTAGTTGCACTGATCTTGGCGTTGAAGGAAAGCTTTGACAAACGAGTGACCATATATTCCGACAGTGCATATGTCACGTCTACTGTCCACTCAGGGTTGTCCAAATGGAGGAGAAGAGGGTTTAGGAGAGCTGACGGCACTCCAGTGCAACATGCCCTCTTATTGGCTGAACTAATTGAAGTAATAAATGACCCCCAAGAATTAGCCTTGGTCAAATGCACCGCACACACTAATGGAGAAGACCATATTTCAAAAGGGAATGCAGCAGCAGATGCACACGCGAAGTATGCTGCATATTGTGGCTAGATATGGAACCCCCCAGAGTCAGAGAGAGGGAGAGGGAGGGGAATAGCTAAGGAGATGTTAATAAGAGAAGGGTACACCCATCTCCCAGCCACACAGATAATGGAACTACAAGCGGCTGCACCAATGGCAGAAAAAGAAATATGGGTAAAAAGAGGATGTACAATGTCACCAACTGACGCACTATGGCGCCAGGGTAGCACTGGAAAGATGGTAATGCCACTGGCACTATTGAACACCGCCCTGAGCCAACTACACCACCCAGCCCACACAGGCAAGGAAGTCATTGCAGCACGAATTAGGGAAGATTGGTTCTGCCCCGAATTAAATTCCCATGTGTCAAATTTTATCAGCAATTGTCTCACATGTCAGCCGGTCACACGCTGAAGGTGATAAAAGGTACTATACCCCGGCCAGAGGGACCCTTCCGACACATCCATATTGACTATGTTAATATGATCAACGTATGTCAAGGAAATAGGTATATGATTGTAGTTGTATGCCCATTCTCGAGGTGGATTGAGGCAGGGCCCTGCTCACACCCAGATGCATTCCGAGCAGCTAAATTCCTAGTGAGGGAGGTCTTCCCCAGGTGGGGGGTGTGCGAAATACTGCGGCCAGACAATGGCCCGCATTTCGCCAATGAAATGTTCCAGCATATCACATCCTTACTGAACATCAAGCATAAATTTGCATGTGCATATCACCCGCAGGCCAACGGTATATGCGAACGCCTGAATGGCCTCTTAAAGGAGGCAATTGCAAAAATACAGCAAACAACAAAGAAGAGTTGGCTATATTGCCTTCCGCTAGCCCTTTTTGAGCTAAGGAATAGACCAGGCTCCGACCACCACCTCACCCCTCACGAGGTGGTGACCGGACGTCAAATGCGCCTTCCTCTGACGCCAACATCAAGAGCATTCACCGATCATGAGAGTACTGCAACTGACCTTGGTGATGAAATGTACCAATATGTGTCTTCTTTGATTACTTGTGTAGTGTTTGTGTCTCAACAGCTCGAGCGCACGCGGGGCGGGTCTAAGAGTGATCAACAAGAAGACGCGGATGAAGAATTGGAAAAGGGAAAACTGTGCAAAATTGCTAAAGGTGACCACGTACTACTCTGCAATTTCAACAGAAAGTGGAACAGCCCACGCTTCACTGTCCCTCACCTGGTAGAGGAAGTATCAACGAGAGCAGTAAAGCTACAGGACAAACGTGCCTGGAATCACCTACACGACGTAAAGATCTGCAAACTCCAGACCCGCCCTAGCATCACCGACAGGGCCTTCGAAAGAACAGCAACAGCGTCGCCAACGGAGGAAGGGACTTCTACCGCAGCTAACGGCCAAAGTGTCCCCATACCTTGCCACCCCCCTGATTCCCCAGAGACAACTACTGAAATAGAAAGGGGTAATTACCATACCGCCCACCCCATGGTCACACGATCAAAGAGTAAAGAAACCTCTACCAGTTGAGCCCCAAACCCTCTGCCCATCGACCCCACTACCCACTGCAGTAATAACCCAACTGAAGGACATTGTTTTGCACATACACATGTAAACACTTGAATGTTCTCTCTTTTTTTTTTCTCTCGCACATGCAGGTACGATGTATTATTGTACTGCTAAGAAAACAGATAACTAACAAAGTCCACTGCCCAGGAGGAGTAGATGATACCCTCAGACAATAACTACCCTGAAGAATTATCGCACCAGTTTGTCTATTACATAAAAAGGCCAAAGTACCTGAAAAGAGGAGGGTACGTGTCTACTACACAGCACTTCTCTTGGCCATAGAACAATCAATGCCCCACCTCCGCCCATACTTGCCTGTGCTAAGAGATAGATCACTTAGATTGGCGTGGGAACAGCTCTTCGCCTGGGCACTGAACGACTACTTGATAGGGAGAGCTTGAAAACAACAACTAACACTAATAACAAGCATATTGAGAATTTTCAGGCGGGCAACTTTAACGTCGCAAGAATTAGCTGCCGGACTGCAGCAAGGTAAGAGCAAATGCCGGTGAGACTAGCCTCTGTAATAAAGATGATAGGGATTTTGATGATCACCGGGTTCGTGGCTGCCTCTGTATGGCGGAACAGTTTTGCTATCAATATTTTTGCTGTATCCAAACCTAATATACCCCCACCCCCAGCTGCAACAGGTATTACGTCAGGTGGTACTAGCAAAATTCCACATAAGGAAAATAGAGTTAAACGCAGCACATACTCAGACAATAAAGATATTGACAACTACATACAAAATTCAGCACACGTCTCAAACAACATGTGGTACCAACACATGACTCAAATAGGTAAACAAACAACAGAAGACAGCTGCTACGTCTGCTCATTGATCCCATACGCCATGAGTGCTTCGCGAACTTTCGTTGCCACGGAAATAGATGAAAAAACAGCACGGTGTATAATATACCTGGCACTGTTCCAAACGAAAGGGAGATTTCAAGGGAACACGGTGCACCTGGTATGGAAAACACGAGACACATACCCGTACGAAAATAACTTCCTTAAGAGTTATTTGAGTTACCACAAGGCCAGTTTACATGCTGAAGCATTCAGATACATAACAAGTGGCCCTGAAAAAGGAGAAACAAAGAAAGTTACACTACAGTACCTACCATGTGATTGGTACGCCACTGAAGTTCCTGGTAAACAAGGATGTTGGGAAAGACCACTGATAATAATAACAGGGAAGGTGTACCTGGGTGACAAATGGGACACAGGAGTGGTTGGCAGCAACATGGTAATGAGAGAGGATACTACAACTATTGCTGAACACAACAACAGATGTTGGACGACTTGGGTCAAGTACGTACCCCTGCTAACGTGGATAGAGAAGGATGAAGACCCAATAACAATACTGCCGATGACTGCACCCAAGGTATGCTACCAACTTAAAGGAGAAGTGGACGTAGGATACAACACCAACTGTGCAAGCGTGACAGAGCTACCTGAGGGGGGAGCAGGAACAGCAGTAGTAATGGACCATTACTGGGCCTGTGGAGACAAGGCATACCACACACTGCCCCCTCTGTGGAATGGTGTATGCACAATGGTACACGTTAATGTACCATCACTAGTGGTGCCCCAGAAACATGTGAATGTGGCGAACTTCCCCAAAATGGATGAAGGAAACAAGAGGAAGAAGAGATCTGCACAGCTTCAGAAGGGGCCAGAAAACAAAAACAACGGCAACAACACTGTCCTGAATAGAAAGAAAAGACAAGGAGAACCCCTGACAGGAAATTACCTATGGGGAAGGTCGGAAACAGCACTCACTTCAATTCCGCCAGAACACAGACTATTCAGCAGAGCAGCAATGTTCTTCTCCTCAATAATACATCCGGGACTACAGGCTTACGCAAACGCAAAATGGCTCCAGATAACTAGATGGGAACTAATGATGACAATTAACTCTACAGTAAATGGATTCAACGCAATAAAAGAGGAATTGCGAGAAGTGAGGATGGTAGCACTACAGAACAGATATGTACTGGACCTCCTCACAGCAATGGAAGGAGGAGATTGCGCAAAGATAGGACAATCATGCTGCACATTCATTCCTGCTAACGATGCTGACAATGGTACACTGACAGAAGCAGTATCACAATTGGCCCAGATGCACTCCAAAATGATGGATGAAAGCAAAGGTGTGAAAAAGGACGAGAGCTGGTTTTCGACGCTATGGTCATGGATGCCATCTTGGCTGTCAGATGGACTGAAGATTATAGTTGGATGCATTATTTTGGCTGGAGCTGCACTTATCATAATAAGATTTTGGAAGGCCCGGAAGGCACGCACCACAGACGAGATGATCGAAATGGTCGGTATGCACCCCTTGATGCCAGCAGATGACGGCCAACACACAGGCACAAAAATAAAAGAGAGTGAGAGGTTGCACAACCAGATCATCACCAACCACCTGGACCCACCATCTGTGAAGTTCGAAAACCCAAGTATCCCAAGGAGCTACGTAGGGAAGTGGGTATACTGCACACCTGGAGGAACCTGTGTGTATATGTACTGGTCATTTGAAGACCATGTTAACCACTATGGACATTTGGGAGGAGTAACTAAAATATGGAGAGTGAGAGGAGATAAGGAAAAGGATATGTTTGTGGTCGACAAGTCGACCAGAGGGGGGACTGAAGTGGGAAAAGTGAACAAAAGGCTCCCACCAATCCCCTCTCAACTCTGGCCTAGAGGATCACGGCCCAGACACCCTCCAAGAGAGGAGTTTGCCCATCTACTAGACGACCAAATACCCTGGTACAGGAACATACGGATGTGCCCACCAGCCTGCCCTGCACATGCCGACACGTGCGGCATGGATGGACTCGACTGAACCATCCAGCACCAAACCAACACATCGTTAGAGATGCCATGACGACCTAGCCGACGGTCAGCACACCCGTGCAAACATACACACCGGACACTCCCACACCAATCCACATGAAGAACATACTCAGTGCTATGACGTAGGCGACGGACACACCCACGGACGTGCATCTTTATTATTTTCCACATAGGCTTTTCAAAATGCAGAAACGCAAGACGCACAATGAACTCATCTAAAAAGGCTTGCTCACGCTTCTCCTAAACCCATGTATCATAATGAGAAATAAACGAAGACACGATACTGGGAATAGAGCAATATGATACCATAACCTAAAGCGCTCTGTATCAAACGGTTCCACCTATGCACTAGGCCCAAGTAGGCCGCAAGCAAAAGCTTCCATGAACATTGAATGAGCAAGAGTTCGGTTGCTGACCATGCAGAATGAGCCCAGCGAAAGCAGACAGTCAAGGGCACAACGTTGCAAACTCTCATACCGCAAGCCGACGCCAAGGTCGCACCTGCAAGATAAGCCAGGCACACAGTGAGAAATTCAATATTAATTGTGCAGAATTCTGCCTCAACCACGGTCCCACCTCACGTGACCAAGCCGAACCTGACAGGGTGCCAAGCCCAGGAGGAAGAAGGCGCCTGGATCCCCGTCTCAAGACACAGGCAGATATAATTAAGCGACTCAATGGACATCTGCGGCGGTGGGAGTAGTCGGCCTTCCTGCTTATGAATAAATCCTCACATTGTCTGCACATACCCATAGTGAAACATTGTTGCAAATGACAGGTGCACCGCGAGCTGGGAACAGCGATGGTCCCAGACTGGGGGGCTCGCGGGTGGACCAATCAGAACATGGGGCCCTTATCACTGACGCCATTAACATTGACCAATCCTCAGGGGTCTTCATGTAACAATTTTTATGTATCAAACTGAAGGGACAACCCAAGTATACCACCTGACTAACCCTTAACCACTAACAACGCTCTCTATACGTATGCTATACTAACCCTACCACTCGGGGAACCAATCCAGAGTGGCGATAGGTTTTTTGCTAACCTTCTCAGGTGACGCAAGTAGCGCGTCATACTAAAGTAAAAAGGGCCTGCGAGCCCCACGATGTTGAGAGAGTGTCAGGACGGACGCGTACGATCCTTGACCCATCCCTGCCGTTTTGTTTAATAAACAGCAGAATCACCTTGCTTCTTGCGTGTGTCTCATACTCTATCTCTTTTGGGATATACGGGAGGAGTTGGGGCCTCCCTGCCCGGAGGTCCGCGGACGGCCCAGCCGACCCCGGGAGAATTTCCCCCCGACAACTTTTTAGTTGAAACATGGATTTTTTAATGTCTCGGTTTTAATGACTTTGGGCCTCATCACGAGTTTGGCGGTAACCCTTAAATGCGGCGGTAATGCTATTACTGCCGCATTTAAGGGTCTGCCAAATCACAGGCTTGGCGGATTTACCCCCAGCTCTGAGCTGGGGGCAAATCTGCTGTGATTTTGCCGATTTTCAGTGCTATTACCGCTGGCGGTATTAGCACTGGCGGTAATAGCGCCGGACATTGCCCATTGAGCCAAATGGGGAATGGGAAATTGCCGAATGGGCCCAATAGGGAATGGGGACTTACCGTTCTGCCAAACCTGTGATCCGGTGCTAATAGCGCCGGGGGTTTGGCGGTGGGGCTAATAGCCCAACTCGTGATGAGGCCCTTTGTCTTTTTCCAGGGCCAGCACCTCAGTTACTTCAGCAATGGCTGCAGATAAACGAGCAACCAGGGAAATAGAATTCCTGAACCAGTCAGGATGAGGTAGTTTGGGCTTGATTAATTCTATAAATTTAGATGGTGAGACATTCCTAATGTTCAGAGATTTTTTGGAGATCCTAGGCAGTTTATCTAGGCGAGTAGGTGCCTCAGGGAGACAAATTGTGAAACAGACCAATAAATGATAAGACCATGGACAGGGTGAACAGACCAGATTGAGAACCTCCAGCCGATGTGTGACGACCCATTCAATGACATGGCCTTCCTTATGTGTGCGTTCTTTGATCCACTGGATATAATCAATGGTATCCAGTGCCGTAAGTAAAGATTTTGAGGGTTTGTGTTTTCTGTCCTCTGCACAATAGTTAAAATCACTGAGGATGACAATGGTGGATTTAGGTTTAGTAACACTATTGTTGAGAGCCAGAAACTTCTCTTCATGTCCTTTGGAGGTCTATAAATGATCAAAATAGCAACAGAAGTGTTAACGCTAGTTTTTATTTTAGCAAGCAGGTTCTCCTAACCTTCTATACCTGGGTGTGTAACTATATGGCAGTCAAGGTGTTTCCTGGTGAGAAGTGCGACTCTCCCCCTCTTTGATCAGAACGATCAGTCTATAAGATGTTAAAGGTCTGCAGGACAGAGAGGGATGCTTCCATGTTGGTCGTAGCATTCAATCAGGTCTCTGTAATACCCATTACATCAATATCAGAGCTGTTGAGGCAGTCCTCCACCTGCACCCCGTGTTTGACAAGGGAACGAGTGTTAAGAAGAGCCTATTTAAGAAGGGGCGTGGTGGGGCAAATGGAAGACACATGGAGAGCTGATTCTGGGACTATCGCAGCAATCATTTTGGGGCGATATTATGGTATCTGCAGAAACTTGGATTTATCAGCCACTGCTGAGGATGCCTGCAAAGGCGAACAAATGGCAGAGTAGTAGGTGTCAGCATTAGACAGCGGCTCAGGAACAACGTATATAGCGTTATCTTCACGGAGGTTGTTTATATCTGTAGTGATTTGCTGCGGGCAGGGGAGTTCCAAGAGGGCTGGCTGGCGGACTATTCCCAATACAGCTTGCGTATCGCATGGGGCAGTCTCTATAATTTCGTAGTGTTGAAGTACCCAGGCAGTCATTTCTAATATGCCATGCTAAAATGCTTTGTTTTTTGTTGTAGAAGCAATCAGCATTATGGGCGTTGTAAGTGTGAGAAGCACGAAGTGAGTCGAACAGGTCCTGGAGATAAGCCATGGTGCACAGTGCTAGTGTGGAGGTAGTGTTGAGGCAGAGTAGTGTCTTCCTAGCATATATATGGCTTGCCTCATTTGCACTGCATTTCTTCAAATAAAATATATTCATGGGGCCTGCAGGCAAGCCTAGCGCTGGGACGGCATCTGTCCTGCCATTTTCAAAAGTCTTAACGATTCAATGCAAAGCTCAGTGTATATTTCAAGGTCACCTTCATTGGTGCCACATGAATCACCCTTTCTCCCACACATTGGGCCTCATTACACGGTAGGCGGTAAACCATGGCGCAATTCGCGCCATGGTTCATGCCGGTAAAATACCGGCACCGCCTTGGTGGAAAGGGGAATTACCGCCCCATTCCAAGGTTGGAGGGGCAGTAATTCCCCCTTCCACCATTGCCCTTCCCCATTCCCATTTTTGCCCCATAGGGCTCTATGGGAATGGGGATGGCGCTAATTACGGCACCGCAAAGTGCGGTACCGTAATTAGATCCCTGGGTCCCTTTGCAGGTTGGTTTTTAACGCCTGCAAAAAGCAGTCGTTAAAATCCCCAACCCGCAAAGGGACCTCGTAGTAAGGCGGTAAGGATTTACCGGTAAAATACCGGTACCGGTAAACCCTTACCGCCTACCGTGTAATGAGGCCCATTGTCTTCAAGCGTTTCTTCATTGGAGTGCTGGCCTTTCAGCAAGGGCAGCTCCAGCTAGTCATGATTACTGTTCAGTTTCCAAAACGACTCTGCATGATTCGTCCCTGGACTTTTCTTTTGGTTGAAGCTAAGAAACCACTTCTCGCTGAGAATGTCTATGATTTGATTAACTGACTCCTTCAGCGCAAAGAGCATCTTCCAGTACGTTCTTGGCATGTAGAGGCAGTATGGAAAATATGACTCCTGCCCAGGGAGGAGGCTGGAAGCAGTCAGGGAGCATTACATCAAGAAGGTCCTCATGGTCCTAGCAGGGGGGCTCCTGTCCTTAATTGACCCTTCATGAATCCGATTATGTGCACTTTGCATAGCTGGATGGATTTGACAGTGGCACGGTATTTGAGCGCAAGACATTTGCATACAATACAGGACATAATGCCCATTACTCGGACAACTTCTACACATTTTGAGACGACTATGTTTGTGAGCTGGCGCAGTATAAAACAGCCTAATAATCATACTAATACCTTAGTGCTTCTAGATCACTGCGCCGGGTGGCTTCCTATCCCTACCCAACACCCTAACCCTCGACTCGGCCAACTCCCTGCCTGGCAGGAGACAGATTGTTAAGCAGGGTCATTCAATTCATTCATTTGAGGATTTCCTTTTAGAAATGTGGTGTTCAAGGGAAGTTGTCATGTCCTTCTGCACCCTGCATTTCCTTCAGTGCTCTGCTCTTATGGGCGTGCTATTATTAAATGAAGGGGAGAATTTGCACCCAAAGGGGCCACATCCCAAATGGCGCAGAAGAATGTGAATACATTTTGACATGTTTAACTAACAGTTGAGCCTCATTTTAATGTACACATTTTTGCTGATTCACTTAAGTTTCCTTAAATTACATGGTTACCTCCACGTGTCTTAACTTGCCCTGCAAATGTTTCACTCTCACAAAAGCATGCAGCTTACAATATTGAAATCAGATCGCCATAAATATATTAAAAGATGGCCGAACCGTAAGGCGCAAACTAGTCCTTCTTTTATTTTTGGAAGTAATTCAAAATGGCGCCCAAGTGTTTGGCATCCTAGAAAACATGTGGGGAATCTACAGCAGATGGACACTGTTGCAAGGTAAGAATTGAGTATCAGTCTTCAAGTGAAATATAAAATATACACCTTAGCAGTTTGTCCTTCAAAAAGGAAAGTGTTATATAGTGCAGCGTTTGAAAATCATGGGTTGATACCAAGACATCATACCCTAATTATCAATGTGAATATGTTTACTTGTAAGTGATGCATTAGCCTCTTTCTACCTGCCACCCTGCCATTGCCTCGGTGATGGAACCTAACAAGTATATATCTGGAATGTGTCTAAGTTCCAGGGACAGCACATGATGGCAAGGCTTAGAACCACAAGGACAGTTGCTGAGAAGAGAATGGCTTGAGAGACAAATCACCCGCTGCTGTGGCTGGGGGCTTGTTTGTACCCACTTTAACCTGAAAGTCATAAATAAACATACCTCATTCCCACCCATTGCATCACCTCAGAGGACATTTTTCCTTGGCAGGCGCTCAGCATGGACTTCGGTATGCTATGAAGCTCTCAACAATTCTTGGTAGTGCTTGAAAGATTTTCAAGGTATCCAAGAGTGAAATTCATATTTCCCACAGCTAAGAAAGTGGAAATACCCACGCTTGAAGACATCTTTGCCACAAATGCATTCTACAGTCTATACAGTCAGACACTGGTTTTCACCTCAGGCCCATGAGTTTGATGACTTCCTCAAAAGTTACGACATATCCCATTAAGAGAGTAATGCCCTCCTGGCCACGTCTCAACGGAAATGTAGACAGATGTATGAGGACACTAAACAAGACATTCTGGATAGCTCATAACACAAACTAATCCCTCGAACAAGCCCTCACATCCTTCTTGATGGTTTATCACTTAGCACCACACGGAGCCACACGAGTGTCCTCGGCTGAGGTACTGTGGAACCAAACAGTGGACGCTCAAGAGATACGCATGTGTAATCAAAAGGAGATTCCCACGAGAACTGTGAGACACTGATCTTGAAACTGGTGGCCAAGTGCTCATCAAAGCAAGATATTCCAGATGCAAGCAATGCCACCCCTTTGATGCCACTCCATAAAAGGTGACAGGAAAGACAGGCCAAATGGTCACAGCAGAATCTGCAGGCACAAGCCGGTTGCTGGTTTAGATGAATACGACAACCAGGCAAAGACAACAGAGTGTCAAACTTCAAAGCAAAGACCTAAGTCCAAATATAGTGAGTAGGAGGAGCAACTACCGAAGGAGTATCAAGTAACAGAACGGGAAGATCAGTCAGAAGGGGAAGTGGATGCCTCCGCGAGCATAGGAGACACTAAGCCAGAGAGTCAGAGATCATCCCCACGATACCCCTAGAGAACTCAATGGTATGGTCTGGCTAAATTAAGACACTATATGTTAGACTAAGTAGTAGAAATGTGCTATGTTTATAAAGTTTGTTATAATTACCATGGGATCTGTCGCGTTAAAGCAATTACCATGCCTGACAAACTGATATTAAACCTAAACTAGTGACCACAATTGTCCCCCACAACGCCACATCTCACGTAAACAAAAAACTGCGGTTACACAAGAGGAAAGTCTGGCTCGACATACGCAGGTGAAGAAAATACCATAACGAGAAGTTCAGGAGCTCTCACATGTTATCTTTATAGGCTGATATTTGCGTCACGTTGTCACTTCATACATATCAAGCACTTTGAGGTGCAGGGGCACTCAGAGAGCAATCACAACCCTATGGTGTCCGAGTGGAATGGGCTATAAATAAAGTCCACCCCCTCCACCACCCAGGGACAACAAGCTCCTGACAGTGGCCGGCCCAATGAAAAGAGCTAGTAGAGGTGAGATGGCAAATATGCTTCAAGATGTTGGAATTCTGGGCACCCAGGATAAACTACTTGGAGACCAATGCCCGCTCAAGGTTTGAGTATCTTGAGAGCCAAATGTACAAAAATCTATCGCTCTACACAGAAGCAACGGGTGTAAGAAATAGCTCCAAGAAATCACTCACCTCGGTTTGACGTGGAATGTAGGCGTGAGAAATGGTCCGTTCCTTTGGTCGTCCAGGCAAGATCACTCAATACAGGGCAATTATTTGCTATTAAATGAGCAAATCTTCTTAAAATAAAGGAAGAGCAATACATCGCCTTGAAATGGGATATGCTCGACCAGGCAGTAATGGTAAAAAAAGGTGGTAATTACAGTACTGCAAAATGCGGTACCGTAATCACCTTCAAGATTCCCTTTGCGGGTCCTTACCTTAACGGCTGGTACAGACCAGCTGTTAAGGTCGGGACCCGCAAAGGGACCTCGTAATCAGGCGTTAAGGGATTACCAGTACCGGGACTCTTACCGGTACCGGTAATCCCTTAACGCCAGGGTCGTAATGAGGGCCCATGAAAGGTAATAGTTTTACTTAGGAGGGAATTGCTATTCAATTGAAGACTCTGAAAAGGGCAATGCCTGTGGCCCGGAAGTTTTATGGCCTGAAGTGTTTATCTGGTCACACGACTGGTGTTTACCAGCCTTAGACAGTGTGTTTAACTCTAGTGCATAAAAATTAACCCTTTCATCCTCATGGAAAAGAAACCTACTCGTACCGCTGTTCAGAAAATATGTTGTGGCAGACCCCAAATGCTACCGCCCAATTGCGCTCATTGATGTTTCCAATAAGATCTTGGCATGCAGCTTGATGGCAAGATTGGAAGAATGTGCCGAGAAAAAACAACTCCTACCGGACACAAAGGCAGGCTTCCAAAAGGCTTCTCCACTGGCTTCCAAAAGGCTTCTCCACTATGGATCAATGCTTCTTACTAAACACCATTGTGGAGAAATATACAAGAAGGAGAAACAATCAAGTTTTCACTGCCTTCCTGGACCTAGCATTTGATTCCATAAATCAGAATTTATTATGGAATAAACTGGGTCAGCTGGAGGTTCACTGAAGGGCTTCTCCAATTGCTACAACTAATGTATGAAGATACCACAGCCACGGTCAGGTTTTCAAGGGCACAGGAATACTCAAAGGATTTTACGATAAATACGGGTGTGAAGCACGGATGCCCGCTCGCCCCGCTTTTATTCTCTATGGTCTTATATGATTGTAACCCTC
Source organism: Ambystoma mexicanum (assembly GCF_040938575.1). NCBI lineage: Eukaryota > Metazoa > Chordata > Amphibia > Caudata > Ambystomatidae > Ambystoma > Ambystoma mexicanum. Next base: position 880,785,880 of record NC_090930.1, read on the forward strand.
ACAAGGCATTGCAATGGCAAACTCTGCTAGTTTAAAATGGAACTAAATTCAGAGCCCTTCTTCATGCTGATGATACAGTTATAATGGACCTAACACCAGGAGGACTACAGCAGAGCCTTCATTTTGCTGACTTTTTTTTTTTAACGCTCATGGGTTGAACTTGTCAAAAACAGATCATGGTATTTGGCAAGAGAGGCCTGAAAGCAAGTTGGTTTCCTAACGGCAAAAAAATAGACCTTGTTAATGCTTATAAATACTTAGAAAAGGTTGTATAGTTTCTTGGAATGGCTAAATATTATTCCAAATGTATTCCAGATTTGGCCAACAAGTCTTTTAACGTGAGGAAACTGGTAAAAAAAAAAAGGGTTGAGGTTCCAATGGAACAGTGAGTTGTGAGCAAGAGTTTCAAGAGATTAAGTTAGCATTGAACAAAGCTCCAACGTTAAGCAACTTTGATCCTAGCAAGAAGAGTGTGTTGGCAACAGATGCCAGTAATCATGTATTAGGTGCAGTTCTGTCTCAGAAGAGACACGAAAGGGATTACCATGGCATTTGTGTCCAGGATGTTGAAGGACGCAGAAAAACAGTATTTCCCAATTGTGAATGAATTATTAGCGATCAAATGGGCCATTGATACGTTTTGCCCTTTGTTGTGTGGTGTAAGGTTCATCGTTCGGTCATACCACAAGCCTTTGAAGGAAATATTAACCATGAAGGGTTGGATAAAGTTTCTTTGAGGATTTGCGAATGGGTTGCGGGTTTGTAGGATTATAATAGGGAAGTAGAATATGAAACGGAGTAAAGAATAAAGCAGCAGTTTGTCTTTCAAGGTTAACTAATGTAGTTGAGGATGAAGAAGAGGGTGATAAAAAAGATGATCAAGTACTAGGAATTACTCAAGAAGTGGAATTGAAAAAGGAATTGCAGGAGACGATGTTGGCAGATATTGTTTTGAAGGATGTCAAGGAGCAACTAGAGTGTGTTGTCAAAAGTGGTCAGATGAGGAAAGGAACTATTCTTGATGCTGTGAGACATGTGTCTGATTAACTTCTCATTAAAGATGGTATGGTTCTGAGGGGGGACAAGTTGTTTCCTCCAGAAGGAGCAGGAGGAAACATTTAAGAAATGGTGCATGAGCGTCATCAGGGCATCACTAAGACCAAACAATTGATAATACAGGATTAATGGTGACCTGGTTTGGATTTGCAGGTTGAGAGGATGATCAGGGATTGTCCAGTGTGTGAATTCTGCTAAAGGGTGTGTTGCAAGAGTTGAACCAATGACTCTAATATCTATTCCCTCAATACTGTGGGAGTGATTATGTTTAAATATTGTAGGGCCAGTAAAGAGTCAAGGAACACATCGCGGTATTTTATTATAGTGGCGGATCTGTTGTTTTGCTGGGTGCAGACGTCTTCGGTACAGAATATCGGTATCAAGAATACTATCAATTTTCTGGATGGTCTATTCAAGAGAGAGGGGTGTCCTGCTATCATTGTGATGGACAATGGCGTTCAGCTTGTTTCAGAGGAAATTGAGATAATTTTGAAGGGTAATGGCATAGAGCACAGAACCAGTTCAGTGTATCATCCAGAAACAAATGGTATTGTTGAGAGGTTTAACAGGGTTATTAAAAATAGCATTAGTTCTGCTATTGCCAGAATCCTACTGTCTGTAACATTAACAGTGTTTTACTACTCATTTTACGACAGGGGTCTTGCCATTTTAGATGCTTAGAGGAAAAAAAACAATACTAGAGTTTGGCCACCTTGGTTGGGCAGAACATACCAGAAGAACATTGATCTGCAATCAGTCAAGGAGAGTATCAATAAGAAGCAGATGTGCAATAAGATCTGCTTTGATGTTAGAAAGGCCACAAAGGAGAGTGTGGTTGAGGAGGTAGATTGGGTGCGCATTAAACTTCCTCATGGCAGGAAAGATGGGGATTGCACTGGTCCAAGTATGTGAAAGTTGTGGAGAAGTTACATAGAGCTATCAAAGTCTCCGATGGGAGAGTCTGGAATGTCAATAAGGTTTGCAGGTGTGTTAGTTTAAAGCCTATTGGTGAGAATTCTGCAAAGGCGAAGTCGAGGGAAGAAAGGAGTAGTGCTTGTGTGGAGAATCAATCAGGTATGTTTGAACAAGGTTGTTCCATGGCCCGTTCCAAACGAGACTGTGGTAGTCCTTTATATATAAGGGACTATGTTGAGTAGACATGACATATATATGTCCATTTTGTTTTTACAGCAAGTTTGTTAGTATGGCTAGGAAATATCCCTGCTATCATGCATTGTTTTACAGTGGCCAAATAAGTTCAATTACAGTCATTATGTTCACTGTTTATTAGATGTGCATTCTTTATTTTGGCAAGCATAGTTCTACAATAAGTCATGTAAAAATCAATGCCTTGTAAGTTATTTACTTCCATTATATTCATTTTAATTGTGTACTTGTACATAGTTTGTTCATGGTTTTGTTGCAATGTTTTGAAGAACAGGGGCGTGTAACATTCTGTGTGAGGCAGCATGAGAAGGTAGAATGTGGAGTGTGGAGTTGCCTGGGAAAGACACAGAATAGAAGGCAGTTAGAGAAAGAGATGTGAGCTGCCAGAGAAGCAGGTGGGGCGCTAATTGTAATCTTCAATAAAAAAGATTTATCCTCTTATCTGAGTGTTCCATCATTTCATCATATCCTCAGCAAACCCACATTCTGAGAAAGCTTTGGGTGAAATAAGTAATTACCCTCTTAAGTACCACCTAGCCTGGTTTACTAGTGGTATCATTTTGATGAAAGGTTGGGATTTAGGGGATATTAACGCCTGAAGTAAACTCTCAAACATCCAGCATAAATCCCTACTTAAACAAAGGACTGCAGAAATAGAGTTTGGTATAACTTAGGACAGAAGTCATACTATGAAAAAACTCCTTACTCTTCTAGAGGGAATACTCTGCAACACCTTGATTTTTTAATCTGGCACAACCCAGCCGTGAAAGACGGGAGGAAAATTCTGTTTCGGCCAGTATGGTTTTTGGGGGGTGTCCAGTGGATATGCGACCTTAGAGAAGAGGGAAAAGGGCCAATGTTTGATCAGTTGAAAAATATATGCCGAATTCCAAACTCTGTAGCTCAGGAATTTCCTAAATTAAAAAGGGCTATAGGGCGATATCGCGGAGGTAGGACAGATTGATTTTGAAAATGTGAATGTTCAAGCAGAGAGCAAAGGCCATCTGGTGAGCAAATATTACAAACTAATTGTATCATCCGCAACTAGCAATATAGGTTTGTTATAGGAATGGATAACAAGGTTGCTTAGCGAGATGACAGAGATACGTTGGGCGAGTGTCTGTAAGAATGTGTCTCTCCCATCTATCAGCTTGGGAGAGAGGTCACAGCAGGTTAAAATCTTAAATAGGGTCTAGTGAACGCCACAGCACCTGCATAAACGAGGCATGACTGATACGGACGAATGATGGGGTTGCAGGCACAGTACAGGAACTCTGTGACACGTGATCTGGGAATGTGTTAAGGTGCGGGAGTTCTGGGAGAATGTATGTGCCGTATTTAACAGAGTACTTGGGTTATCTCTTGCTTATGATTTTTAGACATTGATTCTGAGTGACCATGATCTTGCTGAAGGTTTGACTGTGGCACAAAAGAAATGGTTGTTTAGAGGTTCATTGATGGCAAAGAAGTTAATCCTAAAACATTGGAAATAAAGAATTTCCCCAACTGAGAATACATGGTTTGATGAAATGTTTAAACTGGCAGATATGGAGCGAGTAATATATAATCAATAGAAGAAAAGGAAACTATTTGAAAATATTTGGAGCAGGTTACTTGATTTGTATTAGCTCTGAGATCCATGACTCAAAAAGAGGGGGGGTTGTGGGAGGGTGGTTGCTGGCACTGTTGTAAATATTTTAAATATGTGAACTAAAAAAAATAAAAGAATTTGTACTATGTCATCTTTTAAGTGTTACTGTTTTGATTATACGAATCAAAAATGGCTACGACCTTTGTAGGGATTTATTAAATCTCGCAAGTGCTGTAGGACAACACTGATGGTTAGGTTTCCTTCCTCTAAGAGCTAGGATGAGTTGACTGACCTCAAGTAGGATTTGCCCATGTGGCCTGCGTAGACAAGAAGATTTAATGCATTTTTTTATTATTTGTAGATTTAATATGGATTTTAGGAAGAAATGGATTAGTCCGCATTTTATTACAATATTATCAGGGCATGTAGATATGCATGCGATGCAATGAGGTAGATTTCCTGTAGGATGGTTTTCATTATGTAAAGGCAGCCCTTAGAAGAAGACTCCTGATGAAGGTAGCTTGATTTCTATGCAGGTATACACATTGCTTTAAGCATATGTAGAGATAATAGCGTTTATAGGGACATAAGGCCTCATTACGAGTTTGCAGTAACCTTGCCACCAAACTCGTAACACCATTTGTGCCACATAATATCCCGGTGCATTCCCAGTGGCCCGGGATATCAGGCGGCAGAAGCTGTAAGTCCCCATTCCCATTCTGTGGCCCCATTCCTATCGGATTCCATGGGAATGGGGACACAGAAGCACTGGCAACGTTGATAACGGTGCTGCCGTGACAACTCCGCCTAACGGGACCGTTACGCGGGTGCAACAGCCCAGGAAGGCCCAGACTCGGAATGACGCCATATTCTATGTATAATCGTTTGGTTATTGTAATTTTGTTTTATGTGTTAATGGTTAAATCCCGAATAAACGTTATTACTACTACACATATGTAAATATGAAGCTGATTTTACTGGAATACAATTTATGTGAATAGACGATTGCATAGAGGATCTTACCTGTATATACCCACAATTGGAACTCGACCGCCAACCAGTAGTAACCTCTGCGTTCCCCCCCTAAGGACTTTTCACACCATTCGCAGAAGGGTCCCATAATGCATCTCTCACAGGACCCTCATTGTGGCACTATAAAAGAGAAGTGACGTGTGACATTTGAGTTATTTCTCTAATACTCCTTTGAACAAAGCCACACGTGTTATGCCGAATGCCTGTACAAAACCCCGTGGGAGAAGAATTTTCACAACAGGTTGAAGCTCGAGTTTCACAAGATTAAAAACGGAGCAGCAGCTCCCTCTCCTGGCCAATGAATGTAATTGAAAAGTATAAAGTCACCGCCAGGCTCGGTCTAAAGAATCAAAATAGAAACCACTAATGTAATCTGTTGAGATTAGCAGGCAGTGCTGGAATGTTTGTATGGGATGGTTTCCAATACAACTCTCTGACCTCATACATTGTTATGCAAGGCAGCTCTGCCTACACTATTCCAAACACCATAGAGCTTCACCTTATAACCCCTTCATTTTGTTAATCGTCCTTTTCTTTTCCCCTCCCGTTTCTTTCACGTCTCCCTTTTATTGCACCGTTTATTTGAGTTTTCTCTGATTATTTCTTAGCCCCCCAGCCTTATCTCTCACTGTTCTTTCTCCTTTATGTCTGTGTTTTCCTTTTCTCTTGATCAAACCTGCCCACTCTAGAAGCAAACACTGTTGTTATTTTTCTTTATTTTCCACGCACTTTTCTCTTATCTTTAAAACTCCAACTTTGTTAACATTTTCTTCTTTTTTTGTCAGCGCTCTATATTCTGCGACACCTACCCTTTGCCCCTACCTGATATCGCTCAGTCACTCTGTCAATTCTCCCCCATCCACTGCTAACCATTGCTCACGCTTCTACTCCATACAGGTCTTCTCTGATTTACTCCTCGAGCTCTCTTCACAATGAGTGGCTTGTTTTTCTTTATATAGTGCCTGCTACTACAGTTTTGCTCATTCATGGCGCTGTAAATCATTATTGTTACTATGGTATTATTAAATGCAGTGGTAGTCATTTTAGAAAGCTCGGAAGGTTGCCAGAGTGAGCCATTCAATGCAATTTAAACATGCACATGCCAGCAGCTGCACACAGGTCTCCCTCCAATCGACATATAGACGCCATTCACAAAAAATCAGACCTCCATGCAGGCCGCCGTCGCATAAAGAGGAAAGAAAGAGGAAGCAATGGTCCTTCTGTCCCCCCTCGGGTCAGGTGGGAGGTGGCTTAATGCAAGGGAGGGGTCACTCATATATGCTTTGTATTATTGACTGTTGAAGACTGACGGCTTGTTTAGTTGTTGTAGGAAAGGTTATGAAATGGTCTTAACGAGGAAGATTGTCTTTGCAATATTGAAGATGAAAATGCAAAGGGGCTTACACAAATGTGAAAACCTTTCAAGGCGCAAGCTGTGGCCTGGTCCTTGCAAATAAAACACTCCAATAAAATAAACAGATCTATTGGGGGGGGAGTGGTGGGGGCGGTTTGGGCAGAGAGCAGAGCACTGTCACCATGTGTTCAAAGGTTGGGCAAGCTAGGAAAGAGTGCCTTTTGATCAGACAGCAGACAGTGAGCAGATAGGAAAAGCAGGGGAGTGGAGTAGAAAACCACAGACACCAGAAAGAGCTAAAATGGAAGAGAGAAGGAAAAGAAACAGTGAGAGGAAGAACGGCCAAATGAGAGGACAGAAAACGATGGGTAAAACGAGAGGAAGTCAAGGTAGGGTAGAAAGAGCAGGACACCCTGCGGAGAAAGGAGACAGAAAGTTCAAAGTGCTTACGGTGAGAGAGACGGGGGTGGGCGGGGCAGAATGATGCTTCTAAAGGCAGCTGCAGCAGCAGCACTTCTTAGTCCATAGCACATACTGCTAAGTAGGGAAAGGAGCAGGGTAGCAAATGGAAGAGTAGAAGCACCTCTTAGTCCATAGCACCTTCTGCCAGGTAGAGAGAGGAGCAAGGTAGTGAAAGGATAGGAAAAGCAGACGCACCACTTAGTTCTTGGCACAAACTGTCAGGCTGAAAGAGAGGAACAGGGTAGCAAAAGGATAGCAAGAGCAGCAGAACATCAATGTCTATAGCACCTACCGCCAGGTAGAGAGAGGACCAGGGTAGCAAAAGGATAGGAAGAGCAGCAGAACATTAATGTCTAGAGCACCTACCGCCAGGTAGAGAGAGGGCTAGGGTAGCAAAAGGATAGGAAGAGCAGCAGAACATCAATGTCTATAGCACCTACCGCCAGGTAGAGAGAGGACCAGGGTAGCAAAAGGATAGGAAAAGCAGACGCACCACTTAGTTCTTGGCACAAACTGTCAGGCTGAAAGAGAGGAACAGGGTAGCAAAAGGATAGGAAGAGCAGCAGAACATCAATGTCTAGAGCACATACTACCAGGTAGAGAGAGGAGCAGGGTAGCAAAAGGATAGGAAGAGCAGCAGAAGATCAATGTCTATAGCACATACTACCAGGTAGAGAGAGGGCTAGGGCAGCAAAAGGATAGGAAGAGCAGCAGAACATCAATGTCTATAGCACATACTACCAGGTAGAGAGAGGGCTAGGGTAGCAAAAGGATAGGAAGAGCAGTAGAACATCAATGTCTATAGCACATACTACCAGGTAGAGAGAGGGCTAGGGTAGCAAAAGGATAGGAAGAGCAGCAGAACATCAATGTCTAGAGCACATACTACCAGGTAGAGAGAGGGCTAGGGTAGCAAAAGGATAGGAAGAGCAGCAGAACATCAATGTCTATAGCACATACTACCAGGTAGAGAGAGGGCTAGGGTAGCAAAAGGATAGAAAGAGCAGCAGAACATCAATGTCTATAGCACATACTATCAGGTAGGGAGAGGGCTAGGGTAGCAAAAGGATAGGAAGAGCAGCAGAACATCAATGTCTATACCACATACTACCAGGTAGAGAGAGGAGCAGGGTAGCAAAAGGATAGGAAGAGCAGCAGAACATCAATGTCTATAGCACATACTACCAGGTAGAGAGAGGGCTAGGCCAGCAAAAGGATAGGAAGAGCAGCAGAACATCAATGTCTATAGCACATACTACCAGGTAGAGAGAGGGCTAGGGTAGCAAAAGGATAGGAAGAGCAGCAGAACATCAATGTCTATAGCACATACTACCAGGTAGAGAGAGGGCTAGGGCAGCAAAAGGATAGGAAGAGCAGCAGAACATCAATGTCTATAGCACATACTATCAGGTAGGGAGAGGGCTAGGGTAGCAAAAGGGTAGGAAGAGCAGCAGAACATCAATAATGTCTATAGCACATACTACCAGGTAGAGAGAGGGCTAGGGTAGCAAAAGGGTAGGAAGAGCAGCAGAACATCAATAATGTCTATAGCACATACTACCAGGTAGAGAGAGGGCTAGGGTAGCAAAAGGATAGGAAGAGCAGCAGAACATCAATGTCTATAGCACATACTACCAGGTAGAGAGAGGGCTAGGGTAGCAAAAGGATAGGAAGAGCAGCAGAACATCAATGTCTATAGCACCTACCACCAGGATGAGAGAGGAGCAGGGTAGCAAAAGGATAGGAAGAGCAGCAGAACATCAATGTCTATAGCACCTACCGCCAGGTAGAGAGAGGGCTAGGGTAGCAAAAGGATAGGAAGAGCAGCAGAACATCAATGTCTAGAGCACCTACCGCCAGGTAGAGAGAGGAGCAGGGTAGCAAAAGGATAGGAAGAGCAGCAGAACATCAATGTCTATAGCACATACTACCAGGTAGAGAGAGGGCTAGGGCAGCAAAAGGATAGGAAGAGCAGCAGAACATCAATGTCTATAGCACATACTACCAGGTAGAGAGAGGGCTAGGGTAGCAAAAGGATAGGAAGAGCAGCAGAACATCAATGTCTATAGCACCTACCGCCAGGTAGAGAGAGGAGCAGGGTAGCAAAAGGATAGGAAGAGCAGCAGAACATCAATGTCTATAGCACCTACCGCCAGGTAGAGAGAGGAGCAGGGTAGCAAAAGGATAGGAAGAGCAGCAGAACATCAATGTCTATAGCACCTACCGCCAGGTAGAGAGAGGACCAGGGTAGCAAAAGGATAGGAAAAGCAGACGCACCACTTAGTTCTTGGCACAAACTGTCAGGCTGAAAGAGAGTAACAGGGTAGCAAAAGGATAGGAAGAGCAGCAGAACATCAATGTCTAGAGCACATACTACCAGGTAGAGAGAGGAGCAGGGTAGCAAAAGGATAGGAAGAGCAGCAGAAGATCAATGTCTATAGCACATACTACCAGGTAGAGAGAGGGCTAGGGCAGCAAAAGGATAGGAAGAGCAGCAGAACATCAATGTCTATAGCACATACTACCAGGTAGAGAGAGGGCTAGGGTAACAAAAGGATAGGAAGAGCAGCAGAACATCAATGTCTAGAGCACATACTACCAGGTAGAGAGAGGGCTAGGGTAGCAAAAGGATAGGAAGAGCAGCAGAACATCAATGTCTATAGCACATACTACCAGGTAGAGAGAGGGCTAGGGTAGCAAAAGGATAGGAAGAGCAGCAGAACATCAATGTCTATAGCACATACTATCAGGTAGGGAGAGGGCTAGGGTAGCAAAAGGATAGGAAGAGCAGCAGAACATCAATGTCTATACCACATACTACCAGGTAGAGAGAGGGCTAGGGCAGCAAAAGGATAGGAAGAGCAGCAGAACATCAATGTCTATAGCACATACTACCAGGTAGAGAGAGGAGCAGGGTAGCAAAAGGATAGGAAGAGCAGCAGAACATCAATGTCTATAGCACATACTATCAGGTAGGGAGAGGGCTAGGGTAGCAAAAGGATAGGAAGAGCAGCAGAACATCAATGTCTATACCACATACTACCAGGTAGAGAGAGGAGCAGGGTAGCAAAAGGATAGGAAGAGCAGCAGAACATCAATGTCTATAGCACATACTACCAGGTAGAGAGAGGGCTAGGGTAGCAAAAGGATAGGAAGAGCAGCAGAACATCAATGTCTATAGCACATACTACCAGGTAGAGAGAGGGCTAGGGTAGCAAAAGGATAGGAAGAGCAGCAGAACATCAATGTCTATACCACATACTACCAGGTAGAGAGAGGAGCAGGGTAGCAAAAGGATAGGAAGAGCAGCAGAACATCAATGTCTATAGCACATACTACCAGGTAGAGAGAGGGCTAGGGCAGCAAAAGGATAGGAAGAGCAGCAGAACATCAATGTCTATAGCACATACTACCAGGTAGAGAGAGGAGCAGGGTAGCAAAAGGATAGGAAGAGCAGCAGAACATCAATGTCTATAGCACATACTATCAGGTAGGGAGAGGGCTAGGGTAGCAAAAGGATAGGAAGAGCAGCAGAACATCAATGTCTATACCACATACTACCAGGTAGAGAGAGGACCAGGGTAGCAAAAGGATAGGAAGAGCAGCAGAACATCAATGTCTATAGCACATACTACCAGGTAGAGAGAGGGCTAGGGTAGCAAAAGGATAGGAAGAGCAGCAGAATATCAATGTCTATAGTACATACTACCAGGTAGAGAGAGGGCTAGGGTAGCAAAAGGATAGGAAGAGCAGCAGAACATCAATGTCTATAGCACCTACTGCCAGGTAGAGAGAGAGGGCTAGGGCAGCGAAAGGATAGGAAGAGCAGCAGCACCTCGAAGTCTTTAGTATGTATTACCAGGTAGAGAGGGGGCCAGGGAATAGAAAGGATAGGAAGAGCAGCAGCACTCTTAGTCCATAGCTCATTCTGCCAAGTAGCGAGAGGGGACCAGGGCAGTGAAAGGATAGGAAGAGCAGCAGCACCTCTTGGTCTATAGCACGTCCTGGCAGGGTCAGAAAGGATCAGGGAAGCAAAAGGACCGGAAGTAAAGAACAATCATTCTGATAGTATTGTATTTTCTAGCCCTGTAGTTCTGATGACATCCTCATTCATTGATGCCCATTTTAGCCCCTGTCACGGTATTTAAAATGGTTCTTATTTCACCTAACACAGCATCAATTGTGAGTTGTTGTGCATAGCAACATAAGTTATCAGATACAAGTTATCACATACTTACTGTTTGGCTGCTATGCTTCCATTGGTTCTGCTGGGAATACAGTTTTCTATCGGCACATAGGGCGAATTTCCACAAATTTCCCTTTTATATATATGGAGATGACGTCAGGCACATGAATGCATTTTTTGGTTCATTATTAGCTAGAAATGCTCATCTGTCCTTACAGTAAAACTCCTAAATAACCCTTACTTGGTTCCTGGACCTATGAATGCTTTCATTTAAACTTAACAAAAAGGTATGGAATTATAATGGTTAACCATTTGTTTTCTCTTTATTGTACTTCGATTCAAAGTTTGGACCAATAATTAGTACCCGGCGCGTCAAACAGAAAATAAAATCTATGCTCCGATTGGAGCGATTGCGAGCCTTACCTCGCCTATAATCCGATCACGTTGGCGCCTCTGATTCCTTTCTCCCGTCACGCAGCCATGGGAAGGGAGAAGGGGCTTAGTCTGTCCATTCTCCCTTTCCATGACTGCCATTTTTTCTGTTTACTTTGTTTCCATTCGACTAAATGGCCACGATGGAAAGGGAGAAGGGACTATCTTTAGTCCCTTCTCCCGTCCCCGGCAGCCATTTTTTTTGCTTTTTCTTTTCTCGAGTCGAGAAACGGTTGCAGTGACGTTTAGCGACTCGAAAAAAAAATTGCCATTAGTACCCTGGTAGAGAGTGTCGGGTACTAATGGCAATATGACCCTTGGAGATGGGACATTACCGGTCAGGCTTCTAACTATGGCCCGGGGAACTTACCCGACCGCTAATGCCCCACCTCCTGGGTCAATATTGCCTAAATGAAGTACAAGAACCAAGATGTGTTTATCCAAATACCGCATTTACCAGTCCTCTAACATGCACAACCTTAGTTTCAATAACTGAGTACGTAAAAAAGTAAAAGCCAAGTATAAGTGGACCACAGTAGCCAAATTAGTACATCATCTAGAACCCAAACAGAAAAGACGATTCAAAAAAATTATCCTTTGTAAAGTGTTGTTTCTAGGTTTACCATTAACCTGTGGTGCAAGTGCATACATTTGAGAATCCTGATTTTAAGAATTAAAAATGATAGGATAAATGAAATGAGTCATGTGTGGCATTGATAATGGCAAAGCTTCCCTCACCATACTGGAACTTGTTCTATCTAGTTGTACTGTTACTCGTCCCTTCGTTCCTTTTTCTTTTTTTCTTATCCATGAACTCGTACATCCATGGTTTCCATTTGTAGTGAACTCAGGTGTATTATTGAATATTGGGGTCATGAATCGATAATATTGTGTCCCTTATGTCCCTCATTCCCATGCGCTTCCATTTCCAGCCCACAGACTGTTTGAGCTTAGCCAACTAAGTCTCTATGGTTGGGCTCCTACTCTTAAGCATTCTTCCATTAGTTCCATTCTGGGCCCTATGACAGTGTCCTGCATCCGTTATCCTGCATTCCTGTTATGATTGAAGTAGCTGTCAGTAGTACTTCTTCCCACGGGAACCTTCTCTGTGCTGTTCCTCGTGAAGCAATATGGTGTTCATTCTGGGCATGCGCAGATCCTTTGTCCAATTGAGGCCCTTTCCAGTTTACATTTACATCTTTGTAATCCCACTAAACGTTGTCATTCTTTCTGGGGAATGATATAATATGTAGAATGTGAGGCAGTGAGGTTAATAGTGGTATAAATTAGATGTTGATGTGAAAGAGGTGACATGTTTTGTTGGTCTCGCAGCACATAGGCTCGTACTATGCATGTGCAAAGCTGCATAAGTATCCAAGATGAAGCGTGCACAATAGGCTTCCAGTGGAATCTATGAAATATGGTATTGTTGGACCAGTCTGCCAGTCTGAGGATGTCCTTTGGCAGGGTGCCCAGCCAATAAGCCATGCCCACCATGGCACCCCTTGGCGAATGAGCACCAAAAAAGGGGAGTATCAACAACTGCTATGGGCATGACCCACCGAGCATGAGTGGGAGACGACACCGAATGGAAAGGTTTTCTCCATGAATGTAACATTTAAGATTCTGACACGCTTCAATCTTTGGCATGGTCTTCACAGCAATGCAAGCATCTCACAACCCACAGCTTAGGAAAAGCAGTAAATGGGGGGCATTCAATAACAGGAGAGATGTTCTAGATCAGGAAATTGAGGATTTCTATGGTGAAATCTGAGGAGAGTTGCAGGACCATGTGATGCCATGATTCAGATGGCCATTGGGGGCATAACAGCACCACTTACTATATGGGACATCTCAGAATCAGGGATAACCTGAGGAGCTTGTAGAAAAACCCATGGATCCCAACACTAAAAAAAGCTACAACTGCTGCTTCTGCGTCTGGGTCTGCCCTCCAACTGAAAAACTTAGGAAGTTGGGTATTGAGGCTCTGGAAAGGATGATTGTGTAATTTCCAATCTCTGGGATCCCAGAGGTGTTGGGAGTACCAGGCAGCCACAATGTTGACAGAACCCTAGAAAGATTTTGCTCTCCGTATGATCTGGCAGAATTTCCCAAAATTCCTTTGCTAGATTGGTTAAATTCTTGCATCTCCTGCCTCTCAACTGACTGATGTATTGAAATGTATAAATGTAGTCCTTGTTTTAACAAATTATGAGATGTGAGCATTTCTAAGCCGTTCATGGGCTCGGAGGCACCCTCTGAAACCATGCTGCTCCATTCCAAGACAGGGCACATCCCGCCGCCCAGCATAACCTGCTGGCATTGGATTCCAATAATAGGTCTGGGGTGGAACCATATATGACCCGACCACGTCATAAATCCATGTGTCTTACCCAGCATGACATCTCGTCTGTTGCTTCCTTGGACCATGGGGTCCAATTTGCAGAAGTTATTTCCTTGCAAAGACATCTGACCTTCACCCTCTTATGACTCCTTTAAAAGAGACAGTTTTGGAAAATGTCCTGAACTGAGGAGGAGAAGAGGTCAGTTACCATCGCTAACACTGAGGAGGGTAGGAGCTTATAGGAAGACTGGACCCCCGCGCTGATCTGTTCTTTCTAGGTTGACCTGGGTTTTTCCTGCAGCCTGGTGTTGAGGTTCCAGTTGGACAGAGCTCCTGAAGTCCCAGTGGTTGTGAAAGTAGAGAGTTGGGTTTGATTCCATTGGAACCGGGGTTCCTAAATCCTACCCTCGCTAACACCCTCAGAGAAATGACTGGTGATCTAAAGCTTTCTTCAATACTTTCCTTACCATGCAAATCTTCTCTTCAGGCAGACTGAGTGATGAAATTCCTGGAGTCTATCATAAAATTGCAGTTGCATGATCTGAGAGGGAGACGTGTCTGATGCCTCCCAGCTAAAAATAAAACCTAACAATTGAAGCAGACACTTTTGTGTCCGATTGACCATTTTATGTCTCTGCCGTGATCAAGATGTTGTTGAAATAAATTAAAAGGAAGATACCCCTTGGTCTTAAAAAAGCTGCTACTGGATGTAATAGTTTGGTAAAACATCAAGGTGCATCAGAGAGCACAAAGGCAAGGAAAAATATTGTCAAATTGAGGTTTACCAGTGGAACTGTAAAAAAAATCCTACGCAAATACATTATAAGGAGGTAGACATCCTTGAGGTACAACCATACCAGCTAGTTCCCTAGTATTAGAAAGTCTCATAAGATTGCAATAGTCTCCATCTTGAAGGGCCAGTAAACCACAAACCCATTGAGTTCCCTCAGGTTTATCCCCCTGTGGTAACTAACCCCTGTCTTTCTTTTTGTGCAGAAAAACGTTGCTGAGAAAACCCGCTGTGTATAACTGTGTCTGCTACACTGCATCTGTCCTGAGCAGTTCCAGAATTTCCTCTGATAAAAAGGAAGAAGTTCCTCTGGAGAAACGCATGTGCCTTGCAATGCCTGCAAATCTGATATGAAAGCCTGTCTCTATCCCAGGAACCCCTTGATCTAAAATCATCTCTTTGACCAAGGAGTGGTAAATGTGGCTCCAGACAAATGTCCCATAGAAAAGCCTTTGTGCTCACTTTGATCAGAGACGTGCGGCCCTCTGTGGCCCTTCACCTGGTCCCTTCTACCTCTTTGGGGGTATGAAGCATGGGTGCAATCTGGGGGCGTGTTGGGAACTCCCTCTGAGATGTTGAAGGGCCGGAATGATTGTGGCTGGAACTACGATCCCTGCTGAGCCCGGCCCTGTTAGACACCTTTGGGTAAAAACTTTTTAAAAAATGTTTGCACTCTGTCCACGTAGGTGAAAGTCATTACATATTTCCATTAACTTAATTTCTTCCCACATAAAACCTCTCCATTTGAGGGTACTACAAGACTACTAATTTCGGGCTAATATTGATTAGGATACCCTCCCTCCTTTCATCTACTATAGAGGCGTTAGAATCTCCAAAGAAGCGGATTGCTCTTTTGGCCCAACCTCTGGAGGCTCAGCATCGAATTTTCTCCTTTGGATTTGGCCATTTCGGTTATGTCTAAACCCTTTATTAGTGGACCCGTAGTACTGAGTGTCCAGCCTTCGTAATTTCACATTGCCTTGTTGTTCCCTCGGCAGGGATTCTCCCCTGTCTACAGAGAAACACTGACAAATTGGGGTCCATGATTGGAGCTTTACCTGCTTTGCCTGGTAAAGAGGGTCTGGCCGGAGCAAACTCCCTACATGAGGCAAAGGAAATGCAGGGTGGCCTAGGTCCATGGATTCAACATTATAGCCCCCACATTGTCTTTCATTTGGGAGGTGTCCTTTGAGGGTTCTTCCTCTAAAAGAAAGGAGGATATTCTTCTCCAATGTGGTATTCCTCATCTGGGGTCCTCGGGAGGGGAGTCCGTGTCTGTCTCATCTGGTGCAATGCAAAATGTTCCTCTCTTTGCTTCTTTCTGGCCATCCTTGCTGTTGAAGGGTCTCTTTGGGTAATATTCTTGGGTAAATAGTGCTATCAACCCAGTAGCCTGAGAGTGAAAAGGTACAGAGGACAAATCCCAACACCCATCTCCCCTGGCGTGCTCTTGGTGTTTCCTTTTTTGGGAGACGAGCACACCTTGCCACCTGTCCTCCCATGTGTCTGGGGCATATAAATAGGTCTGGAGGATGAAGCTTTGTCAAAACCTCCATCCATGCAATTATAAACTTACTTTGTTATTCCCTTCATATTGTAGGAGATAGTCTCTTTAGCAGAATCATTCAAAATGGATACCATCTTTCTTTTCCATACCCCCTTATCTACTCCATTTATTCTTCAAAATCTATTTTCCGGCCTTCTTCTGACTTTTTAAAATAATGGACATTGATCTTCTCTCCAACAAAATGGGTGGAACCTGAATAAGTGTGTTGTTTCTGTGTAAAGAATTCCTACTCCCTTGAGTAGCAGGGGATCATCAATGCTATTCCCTAACACTACTCTCAAGGACAGGACATGTGCTCCAACTAAGATTGGAATTCTACTGTAGTGGCAGCCACCAGGAGCGAATGTTAACTATAAAGACTGCGTGCTGCTCCCCCTACGTCAAGCACACATGCAGCTCTTTATTGAGGTGAGGGAGAAGTAAGCATCTACTTTGGGAGGCCTGCTCCTTGTCCACGCTGTGCCTTGCTTGTAAACAAATGTTACCGCTGGAATGGAAAACATTACTTCCGCTAATTCAGCTAATTATGCCATGAATCTCTGCGCAAGCCGGTGAGCAATACCAGTGTACGTGTATTACCGCGTTTCTTTATAAACGGCGGCTGATTTTTATGGCCAATCCATAACTAATGTCAATTAAAAGCAGAAAGGCATTCCCCTGAGTCAGTACCCCCGTATAACACGTCAAAACATTCTGATGACCATCTGAACACTTCCAATTCTATAATATCATCATATATCTATGTATATAAAAGTGAAAATGTGTGAGCTTGTGGGTTTGTGGCTTCGCGTATGTTCCCTATACAATTCCACCCTGTTTCGCCAATCTCTACCAAATTGTGTACAGTCATCTGCTATGACCCTCCGGACATTACTGGCTACATGACATCTGGACACCTAACCTTTTCCACAGATTTCAGGAAAAGTTAACATTTGGGTGTGGGTTTGTGATTTTGCATATGTTCCCTATACTATTTCACACTGTTTCCCCAATCTGCACCAAATTTTGCACAGTCACCTGTAAGAGCCCTACAGACATTACAGCTACATGATATCTGGCCACCCCAGCCCTTTCCTCGGATTTCATCAAAAGTGAAAATGTTTGGGTGGGTTTGTGGCTTTGCGTATGTTCCCTATACAATTCCACACTGGTTCACCAATTTGCACCAATGTTTGTACAGTCACCAGTTAGGACCCTCCAGACATTACTGGCTACATGACATGTGGACACCCTACCCCTTCCTCTGGGTTTCAGCAAAAGTCTCTGGCTTTGTGGCTTTGCATATGTTCTCTATACAATTCCACACGGTTTCACCAATGAGCACCATAGTTTCCACAGTCACCTGTTAGGACCCTCCAAAAATTCCTGGCTACATGCCAAGTGTACACCCCACCCCTTTCCCCAGAATTCAGCAAAAGTGAAAATGTGTGGGTGGGTTTGTGGCTTTGCGTATGTTCCCTATACAATTCCACACGGTTCCACCAATCTGCACCAAATTGTGCAAAGTCACCTGTACTTATGAGCGAATATCAGCTAATATTCATTTAAATGTAATTTCATCAGAGCCATATTTATCATTTTGTAGCAGCAACTGGACTGGGATTAGTGGATTGCATAATGGGAGCACTAGTTCTGTTTTCTTGCTGTTGCAATAGGATAAAAGGAAAAGCAGATGCATCGTGGGAACCTCTGTGCTGTGACATAAAATCTAATGCACAATTACAGAGCATGCTACAAGTAAGAAGACAAGCAGGGTTGAGCACTTCAAGGACTCTCACTGTAGTACGCACCTCAGCCAAAAAGCATAAACAAGGCAAATCCTTTGGACTTCAGAAAGAATGCTCCCAACAAATTGATTCTCACCACAAGGCTCCGCCTTCCTAAGCCAAGATGCACCTACATGTATATAAGTGAAGGATGCTATGGTATACAAGCTCCTCGTTAATTCATGCAACCATTCAATTACAGAAAGCCCCTGATTTAATCACATTCTATGGGTTCCCCATCTAGCTGGGTGATAATGAAAATTAGCACGAAGACACCGTCCTTGACCTCTTCTCGGCCAATCAGAATGTTTGGAGTGCGGTCAATAATGACTGGTACTGAATGCATTCTGAACATTCTCACTTCAAAAACACACAGTGAAACAATAATGCAATTTCGGGCAACATATTTTTTTAAATAGACTCCTTTTCTTGGAGGATATTTATTTCATTAAAACATTTAAGTTAACACACCAAAGAGATGCTAAAATGATTTCACTTTCTTTAAGAGAAATCATTAACTTTACGTTACGCCTAATAGATGCTCATAGTAAACCTTTTCTAGTTTAACCACTTTTACAATTAAAATGTTTAATTTATGAAGACAACCTTGTTATTTAAATACTACAAAATAAAACCACATTTAATGTACTAACACAGTTTGCTGTTTACTTTAGTTACTGTGCTCTACCTCACCAACGAACTCTAAAACATGCATTGCTATTCCCACTGTGTGATAATAAACGTATATACCTCAGGAGACCCTTCCCCAGTTTATGACCTTCGGCATTGCCTCAACCATAACTTGCTGGCAGATCATTAACCTGTGATAATGACCCTTCGCTTGTTCTATAGGCCTATATACTACAGGTGAGATTGTCCTCAGCTTGCTTTATGCCACTCTCTTGCAGGGGTTGGGTGGGACGGGGGACAAGTAGGCAATTTTCCCTAGGCTGGCTGGGCTTTTGCTCCCTGTGCCAGAGCTGCAAAATGTAAGATAATATATGTAATTTAAACATCCTTGCGAAATTAGCCTGCCTTGAAAGAACCAAATGTTGTAAGGTCTGCTCAGCTTTTGCTGTGATGGACTGAGACGCACGTCTTGCTTTCAGCAATGTTGCAGATGTGCCTGGGAGGCCCCCATACGCGGGCCTCCACAGTGGGTGAGTTAGGGGGTGAAGAACCTAGACACAGGGGCATGTTTATACTTCCCAGAGCCAATCTATGAATTTAAATGAGCCTGAATGGTCATATTGGCACCAATGTAGCCCATACACCATTGGCCTGTTACAATCCTCTGCAGCCTATCACAATTCCTCACTGCCAAGGAAGTAAGAGTCCATATCTCATTAGATTCTGTCCTCAGTTTCATTCTGTAAGAATGTTTCCCTTATGTTCTGGTGAATTTCTTGATAACTAATAAGTAAATTACAAAAAGAGTTTATTAACAACCTATATAGCACCCATGGATATTACTATATGGTGCTTATAGAAATGGCTGTTAGATTGTTTGTGGTACTCACTGTTTGGCACAGTTGAAAAGCATGTACAGAAAGATGTAACATTCAGGTATTAATTGTTAGTAGACAACAAACTAAGGTTATTATTCAGAGTTGTGTGGCTGTTTTGTAATGCAATCCCACTGGAGAATGTTATGACCTCTACCGGTGGTATTTCTGAACATCTGTCCAATTCAGAGGTGGTATTGTTTAATACCTCCAGAGGTATTTTAGAAATACCAACTCTGCCGGTCGTAATCTAAAGAAGTGTTTTTTTAGAGAATTTTATTCTGACAGTGGATATGAATTATGCATAGAAATGGCTCATACCACTACTGCACATTTTGTCATGCACTAAAATTGACATATCTGACCCTTTCAGCATTACATGGGTAAGGGGTAGAGGAGGTATCATATATGCCCAACATTTCACCCAATTGGGGGCAATTGGGCTTTTTTTAAGTCCAACTCTAAGAAGAAAGAAAAAATAGACAGACTTTCCACAGAATGTCTGCCTATAATACTGCAGTTGGTACTCCCATGGAACTCTGCTGGTGGTATTTCATCAAACCCTGAATTGGGCGGTCAGTAAAATCTGTGGAATTGTCCAAATAGTGATGAATTTACCATTAACAACCAACTCTGAATAACCCCTATGTTTTCTGTTTTTTTGTCTTGTCCAGAACACTCTTATCTGACCAACAAAAGACACTATCAACAACATATTCACATATATAAGTAGATAGTGACATTAACAAGGATGCCTCTTTTTGACAGATAATTTACTGAGTTACTATTAAACTGTAATGCATCGCCATAGTCAGACAAACTGAACAAAAATTGACATATACAGACACACAGATACACTGACACACAGATACACTCACACACACAGACGCCCCCTTCCTTGATAGATCACTCTTATTCCCTCCCCATCACCATATGGCAGATGGACTGCCCATGCAGTTCCCTCTGCTTCCATTATCTGAAATATGCAGCCAATTTCCCCAAGAAAGTGCATCTTGGGGGCAGAATAAAAGTAAGTCCCATGTGTGGTTTTAGCTCTGCATTGCCTAAGTGCAGACCCTATAGCCATATTTACCAGCAAGACCCTGACCACAGCTTTGTGTCATATCTGGTGGTGACAGATGCTGACAAGCAAATCAAGACGGTCTACATGTGAACGAGGGCAATCAAAGAGGGGGGGTGACGAGGAATTGGGGACTGTGAAATGTGGGCAAGTGAAACGGGTGTGAATCAGGAAATGGATTGGGTTAAGAGATGGCGCAAAAAGGGAAAGGAAGTCTGAAAGCTAATTTTAGGGAAAGGGGGTTAAGGGATATTAGGGATTTGATACCAGAGGGTGATGGATAAGGAAAATGGGGTAAATGAGACAGAGATACAAATCTGGAACAGAGGGTCAGCAGATTGAGTGATTGTTGCTTAAATCTGTGCCTAAACAGGCCACTGCGCCTGACTGTGGGACTTGCTCAACCCCTTTATTTTCTGATGGAGAGATGCATACTTGCTTTATGAATATGTGTTTCAATTAAGACTGCTCCTTTATTTTGTCAGATTGCTTTATTATGTGACTTTGTGCTTTGAAAACCAGATTTAGTAAACAGTGTACTAGTTTAGCCCTTGCATAACAACTTTTCAAAAATAATTCTGTTGGTTCTAATAATGAAGATATAATAGGAGAAGATTCAGGACCTCATTACGACCCTGCCTTCTGGGGAAAAAGTGCTGGTATTTCTGTATACTAGAACTTTTCTGCACCGGCAGAGTACAGGTTTTACGGTGGGGGTTGTAAGCGATATTCAATCAACACTACAGCTAAGTCAATGCCTAGTATGGGATGCTGAGGAAAATCCTTATTGATGTATTTTTATGTCTAGTTCAGTACTCTGGATGACAACCCTTGTATAACACCCCGCTCTTAGAATCCCCCTGACCCCACTGAGCCAAGAAGTAGGTTTTTTTTGCAAATTAAAAGGTTTATTTGAGAATTTAAACAATATATATATCACACTTTATAATAAATTAATATCTGATAGTACACTTAGACATATGGGGGCCGATTCATGGAACAAACGTGCGCCAAAAATCTTTGCGCAAGCAGGCGCAAGCGCAAAAAACAGGCGCACGCGCACGCGTGCGATTCATGGAAGTCCCTGCGCGTGTTTACCTCGGGATGTGCGCCAAACCCATGCATGGCGCACAAGTCACTGCAACATCCCGAAAGGCGTGCGCGACGCGCACAGTGAAAGCGCACAACCTCGGCGCATACACCAGAAAGTGGGCGGGACACGGGGCGTAACGCGCGGAATGGGGAACAACGCGCGAAAATAAGGGCGTAACTGGGGATGTACTGCAGGGAAGCAGACGGAACGCCCACACGCACTCGAACCACACATATTCATGGAATCGAATAGGGCAAAGCCACGCACAGCCAAAGACACGCACAAGCTGAAACACATCCGCCACACGAAGGCAGGCGGTAGAGTCCCAGCGCATCACAAAAGTGGCAACATACAGCAATTGGGCCTGTGCGAGCAGGGCACGTGTATTGCGGGGGTGCGCGGGAAGTAACACACGCGATTGAGCGGGGTACGTGTATTTCGGGGGTGCGCGGGAAGTTACACACGCAATTGAGCGGGGTACATGTACATCGAGGGTGCGCGGGAAGTTACACACGCGATTGAGCGGGGTACGTGTATTTCGGGGGCGCGCGGGAAGTTACACACGCGATTGAGCGGGGTACGTGTATTTCGGGGGCGCGCGGGAAGTTACACACGCGATTGAGCGGGGTACGTGTATTTTGGGGGCGCGCGGGAAGTTACACACGCGATTGAGCGGGGTACGTGTATTTCGGGGGCGCGCGGGAAGTTACACACGCGATTGAGCGGGGTACGTGTATTTCGGGGGTGCGCGGGAAGTTACACACGCGATTGAGCGGGGTACGTGTATTTCGGGGGTGCGCGGGAAGTTACACACGCGATCACATCAGGGTATGTGTATTTCAGGGGTGCGTGGGAAGTTACACACGCGATCTCATCAGGGTACGTGTATTTCGGGGGTTTGCGGGAAGTTACACACGCGATCTCATCAGGGTATGTGTATTTCAGGGTGCGGGGGAAGTATCACACGCAACATCAGCAGGGTACGTGTATTCCAGGGGTGCGCGGGAAGTTCCACATGCAATTCCATCAGGGTACGTGTATTACAGGGGTGCGCGGGAAGTTCCACACGCGATCTCATCAGGGTACGTGTATTACAGGGGTGCGCGGGGAGCACCACACGTGAATTGCACATGTGGGTCCTCCCAGGTGTTCCCTCTACACCCTCCACGGCCCCTGCAGATGGCTCACACCACAGGGGCCTACCCTGCACATGTCCTGCAGGCACCCCATCCACCATGGCCATGCCCCCCAGCCAACCCACATGTCAACTTGCACTACTGCCCACCAACGCATGTCCCCCTGCACCCCCAGCCACCAGGGGCACCCTCCACCAGGCCCCCACCCATGTCTCCCACCCCCCCCAGCAGTGCAGGGGCACCCTCCACCAGGCCCCCACCCATGTCTCCCACCACTCCCACCCCCCAGCACTGTGGGGCACCTGCCAGCAGGCCCCCACCCATGACTCCCACCACCCCCACCCGCCAGCAGTGCAGGGGCACCCTCCACCAGGCCCCCACTCATGTCTCCCCCCACCCCCCAGCCACCAGGGGCAGCCTCCACCAGGCCCAGACCCATGTCTCCCACCACCCCCACCCCCCAGCCACCAGGGGCAGCCTCCACCAGGCCCCCACCCATGTCTCCCACCACCCTACCCCCCGGCAGTGCAGGGGCACCCTCCACCAGGCCCCCACCCATGTCTCCCACCACCCCCACCCCCCAGCACTGTGGGGCACCTGCCAGCAGGCCCCCACCCATGTGCAACTCATGTCTCCCACCACCCCCACCCCCAGCCACCAGGGGCAGCCTCCACCAGGCCCCCACCCATGTCTCCCACCACCCCCACCCCCCAGCACTGTGGGGCACCTGTCAGAAGGCGCCCACCCATGACTCCCACCACCCCCACCCCCCCAGCAGTGCAGGGGCACCCACCACCAGGCCCCCACCCATGTCTCCCAGCACCCCCACCCCCCAGCCACGAGGGGCAGCCTCCACCAGGCCCCCACCCATGTCTCCCAGCACCCCCACCCCCCCAGCAGTGCAGGGGCACCCACCACCAGGCCCCCACCCATGTCTCCCAGCACCCCCACCCCCCAGCAGTGCAGGGGCAGCCTCACCAGGCCCCCACCCATGTCTCCCAGCACCCCCACCCCCCAGCCACCAGGGGCAGCCTCCACCAGGCCCGCACCATTGTCTTCCACCACCCCCACCCCCCAGCACTGTGGGGCACCTGCCAGCAGGCCCACACCTATGTCCAACTCATGTTCCCCACCACCACCACCCCCCAGCACTGTGGGGCACCTGCCAGCAGGCCCCCACCCATGTCTCCCACCACCCCCACCCCCCAGCAGTGCAAGGGCACCCACCACCAGGCCCCCACCCATGTCTCCCAGCACCCCCACCCCCCAGCCACCAGGGGCAGCCTCCACCAGGCCCCCACCCATGTCTCCCAGCACCCCCACCCCCCAGCCACCAGGGGCAGCCTCCACCAGGCCCCCACCCATGTCTCCCACCACCCCCAACCCCCAGCAGTGCAGGGGCAGCCTCCACCAGGCCCCCACCCATGTCTCCCAGCACCCCCACCCCCCATCCACCAGGGGCAGCCTCCACCAGGCCCCCACCCATGTTTCCCACCACCCCCACCCCCCAGCAGTGCAGGGGCACCATCCACCAGGCCCCCACCCATGTCTCCCACCACCCCCACCCCCCAGCACTGTGGGGCACCTGCCAGCAGGCCCCCACCCATGTGCAACTCATGTCTCCCACCACCCCCACGCCCCAGCCACCAGGGGCAGCCTCCACCAGGCCCCCACCCATGTCTCCCAGCACCCCCACCCCCCAGCCACCAGGGGGAGCCTCCACCAGGCCCCCACCCATGTCTCCCACCACCCCCACCCCCCAGCAGTGCAGGGGCACCCTCCACCAGGCCCCCACCCATGTCTCCCACCACCCCCACCCCCCAGCAGTGCAGGGGCACCCTCCACCAGGCCCCCACCCATGTCTCCCACCACCCCCACCCCCCAGCACTGTGGGGCACCTGCCAGCAGGCCCCCACCCATGTGCAACTCATGTCTCCCACCACCCCCACCCCCCAGCCACCAGGGGCAGCCTCCACCAGGCCCCCACCCATGTCTCCCACCACCCCCACCCCCCGGCAGTGCAGGGGCACCCACCACCAGGCCCCCACCCATGTCTCCCAGCACCCCCACCCCCCAGCCACCAGGGGCAGCCTCCACCAGGCCCCCACCCATGTCTCCCACCCCCCCACCCCCCGGCAGTGCAGGGGCACCCTCCACTAGGCCCCCACCCATGTCTCCCACCCCCCCACACCCCCACACCCCAGCAGTGCAGGGGCAGCCTCCACCAGGCCCCCACCCATGTCTCCCAGCACCCCCACCCCCCAGCCACCAGGGGCAGCCTCCACCAGGCTCCCACCCATGTCTCCCACCACCCCCACCCCCCAGCAGTGCAGGGGCACCCTCCACCAGGCCCCCACCCATGTCTCCCACCACCCCCACCCCCCAGCAGTGCAGGGGCAGCCTCCACCAGGCCCCCACCCATGTCTCCCACCACCCCCACCCCCCAGCACTGTGGGGCACCTGCCAGCAGGCCCCCACCCATGTCCAACTCATGTTCACCACCACCCCCACCCCCCATCACTGTGGGGCACCTGCCAGCAGGCCCACACTCATGTCCAACTCATGTTCCCCACCACCCCCAGCCACCAGCACTGTGGGGCACCTGCCAGCAGGCCCACACCCATGTCCAACTCATGTTCCCCACCACCCCCGCCCCCCAGCACTGTGGGGCACCCTCCACCAGGCCCCCACCCATGTCTCCCACCCCCCACCCCCCAGCAGTGCAGGGGCAGCCTCCACCAGGCCCCCACCCATGTCTCCCAGCACCCCCACCCCCCAGCCACCAGGGGCAGCCTCCACCAGGCTCCCACCCATGTCTCCCACCACCCCCACCCCCCAGCAGTGCAGGGGCACCCTCCACCAGGCCCCCACCCATGTCTCCCACCACCCCCACCCCCCAGCAGTGCAGGGGCAGCCTCCACCAGGCCCCCACCCATGTCTCCCACCACCCCCACCCCCCAGCACTGTGGGGCACCTGCCAGCAGGCCCCCACCCATGTCCAACTCATGTTCACCACCACCCCCACCCCCCATCACTGTGGGGCACCTGCCAGCAGGCCCACACTCATGTCCAACTCATGTTCCCCACCACCCCCAGCCACCAGCACTGTGGGGCACCTGCCAGCAGGCCCACACCCATGTCCAACTCATGTTCCCCACCACCCCCGCCCCCCAGCACTGTGGGGCACCCTCCACCAGGCCCCCACCCATGTCTCCCACCCCCCACCCCCCAGCAGTGCAGGGGCAGCCTCCACCAGGCCCCCACCCATGTCTCCCAGCACCCCCACCCCCCAGCCACCAGGGGCAGCCTCCACCAGGCCCCCACCCATGTCTCCCACCACCCCCACCCCCCAGCAGTGCAGGGGCACCCTCCACCAGGCCCCCACCCATGTCTCCCACCACCCCCACCCCCCAGCCACCAGGGGCAGCCTCCACCAGGCCCCCACCCATGTCTCCCACCACCGCCACCCCCCAGCAGTGCAGGGGCACCCTCCACCAGGCCCCCACCCATGTCTCCCACCCTCACCCCCCAGCAGTGCAGGGGCAGCCTCCACCAGGCCCCCACCCATGTCTCCCAGCACCCCCACCCCCCAGCCACCAGGGGCAGCCTCCACCAGGCCCCCACCCATGTCTCCCACCACCCCCACCCCCCAGCAGTGCAGGGGCAGCCTCCACCAGGCCCCCACCCATGTCTCCCACCACCCCCACCCCCCAGCAGTGCAGGGGCACCCTCCACCAGGCCCCCACCCATGTCTCCCACCACCCCCACCCCCCAGCAGTGCAGGGGCACCCTCCACCAGGCCCCCACCCATGTCTCCCACCACCCCCACCCCCCAGCAGTGCAGGGGCACCCTCCACCAGGCCCCCACCCATGTCTCCCACCCTCACCCCCAGCAGTGCAGGGGCAGCCTCCACCAGGCCCCCACCCATGTCTCCCAGCACCCCCATCCCCCAGCCACCAGGGGCAGCCTCCACCAGGCCCCCACCCATGTCTCCCACCACCCCCACCACCCAGCAGTGCAGGGGCAGCCTCCACTAGGCCCCCACCCATGTCTCCCAGCACCCCCACCCCCCAGCCACCAGGGGCAGCCTCCACCAGGCCCCCACCCATGTCTCCCACCACCCCCACCCCCCAGCAGTGCAGGGGCACCCACCACCAGGCCCCCACCCATGTCTCCCAGCACCCCCACCCCCCAGCCACCAGGGGCAGCCTCCACCAGGCCCCCACCCATGTCTCCCACCCCCCCACCCCCCGGCAGTGCAGGGGCACCCTCCACCAGGCCCCCACCCATGTCTCCCACCCCCCTACACCCCAGCAGTGCAGGGGCAGCCTCCACCAGGCCCCCACCCATGTCTCCCAGCACCCCCACCCCCCAGCCACCAGGGGCAGCCTCCACCAGGCTCCCACCCATGTCTCCCACCACCCCCACCCCCCAGCAGTGCAGGGGCACCCTCCACCAGGCCCCCACCCATGTCTCCCACCACCCCCACCCCCCAGCAGTGCAGGGGCAGCCTCCACCAGGCCCCCACCCATGTCTCCCACCACCCCCACCCCCCAGCACTGTGGGGCACCTGCCAGCAGGCCCCCACCCATGTCCAACTCATGTTCCCCACCACCCCCAGCCCCCAGCACTGTGGGGCACCTGCCAGCAGGCCCACACCCATGTCCAACTCATGTTCCCCACCACCCCCACCCCCCAGCACTGTGGGGCACCCTCCACCAGGCCCCCACCCATGTCTCCCACCCCCCCCACCCCCCAGCAGTGCAGGGGCAGCCTCCACCAGGCCCCCACCCATGTCTCCCAGCACCCCCACCCCCCAGCCACCAGGGGCAGCCTCCACCAGGCCCCCACCCATGTCTCCCACCACCCCCACCCCCCAGCAGTGCAGGGGCACCCTCCACCAGGCCCCCACCCATGTCTCCCACCACCGCCATCCCCCAGCCACCAGGGGCAGCCTCCACCAGGCCCCCACCCATGTCTCCCACCACCGCCACCCCCCAGCAGTGCAGGGGAACCCTCCACCAGGCCCCCACCCATGTCTCCCACCCTCACCCCCCAGCAGTGCAGGGGCAGCCTCCACCAGGCCCCCACCCATGTCTCCCAGCACCCCCACCCCCCAGCCACCAGGGGCAGCCTCCACCAGGCCCCCACCCATGTCTCCCACCACCCCCACCCCCCAGCAGTGCAGGGGCAGCCTCCACCAGGCCCCCACCCATGTCTCCCAGCACCCCCACCCCCCAGCCACCAGGGGCAGCCTCCACCAGGCCCCCACCCATGTCTCCCAGCACCCCCACCCCCCAGCAGTGCAGGGGCACCCTCCACCAGGCCCCCACCCATGTCTCCCACCACCCCCACCCCCCAGCAGTGCAGGGGCACCCTCCACCAGGCCCCCACCCATGTCTCCCACCACCCCCACACCCCAGCAGTGCAGGGGCACCCTCCACCAGGCCCCCACCCATGTCTCCCACCCTCACCCCCAGCAGTGCAGGGGCAGCCTCCACCAGGCCCCCACCCATGTCTCCCAGCACCCCCACCCCCCAGCCACCAGGGGCAGCCTCCACCAGGCCCCCACCCATGTCTCCCACCACCCCCACCCCCCAGCAGTGCAGGGGCAGCCTCCACTAGGCCCCCACCCATGTCTCCCAGCACCCCCACCCCCCAGCCACCAGGGGCAGCCTCCACCAGGCCCCCACCCATGTCTCCCACCACCCCCACCCCCCAGCAGTGCAGGGGCACCCTCCACCAGGCCCCAACCCATGTCTCCCACCACCCCCACCCCCCAGCACTGTGGGGCACCTGCCAGCAGGCCCCCACCCATGTGCAACTCATGTCTCCCACCACCCCCACCCCCCAGCCACCAGGGGCAGCCTCCACCAGGCCCCCACCCATGTCTCCCACCACCCCCACCCCCCAGCAGTGCAGGGGCACCCTCCACCAGGCCCCCACCCATGTCTCCCACCCCCCCACCCCCCGGCAGTGCAGGGGCACCCTCCACCAGGCCCCCACCCATGTCTCCCACCCCCCCACACCCCAGCAGTGCAGGGGCAGCCTCCACCAGGCCCCCACCCATGTCTCCCAGCACCCCCACCCCCCAGCCACCAGGGGCAGCCTCCACCAGGCTCCCACCCATGTCTCCCACCACCCCCACCCCCCAGCAGTGCAGGGGCACCCTCCACCAGGCCCCCACCCATGTCTCCCACCACCCCCACCCCCCAGCAGTGCAGGGGCAGCCTCCACCAGGCCCCCACCCATGTCTCCCACCACCCCCACCCCCCAGCACTGTGGGGCACCTGCCAGCAGGCCCCCACCCATGTCCAACTCATGTTCGCCACCACCCCCACCCCCCATCACTGAGGGGCACCTGCCAGCAGGCCCACACTCATGTCCAACTCATGTTCCCCACCACCCCCACCCCCCAGCACTGTGGGGCACCCTCCACCAGGCCCCCACCCATGTCTCCCACCCCCCCCCACCCCCCAGCAGTGCAGGGGCAGCCTCCACCAGGCCCCCACCCATGTCTCCCAGCACCCCCACCCCCCAGCCACCAGGGGCAGCCTCCACCAGGCCCCCACCCATGTCTCCCACCCCCCCCACCCCCCAGCAGTGCAGGGGCACCCTCCACCAGGCCCCCACCCATGTCTCCCACCACCGCCACCCCCCAGCCACCAGGGGCAGCCTCCACCAGGCCCCCACCCATGTCTCCCACCACCGCCACCCCCCAGCAGTGCAGGGGCACCCTCCACCAGGCCCCCACCCATGTCTCCCACCCTCACCCCCCAGCAGTGCAGGGGCAGCCTCCACCAGGCCCCCACCCATGTCTCCCAGCACCCCCACCCCCCAGCCACCAGGGGCAGCCTCCA
Organism: Ambystoma mexicanum; assembly: GCF_040938575.1. Classification (NCBI taxonomy): domain Eukaryota; kingdom Metazoa; phylum Chordata; class Amphibia; order Caudata; family Ambystomatidae; genus Ambystoma; species Ambystoma mexicanum. Next base: position 880,815,303 of record NC_090930.1, read on the forward strand.
CCAGGCCCCCACCCATGTCTCCCACCACCCCCACCCCCCAGCAGTGCAGGGGCAGCCTCCACCAGGCCCCCACCCATGTCTCCCAGCACCCCCACCCCCCAGCCACCAGGGGCAGCCTCCACCAGGCACCCACCCATGTCTCCCACCACCCCCACCCCCCAGCAGTGCAGGGGCACCCTCCACCAGGCCCCCACCCATGTCTCCCACCACCCCCACCCCCCAGCAGTGCAGGGGCACCCTCCACCAGGCCCCCACCCATGTCTCCCACCACCCCCACCCCCCAGCAGTGAAGGGGCACCCTCCACCAGGCCCCCACCCATGTCTCCCACCACCCCCACCCCCAGCACTGTGGGGCACCTGCCTGCAGGCCCCCACCCATGTGCAACTCATGTCTCCCACCACCCCCACCCCCCAGCCACCAGGGGCAGCCTCCACCAGGCCCCCACCCATGTCTCCCACCACCCCCACCCCCAGCAGTGCAGGGGCACACACCACCAGGCCCCCACCCATTTCTCCCAGCACCCCCACCCCCCAGCCACCAGGGGCAGCCTCCACCAGGCCCCCACCCATGTCTCCCACCCCCCCACCCCCCAGCAGTGCAGGGGCACCCTCCACCAGGCCCCCACCCATGTATCCCACCCCCCCACCCCCAGCAGTGCAGGGACAGCCTCCACCGGGCCCCCACCCATGTCTCCCAGCACCCCCACCCCCCAGCCACAAGGGGCAGCCTCCACCAGACCCCCACCCATGTCTCCCACCACCCCCACCCCCCGGCAGTGCAGGGGCACCCTCCACCAGGCCCCCACCCATGTCTCCCACCACCCCCACCCCCCAGCAGTGCAGGGGCAGCCTCCACCAGGCCCCCACCCATGTCTCCCACCACCCCCACCCCCCAGCACTGTGGGGCACCTGCCAGCAGGCCCCCACCCATGTCCAACTCATGTTCCCCACCACCCCCACCCCCAGCACTGTGGGACACCTGCCAGCAGGCCCCCACCCATGTCCAACTCATGATCCCCACCACCCCCACCCCCCAGCACTGTGGGGCACCTGCCAGCAGGCCCACACACATGTCCAACTCATGTTCCCCACCACCCCCACCCCCCAGCACTGTGGGGCACCTGCCAGCAGGCCCACACCCATGTCCAACTCATGTTCCCCACCACCCCCACCCCCCAGCACTGTGGGGCACCCTCCACCAGGCCCCCACCCATGTCTCCCACCCCCCACCTCCCAGCAGTGCAGGGGCAGCCTCCACCAGGCCCCCACCCATGTCTCTCAGCACCCCCACCCCGCAGCCACCAGGGGCAGCCTCCACCAGGCCCCCACCCATGTCTCCCACCACCCCCACCCCCAGCAGTTCAGGGGCACCCTCCACCAGGCCCCCACCCATGTCTCCCACCACCCCCACCCCCCAGCAGTGCAGGGGCACCCTCCACCAGGCCCCCACCCATGTCTTCCACCACCCCCACCCCCCAGCAGTGCAGGGGCACTCTCCACCAGGCCCCCACCCATGTCTCCCACCACCCCCACCCCCCAGCAGAGCAGGGGCACCCACCACCAGGCCCCCACCCATGTCTCCTGGCACCCCCACCCCCCAGCCACCAGGGGCAGCCTCCACCAGGCCCCCACCCATGTCTCCCACCACCTCCACCCCCCAGCAGTGCAGGGGAACCCTCCACCAGGCCCCCACCCATGTCTCCCACCACCCCCACCCCCCAGCAGTGCAGGGGCACCCTCCACCAGGCCCCCACCCATGTCTCCCACCACCCCCACCCCCCCACCACTGTGGGGCACCTGCCAGCAGGCCCCCACCCATGACTCCCACCACCCCCACCCCCCAGCAGTGCAGGGGCACCCACCACCAGGCCCCCACCCATGTCTCCCAGCACCCCCACCCCCCAGCCACCAGGGGCAGCCTCCACCAGGCCCCCACCCATGTCTCCCACCACCCCCACCCCCAGCCACCAGGGGCACCCTCCATCAGGCCCCCACCCATGTCTCCCACCACCCCCACCCCCCAGCAGTGCAGGGGCACCCTCCACCAGGCCCCCACCCATGTCTCCCAGCACCCCCACCCCCCAGCAGTACAGGGGCACCCACCACCAGGCCCCCACCCATGTCCCTCAGCACCCCCGCCCCCCAGCCACCAGGGGCAGCCTCCACCAGGCCCCCACCCATGTCTCCCACCACCCCCACCCCCCAGCAGTGCAGGGGCACCCTCCACCAGGCCCCCACCCATATCTCCCACCACCCCCACCCCCAGCAGTGCAGGGGCACCCTCCACCAGGCCCCCACCCATGTCTCCCACCACCCCCACCAGTGCAGGGGCACCCACCACCAGGCCCCCACCCATGTCTCCCAGCACCCCCACCCCCCAGCCACCAGGGGCAGCCTCCACCAGGACCCACCCATGTCTCCCACCCCCCACCCCCCAGCACTGCAGGGGCACCCTCCACCAGGCCCCCACCCATGTCTCCCACCATCCCCACCCCCCAGCAGTGCAGGGGCACCCTCCACCAGGCCCCCACCCATGTCTCCCACCACCCCCACCCCCCAGCACTGTGGGGCACCTGCCAGCAGGCCCCCACCCATGTCCAACTCATGTCTCTCACCACCCCCACCCCCCAGCCACCAGGGGCAGCCTCCACAAGGCCCCCACCCATGTCTCCCACCACCCCCACCCCCCAGCACTGTGGGGCACCTGCCAGCAGGCCCCCACCCATGTCCAACTCATGTTCCCCACCACCCCCACCCCCCAGCACTGTGGGGCACCTGCCAGCAGGCCCCCACCCATGTCCAACTCATGTTCCCCACCACCCCCACCCCCAGCACTGTGGGGCACCTGCCAGCAGGCCCCCACCCATGTGCAACTCATGTTCCCCAGCCAACATGTCATCACAATCTAGATCCCTGGTCCCTATGGTCAGCCTCCAAATGCAAAACAACCACCCGAGTATTGCATCCACCCACTCATGATTTGCAATTACATCACAGAACACCAATTGCAAGTTCCGAAACAAACACATTTCCCTCACATACACCCAATGAGTGTCAGTGAATCTCAAAACCCATCTCATGAAATGCATGAAACCAATGAGATACCACACATTGAAGTTCACCAAAAAAATATGTATTAAAGGAAACATAAATAGAATCAAAAATAAAGAAACAGAAATGTGAATGTACAAAAATTAAAAGAAGCATGTCCGTGAAAAAAAGCAAAACCAAAAATAAAATTCCAAAGTAATGGTGTCCAAAGTCACTGTCCACAAAACAAAATCCAATGGGAAATAAAAAAGAAAGTCATTGCTCCATGGTTAAAATGTGAAAAAAAAATACAATCCAACAGTGAACTATGTACATGGGAACAAGCCAGGGTCCATTATCCCAACAAAAGAAAGGAAACCTATCTAACTACACTAACTAATAAAATAAACTATATACAAAAATGTGGCCAATGTCCGAAAGGTCCAAATAAAATCAAAACAAAAAGGAAACCTAAACTACCTACATAACTATGTACAAGGGCAGCGGGCTAGTTTGACGGCTCACTTGTGGATGTCCCGGGCCAGGGCATCATCGAACTCCTGCTCAATGTCCCGGAGGCGGTCCTCCTCCATGGCCCCGAGGGTCCGCAGGGCCGTCGACGTGTCCACCTCCAAACCCCTGCGGATTGCCTTGAGGCACTCGGCCCGCCTCAGGGCCCTCCGCATGGAGTTCTCCGCCCTGACCATTGTGAGCCGTGCCTCTTCCGCCCGCTGCCGCTCCGCATCTATGGCGTGGCCCAACTGCTGCCACACGGAAGACACTCTCTGTCCTGGGTCCTCCTGCCCTCCGGCCAATCCCTGCCCCTCCGAAGTTGAAGGCCCCGAGCCTTCATGGCTCCCACCACGTTGCTGCTGCTGCTGTGCCTCTGCCCGTGCACTGCCTCCTGCTGCCTGCACATCCTCCGCCGGCTGGGGTGCAGTCGTAGATGTGGCCACCCCTGCTGGACGTCCGACTCCCGACTGTGGCAGGCAGCTCCACAGGGCACCCAGGTGACTGATGGGTGGGAAGATGTCACGGAGGACGACTGGCGCGTAGGGGGTCCAGTTGAGGAGGGGGTCGTAGCAAGCCCCATTAGACGGAGGAATCCTGCCTGGGTGTCCTGTCCCAGCAGGCTGACGTGGTCAACGAACCATTCGAGATGACGTGCAGTCTCCTCATGAAAAGACTGCAGGTCACCTCGCATGGCCCGTTGACACAACGCCACACAAGTCAGGACAGGCTCAACCCGGACCCGGATAGCCACGTCCGCAGGCAGAGGAAGGCCAGTTGACGTGAGCTCATCCCCTGCCTGAAAACGGGTCTGGACGTAGGCATCCCTGCTGGTGCAAGATGATGCAGGGACAGGATCAGGGGCAGGATTGCACACAGGCACCTCCGCGGCGGCCTGTGCTGCCTCCTGTCCCTGGTCCTGCACTGCACCACTACCACCAGTGGGATCCCCACCGCCAGACCCCGTCTCTGGTGCTTGCACGGCCTCCTCCTCCACCAAACCCCCCACCAGCCTGGATGACTCTGTGCCATCTTCCCCTGTTGGGCCCTGTGGGGTCCCAGCTGCCCCTTCTGCTGCCGAGGAGTCCAACTCCAACCTCCGCCTCTTGGACCTCCCCCCGGCAGCTGCGGCCTGGGACGCGGCACTGGACTCCTCACTCCCCGACGAGATCACAACATGGGAGGGGAGCCGGGCCTTGCGTCTCCGGCTGGCGGTGGGATCCCCGCCGCTGTGCTCCACAGCACCTTCTCCGCCCTCTTCATCAGTTGACGCTGCAGACAGGGAGAAACAAAACACAGGCATCAGGGCACTGTACAATGGACACATACACACATGACAGTTGTACATGAGTGGCATTGGCAAACCTCAGACATGTCATCACAATCCCCAACACACATGTCATTTCAACTCGCACACATGAGCCATACCACAGCCATATCGCAACTGCCAGCACCATCCATACACATACAACAGCATGAGCAAGCAAAGGTGAGCCAGACATCACATGCAACACAGGAAGTGCACCACACATGTACACACACCACCACACTTGCATGCATGTGTACACCTCTGCCAAGTGTCGCAGTGTTCAGACGGGCATCCATGTCACATCTGCCAATCAGGCTTCCACATACCGCTGTCACATGCATCCATGTTGCATCACTGTTGCACCCTTGTCAAATACACACACATGCACATGTACACAGTGCTGATACATGCAGCCGAAAACAACATACATGCGTGACATCACGGACATGTCTACTTACATACACATTCATCCAAACATGTGTGCCCACACAACTGCATTTGGCATGCAAGCCTACACACACAAGCACCATCCATGTCTCACACATTCCAGCCCTCGCATGTGTTAGCCCCACGGCCATGTACACCCCCACCCATACTCGACCCCATACAAACAGATGTGCAACGTGAACACTACTGAAAAATCACCACACGCACTGCTCACAATCAGGATGCATGTACACTTACCGCTCGACTCCAGACGGGTCTGCCTCTCAAGGACCTGGACGTGGAGCGCTGGGGATATGCGTTCCAGGACCCTCATCTGTTCTTCCGACAAGTGGCCCCGGCGCCCCTTGGCATCCGCTGCCCTCAAGAGGCGCCGGGCCTTGTTCAGGGTCCTGGACCTGAAGTCCTCCCAGCGCTTCTTGACATGTTGTAAGTCGCGGACTGCCACCCCCTCCGCGTTGATAGCAGTCACGATGTCAGTCCAGATCCGAGTCCGTCCTTCCTTGTCGGCGCTGGAACTTCCGAAGAGGGCATCATACTGCCCCAGGACTTGCTCCACCAGGACACCAACTTCGGTGGCACTGAAGCAGGTGCCCCTCTGCCTCTCTGGCCGGGGGTTGTCAGTGGTCTCAGATGGTGTTTGCCCGGACATGACAACCCCAGAGGCAGGAGTGGGTGGGCAACTGGGTCCTGGGGCTGGGCTGTGGAGCGATGGAATCCCAGTCGGGAGTCTTCGGTTCCAGCAGGGGTGGTCACAGCAACAGCACCCCTGGCTGATGTGCAGGCAGCAAATGGCAGGGCACATGGGCAGCAGGCAGTCAGGCAGCAGCAGATGGCAGGTGGGAGCGTGCTCGGGGCTCTGGGGGGCAGTAGTTCGGCCTTCTGGGCAGGAGCGTGGTCTTCCGTGTGCTTACGCGTGGCCAGCTTCATACGGAGTGATTTGGCACGTGAAAAATCTGCACGTCAGCGTGTAATTCTAGGAAAGGCCCTTAGCGCGTATGCATGGCAGCACGCATATGCGATTTCATTGGACCAAAGGCCCTTAGCACGTGAGAGCGTCTGTGACGTGACGCGCGCGGGTGTTTCCCTCATTGCACGTGATGACAGAACACACATGGATTTCCACCAATCGCGTGTGAAAGTTCCCGCGCACCCCGGAACACACGAACACAGGCTAATCGCCTGTGGAACTTCCCGCGCACCCCGAAACACACGTACCCAGGCCAATCTCGTGTACGCTCACTCCCCTCCGATCACACGCGATGACACTCGGACGTACAGTCTTACCACGTATCTGAATACGGGAAACCCGCGCACGGCAAAAGACGTGCACAGGCGTCAACGCGTCCGCCCACACGAAGGCAGGCGGAGGCGTCCCCGCGCACAGCATAAAAGTGCGCACAAACAACAAACGCATATATACAGCTACGATGAATGCCCCATTTGTCGCTGCACTGATCGTGGGACACCGCAGGAGGAGGAGAATAGCCAGGGCACGCATTTTCGCACCACGGACAAGCCTTTTTGGGATGCCTGATGACCAGGTCTACGGCAGGTATAGGTTTCCACCCCATATCATCCTAGACCTGGTCAGGGAGTGGGAAGATGACCTTACATCCCCCACCCTTTGCTCCCAAGCATTGAGCCCCTTGGAGAAGCTGCTCAATGTCCTGCATTTTTTGGCCACTGGGTCATTTCAGCGGACCACTGCCATAGTGGGGGGGGTCTCACAGGCCACGCAGTCACGCTGCCTACACCAGGTACTGGCAATCATGACAGCGCGCCCCACATATACATGCCCAGAACACCCGCAGAAAGGCAGGCCGTTGTCCTGGATTTTTTCAGGGTGGCACACTTCCCCAAAGTGCTCGGTGCCATAGATTGCACCCATGTGGCCCTACGTCCACCTAGGGCCACTGAGCACATCTACCGAAACCGCAAGCACTGGCATTCCATCAATGTACAGGTGGTATGTGATGCAAAGGGAATCATCACCTCTGCAAATGCAAACTACCCTGGCTCCACCCATGACAGTTTCATATACAGAATGTCCGCCCTGAGCCGGGCCCTGGAAGCTGGGCAGCATGGTGACACATGGCTCCTAGGTCAGTACAAATGCCCTTGCACATGCATGCAAGTCACACACAGACAAACATCCAAACCCTAATAATCTCAACTATTATCACCTCCCCAGGGGACAGTGCCTACCCTCTGAGCAACCACATGATGACGCCAATCCGGAACCCCACCACACCACCCCAGGTAAGATACAACGCCGCCCATATTGCAACCAGGGGCATAGTGGAGCGCACATTCGGAGTGCTCAAGTCACGTTTCCGCTCCCTTGACTGCTCTGGTGGGCAACTACTCTATGCACCACCAGTAGTGTGCAGGATCATTGTGGCAGCATGTGTCCTGCACAATGTTGCAACACGGCAGGGCGTCCCGGTGGACATGGTGGTGCCCCCACATCCCCAACCACAGGCACAGGCGCTACCCGTGGGAGGGGACAGGGCACGTGGCGAGGAAGCCCGGACCCAGCTTGTGGCCACATTTTTCACCTAAACTCCCACCCCTGCGGAGTGCACACAGGCCTGGCACATACCAGGTGACGACAAAGAGACAGTCAACTGTCACAACCCTACCACCCTGAGATAGTTGCCATGGAAGTGCCACATCGTCTGCATCCCTAGCTACTTAAACACAAGCTATCCTGTGTGACCAAAAGGCACACATATGACATATGGCATGATATGGCCCATACACAAGTATTTCAAGGCGCAATGAGGCAGGGAGGGGGGAACAAGGGAAGACAGACAACGGTACTACTAGGCCAGGTGTCATTGAGATCGTGCAAGTGCAGGGGTAGGGGGAAGGGAAAAGTGCAAGGGGAAGGGTGGGGGGAGTCCAGAACAGGGGAAGTAGCCCAAAAAAATAATACATAGGTCGGCTGGTGGCAACTGCAAAGGTAAGTGCAGACAAGTGCTGGGAAGGGAGGGCTGTAGGGATAGAGAGACAGTACTGCAGTGCAGGGGTTGCCAGGGAGGCAGTGCAAGTGGAGAGTAGCTGGGCCAGGGACCGAGGTCGGTGAGAGTGGCCCAGTTGCAGCTCCTGTGCAGTTCCAGTGAAGAATTCTGCAAGGGAGAGGCAGAGAGTAAGCAGAAGCAAAGAGTAAGGTCTTGAGGTGCTTCCAGAACTGGAGATGGTTCCCCTCAAGTTCAAGTCAGGCAGGAAGTCTGTTCCAGGGGGAGGGCCCTGCCGCAGAGAGAAATCTACCCCCAGCTAGTTGCTCTGAGAAGCGGATGACCCTGACATGCAAGGTGTGCATCACACACACCTGCAAAACAGGCCATGGCCATCACTGTCATGTCACTCAAACCCTCCCAAACATCAACATGACATGGCAAGCAATACCCATACACCAATACAGTAACGATAAGGTACACATTGCCATGTCCTAAATGTACAGTGGCATCAGACAATGATGCCTGACCCGGAATCAGATGAAATGACAGACCAACAAAATCTCCCACCCAAAATAAGTCATTTCCAAATGCATTACAACAGTCGTAGACGTAACATAACAATGAATGCCTGTCTACATGCACATTATGCATTGCAAAATCAACACTGCAGCTCATGTGTGCAGTGTCCTACTCCTGCAACACACTGCTCAGCGCACAGCACAGTGAACAGCCATTGTGTGTGATGCACACCCTGAGCATCACATCTAAGTGACAGACCACATCAAACATCAAATTAGGCATGTACTGGATCCATAATCGGTCACAGAACATGTGCTGCAGGGACACAGTGGGCACCAGAAGGCAAACAGTGCACACGTGGATATGCAAGGGTGGGAGTACATGTAGTGCATCAGAGTGCAAGTGTGTGGTTCTGCAAGGACATGCACTCCACATATGCATATGCACTCAAGTGACCATCAGTGTTCCCTACACATCACATGTGAACATTCACCATGTGTACACCCCAGCATGTCAAACCACAACTATCCCCTCGCACCTGAAAGGAAAACACAACACATGAACAGGCATTGATCAGCAGAACACAACATGTACATAGGATACCACCATTACAATGTCAGAGTTCCCATCACACTGCAGGGCAAAGCAACCATCAACAACAACCCCCCCCCTCACAAATGACCATGACCCACTGAACAACTGCACCTGGGTCATGGAGCCTCCAACCCTCAATTCCACCTGGCCACAGGATCACCTTTACCCTTCGTCACCATCTCCCACCTTGTGTGTAAAAAGATGCCTGAACCCTCAGAATCCACACTCATTTCCAAAATCACAAAATCCAAGGCATAAAAACGAACCCGAACACCCTCCAGTAGATGACTTGACGTAGCAGTACCTCACAAAGGCCAAGTACTACCACAATGATGCAACAACCAAGGTAGCACAGTAAAACAATGTCACAACAGGATGTGAACCATGTGTGGTACATAACATAGGATGATGCATCATGAACGGATGTGTATTGTCACAGGCCCCGTGTACAGGCGCGGGAGTGTCACGAAACAACCACCCCCACCGTGTCCCGGGTGCCTGCAAGGTCAAACTCACACAGGCCCCTGAGACCCTGGTGGGGAAGGAGGTTCAGGGATATGCAGTCGGGACAGGTGTTGGCACACTGGAGAACTGGAATGAGTGGCAGGAGAGGGGAGGAGGAATGACACATGAAAGTAGGGAATGAACGAAAATGTACTACAGGCATGAACACATACACAATCCAAACAAACTTGGACATCATTGTTATGGCCTTCTGTAGTCCAGGCTTAGGAGTGGTACGAACCAACCACCCCCTCTAGGGTTTTGGCGCCTGCAAGTTTGGGGCTTACACAGGCATCCGCAACCCCAGCGGGGAAAGAGGGTTAGGGAACATTGCTTGGATAGGTACGGGAAGCAGGAACACCGGGTAGAGGGTACAGGGTTCAAAATTGCATAGGATTCCGGGTGATTAGGGGGAAAAAAACATACCAAATTGAATCACACATACATCCATGCATTAGTGCACCCCCCCCAGCAAGCCTATGCAGAGCAGTTTGAAAGAAAAACAACAAGACACTTAGCTCTGGTTTTGAGTGCTGGCCTCCTGCCTGCGCACTCTCAGGTCCGGTTACATGAGCACTGCAATGCTGCAAAGAGAGCCACAGTCAACAACCAGTACGTGCCAATTACACAAAAACACACCACCAAACATGCCCCATAGCAACAAACTACTCTACAAACAGACAATCTGGTGTAGATGCTTCGTACCCATATATATCAGTACCCCTGTGATGGGTCATACACAGTCAATGCAGTAAGTCAGCCGCCGGTGGGTGCATGGCAAATGGAACACCAATGTGTCACAATTCACACAACATGCAATGTTCCCTGGGTAAGCAGACAGACCCATATAGCAAGCCATGACTTCAGTGCAAGTTGCGTACCACCATGACCGAAACAAAGTTGGCAGTGCATTTATCATAAAGTACATGGAAATGAAATGCACTGCACCCGAGTATGTCCCTTGCTGTATGTCCCTGTGAGCTGCCCCTTTCCATGTCTCGGAAGGCTACATGGTTGATACAAGTGCCTCAATGGACCTTGGTGTACCGGAGGGTATGTGCCACTGTCCCTGCATGTGTCCCAGACAACCCTACTATCAACAGCCATCAGTCCACAAACACATCTGAGCTGCATTGTGTGCTTCAACACCAATATTCGTCTAAGCTCACCCTCAGTGCTGTGACTAAGCCTGCATGTGCAACTCGCCTGGTGCAAGCTTTGCTGTGCCGTGGCCCCCCTGTGATGCTCACCTTGCCTGGAGTTCCTTGGAACATGTCAGCAGTTCTAGGATGTGGGTCTGCAATCACTGTGCCACTGCTTGTGCACACATGTGCATGTGGGCACCAACAAACGGGTCCAGATTTCCGTCGTCCAATGGGCCATGTCTGCTGGCAAAGGTGCTCTGGAGGCTCATCCCCCTGCAGAAAGGGCATGAAACACATGATTAATGCTTCAAAGTCATCTGTGTGTGTCTCATCAGGCATCTCATTACTTGACCATGTCAGAGAGTCACATCACAAATCACACCATCAGTCCGTCTTTCACATTCAAAGTGTGGTACACTATCTACAGCATGAATTGCAACAAGCACGTGTACAGGAAAGATATGAAACATACTACACAATGCATAGCAATCAATGTACACATTATTCATGACACACCCCATCTAGCAAAAGCCGAACAGTGGACAATGACACCAAAATCATCCCCACTAGGGGTGTCAACACAAGTCAAGTACGACTTGACCAGACATGCCACAGATATGACAGTCCAAAGCCCTTGTGTAATATTCTGTAACACCGAACCATCCTTGCGAGCCCATGGATAAGGGAGGCAGGAGTGGCATATGTGAGTCAAGGACCCCAAGCAGCAAACACATACACAAGACAACCATGAAGGGCCCAGCTGGAACAGACAGTGGATGCCTTCAAAAGCCACAAAGCACTGCACCGTCACATGAAAGCACAATAGACTAGCAATTTTAAACTAAATCAACTATTAACTAATTACACTAACTATGGAAAACCTACATTACCTATTTAAACTAACTATCAAACAGAAACTTAACTAACTAAACTAAAAGAAAAATCAAAAATGGCCACATACGACCCGGGGGGAGGGGAGTCACCCAGGAGGGGGTAGGTACAGGGTGCTGCTCAACATCCACATGCGATGATGCTGAGCCAAAAAAAAAACCTCCATGGGCTCAACGCCTGCACAGCCCGACCTATGTGGGAGATAGATGGTCGTCCGAGTCTGGCTCATCCTGTAAAGGAGGACGTGGCACAGTAGCCTGGCCATGCCTAGCCGCAGCTTGCCCCTCATCGGAAGCAAGTCTGCCGGACGGGTGAGCCTGGTTCTGTGTGGCGATGTGACATAGGTATGCATGCAGAACCTCACGTAATACACGTGCTTCCTCTTGCAAGTTAGCATGTGTAACACGGAGTTCCTCCTGCAAGGCCTGGCTGGACAACTGCTGCACCTTCCGGCAAGCCTGTAGCTCAGCCGAGATGGTACGCTCAAGCTGTGCAAACCTCTCCTCTGCCTGCTGCCTCTGGGACATCATAAGGACACCCAGAGTGGATCTGAGGGAAGCATACTCCTCCCTCAGGGCATCCATGTGCGCCTCTGCGTGAGCAGCAATTGCTTGACGCAGAGATGACATTTCAGCCTGGCGTGCCCTGTCTGAGGCCGCCATGCCCAGCCTGAATGAGCGGGCCGTGGACCGTGCCGCCTGCTGCTGGAGAAGCACCTGCCTAGCAGGGGGGAGCACAGATCGGGCCACACACTCCATGCTCTCAGCGATGTTCTCCATTGCTGCCCCCTGCCGTTCGGAATTGACAGTCATGTCTTGCTCCCACTCAGTATACAGTGGTTGCGCGCGGCGACCGCGTTGCCGGGCTTGACCCCTGCGGGACCCAAGGACCGGGGGTCCTCGCTGTGTTGGCACCGCCTGCGGCTGCACGACTACATGCCCCTGTCGACGTGATGTCCCAGGCACATCAGTGACTGGTGGGGAGGGTGACCCTGCGTCCCGATCCACCACGGGCGGAGGAGTCAAGACTGTCTGATCCCTCAGTGCAGGTGTCGCAGACAGAGGAGTGTCCACATCAGGATCACTCACCCCTGACACATGGACTTGATGCTCATCCAACTCAACATGGACGTCAGAGTCGTCATCAAGGCTGGACTCATAGGCAGCCAGAGAGAAGATGGACTGCAGCACTTGGGGGTTTTCGTGGCCTACCACCCCACGACCCCCACTAGTGCCGGGTTGATGTGGTGTTACCAACCCTGTGTCTGGCATGACAACACCATCCTCCGCTACCATTGCGTCATCACCTGAAAAATAGAAAGAAAAAAGGTCACTACACATGCCAGAAGCACACGACACACACACACACCAACAGCAAAGGCATCCGGCAGACATGTGACACACAACATATGACCTGGCATGCATGCTGGGTCTACTTTGAATAGCTTCTGTGATCAGACCTGTTGAAAGGTGGCAGTTTCCATGGAAGTGGGTCTATGCAGTGCAGAAAATGTGTATGCCACTCACTACCTACATGTACAAGCACTCCATGGTGTGTGCCAGGAAATGTGAAGGCAGTGCAATGTCAAATTCACACATCACGTGCATTGTGCATTCAATGTGTACCATGTCTAGAAGCCAAGCACCCCTCCACCCCAGTACCAAAGCAGGGATGCCTAGCATGGTATCAAAAGGCTGACCATACACCTGTGTATTGACAGGCAGTGTTGACTGGCATCAACAGCTTAATGTGATTCAAATTACAACACTGCAAATGATGCTGGGACAGTAGGCAGGACACATGATGAAAACTCTGGAGGCCGCCCACGTGTGAAGAAGACACAACAAGAGTTGGACAGAGTCATTGGCCATTGAACAGGCTGAGGCCTGTGAGCCACACAGATTGTCAGAGCCTAAACATGTGTGCAACGCAGGACTGAGCCACAGTTGACATGGGGAGGCCGATGAGATGGCAGGCAATGTATGTAACCAAGGACTCATATTACAGTGATCATCCAGTCAAGGACACATAGGGGCATGCGTGCAATGCACATGGAGCATGAATGGGCACTCATGTCCCTGCGGGACATCTGACCCATGCACAGTACAAGTGAGATACCCTGCATCGAGTGCTAAGGCTGTACCACACGGCATATGTCTGGCAGTTTCTACGCTGGAAGTTAGCATCTACACAGGACACATGAACAAGAAACTACACATTGGCAAGATTGAAGCAGACCAGTGCAAAGGTGGAACTGGGGTGCAGAGTGGCGGAGGAGGGGCAAGGGAGCATGCCCACATGGAGTCCCGCATGCAGGCAGAGGAGACATGCATGACGGAAGCATTGCATTACTTACACATCAGAACCATGTACACGTCACATGTAGCAGAAATCATGCACAACACATCCCACAAGTGAAACACACACGTCCTCAACAAACACACATCAACACTCACTAGACTGGGCATCAAAGTCCAGCATCTCTCCCACTCCTTCGACCAATTCAGGTGGTATGAACTCCGCAACGAGAGCCTCATGCGGAGTGAGTTCTTCCTCCTCTGGTGCAGGCCCACCACCAGTCACCAGAGTCAAATTGTAATTAAAGGCACGCTTAGCCTTAGTGCTGCGCTTGATGTCATTCCAACGCTTTTTGCACTCCTGCGCCGTGCGCACCTCATGGCCGAATGAACTGACATGTTCCGCAACATGCTTCCAGTGGGTGTCACGTTGGGCAGCCGTAGTCTGACTATTGGCACCCACTAGCATGTCACGGCTGTGGCCCCGCACGTAGTCCACGAGGAAGTCCAGTTCCTGCTTACAGAAAGGCTTCTTCCTCGACGTGCAGGAGGTCGTAGCTGTGTGTGGGGTCCCAGCCTGTGCTGCAGGTGCAACCTTCCTCCTCTTGGACTGTGGCGCAGACCCTGGCTGGCTAATGCCGCCCTGACCAGTATGGCCAGTGGGTTCGGTGGATTGAGCCAAGGGAGCGGCAGGTGGAGGGATGACCAAAGGCCTGACTTGTGTCAGTGGCAGCTGGGTGCCCACTAATGAACCCTGTGCAGCAACATCAGCTGTGGCAGGGTCATTGACCGCAACGGTCCTGGTTGGCAGACTCACAACCGGGGTGCTGTTGGGTGCATCTGCCCCTGCACTTGCCAACACCCGGCTGTTCGGGGCAGCAGATGACATGACTGCCCCAGGGACACGTGTCTTGGTCTGAGCAGCCCGGCGTGCCCCTATGGTTTCCCCCCTGGCCTGTTGGAGATCTACCAAGGGCTCTTCAAGTGCCAACGCAGCCTGCGCTGGCAGACCCTGAGCCTGGGTGGCGGTGTCCACAGCTGCACCTGCAGCTACCACTACCCTTGGGCCTGTGGCAGTCGATGGAACGGACTGCCGGGTCGTACGGGTGCCAGTGCCAGATGCAGGAGCTGCATCCCCCGGAACCACAGGGGGTGGTGGCATGGCTGCACTGACACATGGCACAACATTGTGCTCAAGTGGCGCACCCCTGCCTCTTCCCCCTCTGTGGCTGCCCTGGACACCCTGGAGTCCCCCTACTCCCTGGTCACCACGGCCACGTCCCCGACCACGCCCGCCACGAGGAGGACGCCCAGCTGAGGCGCCCCTCACCTTTGGTGCCCTCCCAACCATGGCACAGATGTAGTAGTGCTGGCACAGATGGAGTGGTGCCAATGGGAGGTGTACACCACAATTGACCTGGGCAAATGGGGTGAAGGGGGTGGGAAGCAAGATGTTAACAGCCCCCCTGCACCTGCAAGGCTGTATGTGACCCCGGTGATGTGGTGACGGGTCACGCAACGCTCAGGCACCCCAAAACTGCAGTAAAACCGTGCACACAACCCTGCAGCCTACGTGCGTGGATTCAACCTCCCACAGTACGCGGTGGCACCCAGTAGCACGAATAACGCGTACGCGTGGGACACGCAGGCTACTATGACATCGAAAATGGGTGCGATACACAGGGGCACCCGCAGTGGGAAAAAGAGCGTGTGCGACTCACCGTCTGACTAGCGCGATGCAGAAAAACACGCGTAGCCAATACCCCCGCCAAAAGAAGAGATACATCCTTGATAGCTGTGAAGTTGTGATGGCGCGCGAAACAACAGGAAGCAGCAACACACGTCGGTCTCCACGAAAGGCACGTACAGCGAACTGCTGGGCCCGCTCACCTTTAACCTGTGCTGAGGGAAATGCACGCGCACGTCACGTCACTTACGCGCATGGGCCCTTTCCTCGTATTACACGCGGACGTGCAGTTTTCCACGCGCGCTTACGCGCATGGGCCCTTTCCTCGTAATACACGCGGACGTGCAGTTTTTCAAGCGCGCTGAAATGCCCATGCACGTCTGTACGCGTCACGTCACAGGGGCGCTTGCGCTTGAGGGGCCTTCTGTCCAATGAAAATGTGTATGCGTGCAGACGCGCTTACGCGCTAAGGGCCTTTCCTCGAATTACATGCCGACGTGCAGATTTTTCACGTGCCAAATCACTCCGTATCAAGCTGGCCACGCGTAAGCACATGGAAGACCACGCTCCTGCCCAGAAGGCCGAACTACTGCCCCCCAGAGCCCCGAGCACGCTCCCACCTGCCATCTGCTGCTGCCTGACTGCCTGCTGCCCACGTGCCCTGCCATTTGCTGCCTGCACATCAGCCAGGGGTGCTGTTGCTGTGACCACCCCTGCTGGAACCGAAGACTCCCGACTGGAATTCCATCGCTCCACAGCCCAGCCCCAGGACCCAGTTGTCCACCCACTCCTGCCTCTGGGGTTGTCATGTCGGGGCAAACACCATCTGAGACCACTGACAACCCCCGGCCAGAGAGGCAGAGCTTCAGTGCCACCGAAGTTGGTGTCTTGGTGGAGCAAGTCCTGGGGCAGTATGATGCCCTCTTCGGAAGTTCCCGCGCCAACAAGGAAGGACGGACTCGGATCTGGACTGACATCGTGACTGCTATCAACGCGGAGGGGGTGGCAGTCCGCGACTTACAACATGTCAAGAAGCACTGGGAGGACTTCAGGTCCAGGACCCTGAACAAGGCCCGGCGCCTCTTGAAGGCAGCGGATGCCAAGGGGCGCCGGGGCCACTTGTCGGAAGAACAGATGAGGGTCCTGGAACGCATATCCCCAGCGCTCCACGTCCAGGTCCTTGAGAGGCAGACCCGTCTGGAGTCGAGCGGTAAGTGTACATGCATCCTGATTGTGAGCAGTGCGTGTGGTGATTTTTCAGTAGTGTGCACGTTGCACATCTGTTTGTATGGGGTCGAGTATGGGTGGGGGTGTACATGGCCGTGGGGCTAACACATGCGAGGGCTGGAATGTGTGAGACATGGATGGTGCTTGTGTGTGTAGGCTTGCATGCCAAATGCAGTTGTGTGGGCACACATGTTTGGATGAATGTGTATGTAAGTAGACATGTCCGTGATGTCACGCATGTATGTTGTTTTCGGCTGCATGTATCAGCACTGTGTACATGTGCATGTGTGTGTATTTGATAAGGGTGCAACAGTGATGCAACATGGATGCATGTGACAGCGGTATGTGGAAGCCTGATTGGCAGATGTGACATGGATGCCCGTCTGAACACTGCGACACTTGGCAGAGGTGTACACATGCATGCAAGTGTGGTGGTGTGTGTACATGTGTGGTGCACTTCCTGTGTTGCATGTGATGTCTGGCTCACCTTTGCCTGCTCATGCTGTTGTATGTGTATGGATGGTGCTGGCAGTTGCGATATGGCTGTGGTATGGCTCATGTGTGTGAGTTGAAATGACATGTGTGTTGGGGATTGTGATGACATGTCTGAGGTTTGCCAATGCCACTCATGTACAACTGTCATGTGTGTATGTGTCCATTGTACAGTGCCCTGATGCCTGTGTTTTGTTTCTCCCTGTCTGCAGCGTCAACTGGTGAAGAGGGCGGAGAAGGTGCTGTGGAGCACAGCGGCGGGGATCCCACCGCCAGCCGGAGACGCAAGGCCCGGCTCCCCTCCCATGTTGTGATCTCGTCGGGGAGTGAGGAGTCCGGTGCCGCGTCCCAGGCTGCAGCTGCCGGGGGGAGGTCCAAGAGGCGGAGGTTGGAGTTGGACTCCTCAGCAGCAGAAGGAGCAGCTGGGACCCCACAGGGCCCAACAGGGGAAGATGGCACGGAGTCATCCAGGTTGGTGGGGGGTTTGGTGGAGGAGGAGGCCGTGCAAGCACCAGAGACGGGGTCTGGAGGTGGGGATCCCACTGGTGCTAGTGGTGCAGTGCAGGACCAGGGACAGGAGGCAGCACAGGCCGCCGCGGAGGTGCCTGTGTGCAATCCTGTCCCTGATCCTGTCCCTGCATCATCTTGCACCAGCAGGGATGCCAACGTCCAGACCCGTTTTCAGGCAGGGGATGAGCTCACGTCAACTGGCCTTCCTCTGCCTGCGGACGTGGCTATCCGGGTCCGGGTTGAGCCTGTCCTGACTGGTGTGGCGTTGCGTCAACGGGCCATGCGAGGTGACCTGCAGTCTTTTCATGAGGAGACTGCACGTCATCTCGAATGGCTCGTTGACCACGTCAGCCTGCTGGGACAGGTCACCCAGGCCGGATTCCTCCGTCTGATGGGGCTTGCTACGACCCCCTCCTCAACTGGACCCCCTACGCGCCAGTCGTCCTCCGTGCCATCTTCCCACCCATCAGTCACCTGGGTGCCCTGTGGAGCTGCCTCTGACGGTGCGGCCAGGCTGGTGGAGGAGGCATCCCTGCCACAGTCGGGAGTCGGACGTCCAGCAGAGGTGGCCACATCTACGACTGCACCCCAGCCGGCGGAGGATGTGCAGGCAGCAGGAGGCAGTGCACGGGCAGAGGCACAGCAGCAGCAGCAACGTGGTGGGAGCCATGAAGGCTCGGGGCCTTCAACATCGGAGGGGCAGGCATCAGCCGGAGGGCAGGAGGACCCAGGACAGAGAGTGTCTTCCGTGTGGCAACGGTTGGGCCACGCCATAGATGCGGAGCGGCAGCGGGCGGAAGAGGCACGGCTCACAATGGTCAGGGCGGAGAACTCCATGCGGAGGGCCCTGAGGCGGGGCGAGTGCCTCGAGGCAATCCGCAGGGGTTTGGAGGTGGACACGTCGACGGCCCTGCGGACCCTCGGGGCCATGGAGGAGGACCGCCTCCGGGACATTGAGCAGGAGTTCGATGATGCCCTGGCCCGGGACATCCACAAGTGAGCCGTCAAACTAGCCCGCTGCCCTTGTACATAGTTATGTAGGTAGTGTTAGGTTTCTTTTTTGTTTTGATTTTATTTGGACCTTTCGGACATTGGCCACATTTTTGTATATAGTTTATTTTATTAGTTAGTGTAGTTAGATAGGTTTCCTTTCTTTTGTTGGGATAATGGACCCTGGCTTGTTCCCATGTACATAGTTCACTGTTGGATTGTATTTTTTTTTCACATTTTAACCATGGAGCAATGGCTTTCTTTTTTATTTCCCATTGGATTTTGTTTTGTGGACAGTGACTTTGGACACCATTACTTTGGAATTTTATTTTTGGTTTTGCTTTTTTTCACAGACATGCTTCTTTTAATTTTTGTACATTCACATTTCTGTTTCTTTATTTTTGATTCTATTTATGTTTCCTTTAATACATATTTTTTTGGTGAACTTCAATGTGTGGTATCTCATTGGTTTCATGCATTTCATGATATGGGTTTTGAGATTCACTGACACCCATTGGGTGTATGTGAGGGAAATGTGTTTGTTTCGGAACTTGCATTTGGTGTTCTGTGATGTAATTGCAAATTATGAGTGGGTGGATGCAATACTCGGGCGGGTGTTTTGCATTTGGAGGCTGACCATAGGGACCAGGGATCTAGATTGTGATGACATGTTGGCTGGGGAACATGAGTTGCACATGGGTGTGGGCCTGCTGGCAGGTGCCCCACAGTGCTGGGGGGTGGGGGTGGTGGGAGACATGGGTGGGGGCCTGGTGGAGGGTGCCCCACAGTGCTGGGGGGTGGGGGTGGCAGGAGACATGAGTTGGACATGGGTGGGGGCTTGCTGGCAGGTGCCCCACAGTGCTGGGGGCTGGGGGTGGTGGGAGACATGAGTTGGACATGGGTGGGGGCCTGCTGGCAGGTGC
The DNA here is from genome assembly GCF_040938575.1 of Ambystoma mexicanum. Lineage (NCBI taxonomy): Eukaryota > Metazoa > Chordata > Amphibia > Caudata > Ambystomatidae > Ambystoma > Ambystoma mexicanum. The sequence continues at coordinate 880,835,341 of NC_090930.1, forward strand.
CCCACAGTGCTGGGGGGTGGGGGTGGTGGGAGACATGGGTGGGGGCCTGGTGGAGGGTGCCCCTGCACTGCTGGGGGGTGGGGGTGGTGGGAGACATGGGTGGGGGCCTGGTGGAGGGTGCCCCTGCACTGCTGGGGGGTGGGGGTGGTGGGAGACATGGGTGGGGGCCTGCTGGTAGGTGCCCCACAGTGCTGGGGGGTGGGGGTGGTGGGAGACATGAGTTGGACATGGGTGGGGGCCTGCTGGCAGGTGCCCCACAGTGCTGGGGTGTGGGGGTGGTGGGAGACATGTGTTGGACATGGGTGGGGGCCTGCTGGCAGGTGCCCCACAGTGCTGGGGGGTGGGGGTGGTGGGAGACATGAGTTGCACATGGGTGGGGGTCTGCTGGCAGGTGCCCCACAGTGCTGGGGGGTGGGGGTGGTGGAAGACATGGGTGGGGGCCTGGTGGAGGGTGCCCCTGCACTGCTGGGGGGTGGGGTGGTGGGAGACATGGGTGGGGGCCTGGTGGAGTGTGCCCCTGCACTGCTGGGGGGTGGGGGTGGTGGGAGACATGGGTGGGGGCCTGGTGGAGGGTGCCCCTGCACTGCTGGGGGGTGGGGGTGGTGGGAGACATGGGTGGGGGCCTGGTGGAGGGTGCCCCTTGTGGCTGGGGGGTGGGGGTGGTGGGAGACATGGGTGGGGGCCTGGTGGAGGCTGCCCCTGGTGGCTGGGGGGTGGGGGTGCTGGGAGACATGGGTGGGGGCCTGGTGGTGGGTGCCCCTGCACTGCTGGGGGGTGGGGGTGGTGGGAGTCATGGGTGGGGGCCTGCTGGCAGGTGCCCCACTCTGCTGGGGGGTGGGGGTGGTTGGAGACATGGGTGGGGGTCTGGTGGAGGGTGCCCCTGCACTGCTGGGGGGTCGGGGTGGTGGGAGACATGGGTGGGGGCCTGGTGGAGGGTGCCCCTGCACTGCTGGGGGGTGAGGGGGTGGGAGACATGGGTGGGGGCCTGGTGGAGGCTGCCCCTGGTGGCTGGGGGGTGGGGGTGCTGGGAGACATGGGCGGGGGCCTGGTGGTGGGTGCCCCTGCACTGCTGGGGGGTGGGGGTGGTGGGAGACATGGGTGGGGGCCTGGTGGAGGGTGCCCCTGCACTGCTGGGGGGTGGGGGTGGTGGGAGACATGGGTGGGGGCCTGGTGGAGGGTGCCCCTGCACTGCTGGGGGGTGGGGGTGGTGGGAGGCATGGGTGGGGGCCTGGTGGAGGCTGCCCCTGGTGGCTGGGGGGTGGGGGTGCTGGGAGACATGGTTGGGGGCCTGGTGGTGGGTGCCTCTGCACTGCTGGGGGGGGTGCTGGGAGACATGGGTGGGGGCCTGGTGGAGGGTGCCCCACAGTGCTGGGGGGTGGGGGTGGTGGGAGACATGAGTTGGACATGGGTGGGGGCCTGCTGGCAGGTGCCCCACAATGCTGGGGGTGGGGGTGGTGGGAGACATGAGTTGGACATGGGTGGGGGCCTGCTGGCAGGTGCCCCACAGTGCTGGGGGGTGGGGGTGGTGGGAGACATGGGTGGGGGCCTGGTGGAGGGTGCCCCTGCACTGCTGGGGGGTGGGGGTGGTGGGAGACATGGGTGGGGGCCTGGTGGAGGGTGACCCGCACTGCTGGGGGGTGGGGGTGGTGGGTGACGTGAGTTGGACATGGGTGGGGGCCTGCTGGCAGGTGCCCCACAGTGCTGGGGGGTGGGGGTGGTGGGAGACATGAGTTGGACATGGGTGGGGGCCTGCTGGCAGGTGCCCCACAGTGCTGGGGGGTGGGGGGGTGGGAGACATGGGTGGGGGCCTGGTGGAGGGTGCCCCTGCACTGCTGGGGGTGGGGGGGTGGGAGACATGGGTGGGGGCCTGCTGGCAGGTGCCCCACACTGCTGAGGGGTGGGGGTGGTGGGAGACATGGGTGGGGGCCTGGTGGAGGGTGCCCCACAGTGCTGGGGGGTGGGGGTGGTTGGAGATATGAGTTGGACATGGGTGGGGGCCTGCTGGCAGGTGCCCCACAGTGCTGGGGGGTGGGGGGGTGGGAGACATGGGTGGGGGCCTGGTGGAGGGTGCCCCACAGTGCTGGGGGGTGGGGGTGGTGGGAGACATGAGTTGGACATGGGTGGGGGCCTGCTGGCAGGTGCCCCACAGTGCTGGGGGGTGGGGGTGGTGGGAGACATGAGTTGTACATGGGTGGGGGCCTGCTGGCAGGTGCCCCACAGTGCTGGGGGTGGGGGTGGTGGGAGACATGAGTTGCACATGGGTGGGGGCCTGCTCGCAGGTGCCCCACAGTGCTGGGGGGTGGGGGTGGTGGGAGACATGGGTGGGGGCCTGGTGGAGGGTGCCCCACAGTGCTGGGGGGTGGGGGTGGTGGGACACATGAGTTGGACATGGGTGGGGGCCTGCTGGCAGGTGCCCCACAGTGCTGGGGGGTGGGGGTGGTGGGAGACATGAGTTGGACATGGGTGGGGGCCTGCTGGCAGGTGCCCCACAGTGCTGGGGGGTGGGGGTGGTGGGAGACATGGGTGGGGGCCTGGTGGAGGGTGCCCCACAGTGCTGGGGGGTGGGGGTGATGGGAGACATGAGTTGGACATGGCTGGGGGCCTGCTGGCAGGTGCCCCACAGTGCTGGGGGGTGGGGGTGGTGGGAGACATGAGTTGGACATGGGTGGGGGGCCTGCTGGCAGGTGCCCCACAGTGCTGGGGGGTGGGGGTGGTGGGAGACATGGGTGGGGGCCTGGTGGAGGGTGCCCCTGCACTGCTGGGGGGTGGGGGTGGTGGGAGACATGGGTGGGGGCCTGGTGGAGGGTGCCCCTGCACTGCTGGAGGGTGGGGGTGGTGGGAGACATGGGTGGGGGCCTGGTGGTGGGTGCCCCTGCACTGCTGAGGGGTGGTGGGAGACATGGGTGGGGGCCTGGTGGAGGGTGCCCCTGCACTTCTGGGGGGTGGGGGTGGTGGGAGACATGGGTGGGGGCCTGGTGGAGGGTGCCCCTGCACTGCTGGGGGGGTGGTGGGAGACATGGGTGGGGGCCTGCTGACAGGTGCCCCACAGTGCTGGGGGGTGGGGGTGCTGGGAGACATGGGTGGGGGCCTGGTGGAGGCTGCCCCTGGTGGCTGGGGGGCGGGGGGGGTGGGAGACATGGGTGGGGGCCTGGTGGAGGGTGCCCCTGCACTGCTGGGGGGGATGGTAGACATGGGTGGGGGCCTGGTGGAGGGTGCCCCTGGTGGCTGGGGGTGCAGGGGGACATGCGTTGGTGGGCAGTAGTGCAAGTTGACATGTGGGTTGGCTGGGGGTTATGGCCATGGTGGATGGGGTGCCTGCAGGAAATGTGCAGGGTAGGCCCCTGTGGTGTGAGCCACCTGCAGGGGCTGTGGAGGGTGTAGAGGGAACACCTGGGAGGACCCACACGTGCAATTCACGTGTGGTGCTCCCCGCGCACCCCTGTAATACACGTACCCTGATGGAATCGCGTGTGGAACTTCCCGCGCACCCCTGGAATACACGTACCCTGCTGATGTCGCGTGTGGAACTTCCCACGCACCCCTGAAATACACGTACCCTGATGGAATCACGTGTGGAACTTCCCGCGCACCCCTGGAATAAACGTACCCTGCTGATGTTGCGTGTGAAACTTCCCCCGCACCACGAAATACACGTACCCTGATGAAATCGCGTGTGGAACTTCCCGCGCACCCCTGAAATACACGTGCCCTGCTGATGTCGCGTGTGAAACTTCCCCCGCACCCCGAAATACACGTACCATGATGAAATCGCGTGTGGAAATTCCCGCGCACCCCTGAAATACACGTACCCTGCTGCAATCGCGTGTGGCACTTCCCGCGCACCCCTGAGATACGCGTACCGTGCTCGCACGGGCCCAATCGCGTGTGGAATTTCCCGCGCACCCCTGAAATACATGTACCCTGCTGAAATCGCGTGTGGCACTTCCCGCGCACCCCTGAGATACGCGTACCCTGCTCGCACGGGCCCAATCGCGTGTGGAAATTCCCGCGCACCCCTGAAATACACGTACCCTGCTGAAATCGCGTGTGAAACTTGCCCCACACCCCGAAATACACGTACCCTGCTGAAATCGCGTGTGGCACTTCCCGCGCACCCCTGAAATACGCGTACCCTGCTCGCACGGGGCCAATCGCGTGAGGTACTTCCCGTGCACCCCAGTGATACACGTAGCCCGCTTGCCGTGTTGGTACAGGGTTAGTGCAGCCCTTTGCGCTGGATTGGGTATATTGATGGCTTTTCCCTGCGCAAGAGGCGTTCTTGGGGGCTTAACTGGCGCTGCTGCAGGGTCGCTGCGCCACTGTGCGCCGCAGCTGGTTTTGGTGGCTGGAATCCATGAATACGCTGTGCGCGGAAATGGATTTTAGCGCACGCGGCTGGCGCAGAGATTCGCACGCGCACACTGTGCGCCAGCCGCGTGCGCCACTTGTGCGCTGAATTCTATGAATTACCCCCATGATGTTGATCAACAATGGGTAATCTGGCACTAGCACACTTCTTTACAATCAATGAGGAGTTAGTATAGGATGGATAAAGTAGCAAAAATACTTTTATGATTTCAAGGGAAAAGCAATGAGGAATAAAACGCAGTACAGAAATACTTGATATGATTTTAGCAAAAGATAAGATAATCACTTTTTCTCGGGCAATTCACCCACCTCCCCTATGCAATGTAAGAAATGGAAGGAGATGGAAAGAGGAGCACACAGTTCTCAGGAATGCAATCAAATACAATACGAAATTCAGTTCCCCCCCAGCCAGCTTAGAGGAAACAGGTAGGAGTTTGAAACACAGGCCCAAAATGCTTTTTAAATGTGATGGCAATGGATGGGAAAATGTGCCAACTGATTTTAATTCCCTCTAGAGATTCAGGGTGAGCGGGAGATGCGTGTTGGTATTAGTTCAGGCTCACTTTAGCAATGCTCTATGAGTTATTACCAAGTTGTAACGGATTTTAACAAAACAAACAATGGAGCTGCTATTTTGACAAGTGGAGAAATTGAGCCAAAATCGCAAATCACTGTAAATTTCGCGCGTGCGTAATAAGTATAAGGAGTAGTTTACAAGGAGTCGGTTCTAGGCTTGTAGGAAAGCTTAGATTCTAAGCTTTCAGAGGAAAGTTAAATCCCGTTCCTAGCCCAAACGGTTCCAGAGATACGGACGGTTTAATAAAGGTAGATTTTCGGATTTAAAGTAAACTCAAAATGACAGGTGACAGCTTGCAGCTGCAGAATTGACAGGTGACAGTTGTGCAGCTTTAAAAATGACAGATGACACGATTTCTAGGAGGCAGTTCTACTTAGGTTAAAATAGTTTGGATTAGATTATTTTAACTAAGAGATTGGTTCTGCACAGTTCTGCTAGGTACTCACAATATAAATTTGAACTAGGCCTCATCACGGATCTGGTCAACACGTCCGGCTGCGGTTCTGTCTGCTCAGCGGGTCAATCAGGCACCAGTTCTGCTCACAGCGATCTGGGCCAGCTCTGCTCTGCTGGTCTAGCCTCTCTGGATTCTGGATGTAACACTGCTTTCTGGGTACGGCTACAGGTTCTTGCAAATATTCTCGGCAAAACTTCAAAACAGCTTGCCCGGCTGTGGAATAGTTTGGTTAGTTTTGAGGCCTGCTGAAGAGGACTCAGCTGGTGGATTCAGGCCTCTCTGCTACAGGTTCTGGAGTTAATTTCTGCTCCAGGTTCTGGAGATTGATTGATTTGAAGTCTGGATCTCTGGATGTGAAGTCGTCGGTCAGCATGCTCCGCGCAAATGGAATTGAATGTCTCGACCTGTCCCAGCAGTCTCTTTTTATGTGTTTTGGAAAGTGGGTGTGTGTGTTGGTCATAACTAAACCTGCCCCTCTCACTTATCATTGGCCAATTCCTCCTCTCTCCCTTGATTGGGGGAAGGAAATGTGAGTCAGAGTGATGCTGTAGGTTTTATGGTCAGAGGAACCTCCCCTTGTCAGATTGCACACAAATCTATTTCTGACCCAAATACATATTTATCTATGTACCATTTTTCTAATATTATAGGTCCAGTTAACATATTTTCTGTAGCACCAAACCTTCCGATCCCTGTCTTTGTACGATGTTGTGTCCACTGATGACAGAATTCTCCCCTTTTCATCCAGATAACGACCTCTAAACCTTTCCAGATTTTACACAAATGTGCACCAGGGATATGGGTTACAGATGATAAAGTGTCAGATTTTTAACATGCATACATTTGGAGTGAGACCCTATTTTCCGCTAGCAACCCCCCAGAATACACCACAGGGTCCTAACGCCTCTTAAAATGTTCACAGAAAAATCACAAAAATAATGATGTTACTTATATAATTCTGACAAGTCCGCACTATGAGTTATCTATCTTTTTAAAATTATGCTCTGGTCAAAAAGGGGTGTGGCTTCCCACATCACAGGGTGGAATAACTGGTTTATCCACTTCCCCCAAGCCAGCTTGTTCACAGAGGCACAGCTGCCCCCCAGTTTCTCCCAAGAGGAAGCTATTTTACGACGCCCCCAATATAACATTTGCCTGAGTCCAGGACAGGCCTTTGTTCAACTCCCTTTAGTCCCCAGCTGCTCCACCCCTAATCTAATCAGAGAGGTGTTAACTCCTTTTGGCCAGGGGCAGAGTGGCTGAGCATCCAGTTTCAACTCCTGTCGGGGGTAGTTGTCAGGCAGCATTAAGCCAGGTTTCAGCTAAATGTCACTTTTTGTTCCCAGTTTTCTACATTCAAATCAAACTGACAATTTTTACCTATACATTAAATAATTACTTCCTTCAAGTCATTTCAGAATATAGTTTTACATTGTATCCACCTCTTAGCAAGTCTTTACTTGGTCTGGTTTTGTTTCATTTGTTCAGTTTTACACTAAAGTCTGGTGGTTTTAAAACGCTGGCTTTCTGATAGTGGTGAGTACTGGTAATGCAACCATTTTTGGGATTAAGAAAATGAATTCCCCACAGTTCTGAGTTGCTTTTTTGGCAATCAGCATTGCCATTCCCAATGGTTTCAGGCTACTGTGTGTGTAGCCCAATGGTGGTTTTAGGCAGTGCCCTCCTGTGCTCACAACATAGGCAAAAATGGTGGCAGCCTATTCTTCATGTTTTCCCTGTGCACTCTCTGGGGAGTTCTGGCCATCATGATGTTTTCCATGCCAGTACTGCACAGTTTTATGGTAGGGCTTTGGATGCATGGGTAAAAACATCCCACAAGCCCCCCCTCTTGCGATGGCCATTCTGGCCTTTCGCTGATGGAACTCGCAAGATCTGGGATGTTCACCTCCTCTTCTTCCAATTCCATGGATGGCACAGTTCAGCATCTTTTCCTCCCTCCAGTCGATCAATCAGTTCTCCTTGCTGGTCCTGATGGGAGGATTTGGCGGTACCCCGGGCCCCTCGGGTCTCTGCTCCCGGTCCCCGGTCGTCCTCCTTGGTCCGTCTCCATGGTTTCATCTCTCCTAGGATGATAAAGCAAAGCGGCAATACCTATTTGTAGACATCTCTTTACCACTATTAATGGTGTGGCGAACATATACATTTTATGAATCAGAAGATATGAACATATACATTTTCTTTTTTAAATTAGGAGACAAGAACATATATATATACAAGGATCACAGAATTTTATATGCTATATGTGGAATATTTTAGGGTTGGAACTGAATTACTCTGGAGCGGCCCCCTCTGGGATTCCAGTGGATTCCTCCAGTTGTTGCAGAGTGTGCCTGGGATGGCAACACTTTAGCTGATTTATATGTACCCACTTGTCTTCCCCTTCCGCCAGACTGGCTTTGGGGATGCAGATCTTATAGACAACAGGGGAGATCTTGTCTATAATTTCAAACGGTCCCTTCCATGTAGGCAAGAATTTTGCTGTTCGGCCTGGTTCCTTTGGAAATTATATAGATAGACCCGATCACCCACCTTATATTCCTTTCGGGTAGTTTTTAAATCATAGTGGGTCTTCATGCTCTCGGCTGATCTTTCTAGATTCTGCTGAGCATAGGCAAAAGCATGCTGAAGGGGTTTCCTTAAATTCTCCACATACTCATGAGTTGTGGATGCATTTATCAACGTTTGCTCCTGGGTCCTGTAGGGCAAATGCTGGGGAAGCACCATCTTGCGTCCAGTCATCAACTCAAATGGTGACATTTTGATTGCAGATGAAGGGGTAGATCTGATGGCCATTAGGACCAGAGGTAATCGGATATCCTAACTTGGCCCAGAATCTGCCACAAACTTTTGTAATATGCTCACAATGGTTTGGTTGTATCTCTCCACTGCTCCAGAAGAAGCTGGCCTGTAAGCAATATGTAACTTCCTTTTGACCCCCAGTATCTCCCACATCTTTGTCATTACTTCACTGGTGAAGTGGCTACCCCTGTCTGACTCAATCCTTTGAGGTAGACCAAAACGGGAAATCATCAGGGCAGCTGCAGTTTCTGCCTTGCAATTTGGGGCTGGGAGACATTCCACCCACTTGGTAAACAAGCATGTAACGGTCAACATGTACTTGTTTCCTCTAGACGAGCGAATCACAGGGCCTACAAAGTCTATTTGCAAATCTGACCATGGCAGTGTCATCCCCCTCTTCTGGAGAGGCGCACGGTGTGTGAGGGATGATGGCTGAAATTGTGCACACAGAAGACAACCCTTCAAATATTGGTCGAGGTCCTGCCCCATGTGTGGCCAGTATGCAACCTCTCTTAAGATTTCCAGTGTTGTGTGAAACCCCCTATGACTGGCGGTGGCCGCATCATGGGCGTGACTAAACATCAGGCATCGGAATGAGGTAGGAACCACCCACTGATCGTGGCCAGCTTTGGATTTCCTTACCAGCAAACCGTCTTGGATCCGGAACATTTTTAGACATTTCATCAACACTCTAAGGTTCTCTTTCCCAATGTAATCGGTATCCGTCAGGGGAAAGTTCTTAGGGTCCTCAAGGTGTTGGTAAAACTTACCAATAATTGGATCCCCCTTCTGAGCTATAATTGAATCAGCATCAGGGGTCTCCTTACTCCATTGTGCAGTTGAAAGATCATTGTTAGCATTGGTCTGGGACCTAGTGATGGCAGTGACCTGGATTTCCCCCAACAGGGACTCTATTTCTATTAGATCTCCTTGGATGGCCCCGGTTTTGGCCAGCTGATCAGCTAAGTCATTTCCAGTTTTGTCTGGTCCCTCTACTTTGGAATGACCCTTGATCTTTTTCCAGTAGATGGTCATCCCATTCGGTGTGACCAGATCATCAATGTTTTGGGTTAACTTCCCATGTTTCAAGGGTTTGTTATTAGCACATAACATGCCTCTGGTTTTCCAATTAACCAGGTGCTCCCACAACCCGTTCCGTACATAATCCGAATCTGTGATTATGACCAGTTCATGGAGTTGATGTTGGACAGCAGTGAGGATGGCCTGATGCACAGCCATCAATTCTGCCACCTGACTACTTCGGGGACCAATTTTGTATCCAGCGGAGGGTTCTGGTGACTCATTCACCCATGCATTCCCTACGCCGGCCACCAGTTCTTTCTCCCCGTTGTCGTCAACATGGTACGAGCATCCCCTCGTGGGCATTCCCTCACACTTGTCTTCTTCAAAGACTTTGTGTGGGGAATTAAGGTATGCCTCTATGTTGTCCTTGATTTTTAGACTTTCGTCCTCGAGACAGTTTTCTCTGGCACAATCATGCAAGTCAGCCAGACCATGCGCGAGGGGACTCTTCTTGTTTTGGCCATATCTGACCTCTACAGGAAAGCCTTGCATTGACAGAATCCAGGAAGTAATTCGGGAATTACTCACATTTCCGGCCCAGATTCTGTCACTTTGGAGGTATTGCAGAGGCTGGTGTGGAGTCTCCACTATGATGTGTTCCCCCTGGATAAACGTGCGGTAATTCTTCAATGCCCACACCGCTGCCAGGAGTGCCTTCTCACAATCGTTGAATTTTTCCTCCACAGAGGATAAAGTTTTGCTCGCATAGGAGATTACTTTATTGACCTTGTCATGCTTTTGGTATAATACTGCCGTCAAGCACGTATTAGAGAACCCCGTCTCCAGGAAGAACTCCTTGTTTCTGACAGGGTAAGCTAGGCAAGGCCCTTGTGAGAGGCTTCTTTTGAGTTGTCTTACCGCCTCAGATTGTTCTGGACCCCATTCCCACTTGACCCCCCCTTCAAGAGATGAATCAGGGGTCTAGTGATCTCTGCGTAGCCTTCAATGAACTTTCTGCTGTAATTAGTCAGTCCAAGGAGGCTCCTTAGTTCCCGCAGAGTTGTGGGGTCTTTCAGTTTCTGGAGTGCTTCCACTTTCTTTTCTTGGGGACAGAGACCCTGAGGAGTAATCTCATGCCCCAAGAAATTAACACGAGTTCTACACCACTGTGCTTTCTGAAAGGAAAGTTTTGCTCCGGCGGCCCTCAACTGTGTCAGAACATAACGGATCTCTGCTATGTGTTCCTCCACAGATGTACTTTTGATGAGGACATCATCTACATAAGCCAGGTTACCCCTCGCACCCAGGTCGGGCATGGCCTTTTGTAGGAAAATGTTGAATTCATTGCCGGAGATGAGGTATCCGAAGGAAGTCCGGGTCCATGTGTACTGCTGGCCTCCAAAGGTAAAAGCCAGTTTGTATTGGTCCTCCCTACTGACAGGCACGGTCCAGTATCCATTGGTCAGGTCTATTGCTGTGAATACCTGTGACCCCTGAATCTGGGCCAGCCCTTGGTCAATGTAGGGCAGAGGCCATCGGGAAGTATGGACCCGTTTGTTGAGCTCCCTAAGGTCGGCGCAGAGTCTCCACTGGCCGTTTGGCTTCAATATTCCCAGCACCGGATTATTGAAAGTGCTGTGGACTGGACGGATTATTCCCCGGGACTCAAGGTTCTTAATTATTTCAGTAAGGGACTCCATGGATGCGAGAGGCAAGCGATATGGCTTCACAAACACTGGAGTCATTCCATGGTCCGTGGGAATTGTTGTGGTGTGGATGTCGGTGCGACCACAGTCATATGAGTCTACCGCAAAGAGATCTTGGAAATCCAAGAAAACGTGTTTCAACTTTTGCTTCTGTTCCAGAGTCACACAGGCATCAGCTAGGTTGACTCTCTCTTCCACCATCTGCCTGAAGCCTGGAAAGACTTCTGGTTTGGCTATCTCAGCGGCCTCCTCCAGCTGGGTGGAGAAGTCCCTGGTCAGAGTGCTGATTTGGACTGGAGGCTTCAGGTGGGAAAGGCAGCCCTCATGGACCTGGAAAATCACCTCATCCCTCCTGAAGTCACAAGTCACATCTTCCTTACCATAAGGGCAAGAAGTGTACACCAGGAAGTTCCCCCCATGCTGGGTGAAAATCCTGTCTGGTGTTGTATTGTCCTCACTGTCACTGTCAAAACAGTCCTTGGGGATTGGTCCTAACAGTTCATTTCCTAAATCAATGGAGAAATGTCGGTCATCAATCACCATTCCAATAATGGTGCCTGCGGCTAGAGTGATACTCTTTAAGTCGCTGTTATCCACCTCTATTGGAATGGTGTCATGTTCTATGTTGACTAATGGTGTTGGGTTTACCCCTAACCCTTGCTGTTGGAGAGAAGCATTTAGATGTATATAAGCATCAGGGTTTTTCAATTTTTGTCCTCTTCTAACTTTCACTTCCAGGGAGAATTGTCGGGTCCTGTCTGGGATGGTGAGTTCCTCTTTGATCTGAATTTCAACTGCATAAGGTAGCAATTGAGCTGACCTAAATGATTTTTCTGGATCATCAAAGCCCATGGGATTATCCGCTAATCGGGACCAAGCTTTGAAGTTTATTAGGTCCAAACTAATGGCAAAGCGATTGAGAATGTCACTGCCTAAGTAAAAGGCGGCAGTGACGTCTCGCACGACCCAACAATTATGGACTATGCTCTTGTTGCCAATGGAGATTTTGAGCATACACCTGCTTGGCAAGAGATGTTTGGAATTAGGTGCTTCCAGGTCCATTTCCCATTTGTCTATCAGTTTGAATGTGGGAATGACTGGATCTTTTGGGAGTTGGCGGAACATGGCTTCGCTGATGAAGCTCTTACCATTGTTCACACACACTCGAGCGAGAACAGAGTCCTTCCCATCATTTAACTGAACAGGGATGAACAACTGCTCTCCAATTTGCTGAATATCAGCCAGGCTCTGAGCTGATTTCACATCTTTCTGGACTATAGGAGTGGGAGTGTCTGATTGTGGATTGGTAAAGAATTTCAGAGTGTTTCCTTCCAGTGTGGAATACCACCTTAAACTGGAAGGAAGGTTGATTTTCAGAAATAGAGAGGACCCCCCACCACCAGTCTGTTGTCCTACTGCTATTACTGTCACGTCTGGGATTTGGTTGTTCTAGAAGTGAAATTCTACTTGGTCAGATTTTTGTTCAACCATGTGGCAGGTGCCGTTTAAACTAACATGGTTGACACTCTGTTTTAATTTTATTGGTCGGCTAGTCTGGGTCCAGAGGACCTTGTTTACGCAATCTATTAGGGGTGACAACCTTCTCAGGAGGTCATTCCCTAGTAAACAAGGGGTGCCCTCTGGAGTCACTACTATGACCGGGTGTTTCACCTTGTGTCGCCCAATTTTGATGTCCAAATCTGCAGTCCCCTCGACAGGAATTTCCTTCCCATCAAAGTTCTGCAGTTGTCCAGGAAGAGAGGTGAGAGGAATACGGTAATTCTCCCCCTTCCTGCATTTAGTTCATCAAAGGCCCTTTTGGACAGAAGGGTAGCTTGGGATCCAGTGTCCACCAGTGCCAAAATTGTACCCTGCCCCAGTACTTGTACCGGGGCATAATATCTTCCCTCCTTCTCCTCAAGGGGGCACAAATAATGCACATTTTTGGACAACTGGTGGGCTAACTTTCTGGTTTTGGACATTGCTAGCGAAGAGATTTGGGCAGAATTCTGTGGAGAGCCTGGGGAATCTGAAACGAAAAGTTGGCAACTGGAAATGGTTTCGGGTTCTGGACCACCCCCCCTTTTTGGAGGCAGTCCTCAGGATGGGTTTGACCCACGGGATTTTGGTATTGTCGGTTCTGGGATGAGATGATGGGCGGCGGTAGCTCAGTCTCCACATCTCCCCAGTCTGAATTGGCATCCCTTGGGACCCATTTTTCCTTGGGAGGAGTTCCCCCATCTCTGAAGGAGAAGATCCTTTTCCCAGGATCTTCTGAGGATCCCTCTCCCTCAAATTGGAAGACCTGTACCTCCTCCACAAAGTGGGTCTGTTTGGGTCCTTTGTTTCTCCTAACCCCCCTCTGCTCCTTGGGAGGCAGGCTTTCAGGGGCAGGAGATTTTGTTTCCGGTTCCTGGTTTTCCAGGGGCTGTTTACAAGTTGGGAAGGAAGCTTCCTCCAAGGCTTTACACCCCCATTCCCCTTGTGCCTCCTCCCTGGGAACCGGTGGGTTATCGGGGTGCTGCCCCCGTCATTGTTCTGGAGCACCAGGTCCAGAGGTTGGGGCATTCTGCGATGGCATGCTCATCTGAGGGTTCTGTTGAGCCCTCAGTATGTGACCCAGATCCCGTGCCATATTTTGGACCTGGCGCTCAAGTTGTGAAACCCGCTCAGGCTGATACGGGGCTCTATTTTCTCCCCTGGGCTGATCCCGGGAAGGGTAGCTATCCCTTCTCTGGTAGTACCCCTGGTTGGGAAGATTTTGGTACCCCTCCACCCTTGGCCTCCCCTCTCCCGGATTAGGTTGTCTGGGCTCAGGGAATTGGGGAAAGAAGGATGGATGATTTTGGGGCTGGAAATTGAGTGGATACCTGGGGAAAAAGTTCTGTCCAGGATTTGGAGAATTTCTGCCCTCTTGTGGGAAGTTGGGAGAGAAGTTCCCTGGGTTAGGTGCTTGGCTGGATCCCCCCTTGGGCTGGAGGAGTCCACACATAACCCAGGATTGGTCGGATTCCCTTGAAGCAGGGACTTACATAGTCAGGGGAGCGGAGGACCCCATTTGTGCGACTACCTCCTCGACTCCCTGTCTGTGACTGGCCCGAGGGCCTTCTGGGCTGTGAATTATTTGGTGCAGGCAGGTTTTTAGGCCCCCCCATCTCCAAATCTAAAACGGGGGCAACCTTTACCTCTGCCACCTTGGCAGCAGCAGGGGTGCTGTTGGTTTTAGGGTTTTTCGGCGCGTTATTTTTATTTTCGATGGGCTTCTGCACCTCATAGATCCGGGTAGCCTGTTCAATGACCCAGTCTAAAGATCTTTTCTCATGAAAATCTCTCACGAGCTGGGTCATTAAGTATTTGGTTAAGCATGGAAAAACGTATTGATAAATTCTCTGCTATCCGTGCGCACCCTTCTGGTGGTCTGCGCAAAAGCACGCTTTAATTCTTGCACAAACTCTTGTGGGGCCTGATCCTCCCCACATTGCAAATTGTAGGCTGCCTTGCGAGCCTCTTGAGGATTTCTGTGCACAGAAAAATGTTTCAAGATGGCCGCCCTGTATGTGGACCACCTTGAATGGTTTTGATCCGCCAGCCCCGCAAAGAAACTTGAGTATTCTGGTGAGAAGGTCCACTTTACATATTGAATACAGCTTTGGCTGTCCTTCAAATGGAAAGTCTCCATCATTTGCTCATAGAGCTCCAAGTGTTCCCAAACAGAATACTTGGCGTTCTTATGATAAGGCGTGATGACACTCCTTATTGCCTTTATTTGTTTCAATGGGTCCTTAAGCAAGGCCCTTTTTGCCTTATTGGCCTTTTTGGTTCGGGTAACCCTGGTCCATTCATCCTCCGACTCAGAAGCGCTGCTCCCAGAGGTGCCCGTCTGATCTTCCAGGTTTTCCCGGATTCTGCGAGCCTGGGAATGACTGGCAGAATGTGGGGACCTGGTCTCCTGTGTCCTGTGACGCTCAGAGGAGTCTTCAGATCCCTCCTTGCTACCAGGATTTTCTGGGTATCCCCCCCACTGACCTAACTGGGCAGAGGTTTTCAGGATGCCCTTAGTGGGCCTACTCTCCTCGGGCTCCCCACTAAATTGCACTGTGCTTGGGTGCCCATACCCTGATGTCTGCCCCTCCATCCCTGGGTGGTACTGGCCTATGAGCCCCATACTTTTAGCTGGATAGTGATCTGCCATCCCTGTGGCCCCATGCTCATGTGCGCCAGGGAACATGGGGGTGGCAGAGTCCAGGGACTGGTAGAGGTGAAGGCCTCTGGCACTAGGGCTCCTTAGGTTATGCTCAGGAGTTTCTCTTTCCCAGCGAACCTCATCTCTATCCGCCCCTGTTCCCTGTTGCAATGCAAGAGCCTGCGCTTTCAGTTCCTCAGTTAAGGCCTTACTAGACTCTATCAGTCTCTCCTGCATCGCTACCTGTTGCTGGAGCCTATCATTGTGCTGACAGAGAGCCTCATTTTCTCTCTGTGCCTCCTGATTGGTCCTGGAGTACTGGGCCAGTCTCTGCTGCAGGAGGGTTACCTCCCGAGTCCCATCCCTACTGGCCTGCTCCTTTCTTGCCAGAGCCTCCTCCACCCTCCTGGTGTGCTCTAACAAGTTCTGGTGTTCTTTTTGGAGGTCACCCAGTCCCTGGAGGGCCAGGTGATTTTCTTCCATTTTCCTTTTTAAGTGGCAGACTTCCTGGCCTAAGGTATCCCTTTCCTGACTAAGAGCCTGCATCTGTGCCGCCATGTCGTCCCTTTGCCTTTGGAAGGCATCAGCTTTCTGGCGCTCCTGATCAAACTCTGCCTGGGTATCCAGGTCCTTCAGAATCAATTTACTGCTTTCCTCTTTTTCCCTATCTAGGTGGCTTTGCAGGGTGACTACCTGCTCAGCACATGCCCTATTGAAATCTAATTGTTGCTCCAGCTTTTTCTGGCTCTGCAGTAGGGAGTCCAAACCTTCTTGGTACTCCTTCTGCAAGGCCAGAAATCTGGTATCCTGGTCAGCCTTTTCCTGTTGCAGCACATCCATATCCTCCTTTATTTTAGTGATGTACTGTCTGCTATCATTTTCTGACTCCTGGCTCTTCTGCAGCCTCTGCTCAGAAGAGACCAGGTCAGATTGGGCCTTTTCTAACGCCATCTGTTGCCTATTTGCCAGATCTTGGCCTTCAGCACATTTGTCCTGCATGGCTCCCATATATAGATACAAATATGCCGCTATCCTGGCAATCTTATTGTGTTCATCTTTGGCCTTAGAAGCCATATATAATTCACTCAGGGCCACATGTAATGGACCCTGATCTCTCCATATATCTGACCCTGTTTCAGTGACCTGTTGCACGATTGCCTGCAACCAGACTGTTTGGTCCTGATGAGTCCACTCACCTCTCACAAATAGCTTATGTAAGAAGTGCTCTCTGGCTATTTTCATATCTACCAAGGTCGTCATTCTGGAATTTGAGTTCCTTCCTGACTTACAGAAGTTTGTATTTTATTTTGCAAAACAGAGCGTTTCCTTAGAGCATTCCTTTGAGGGATGCTTTCACAGTGTAAAACAGCGTGGTGATCTAACCGGATATGTGTATCTGGTCAGTTGGCACACTGTATTAATCTGCACAAGTGGTAAATCTAACCCAGAATATCCCGGCTCCGAGCCCCCACTTTTGTAAGCGATATTCAATCAACACTACAGCTAAGTCAATGCCTAGTCTGGGATGCTGAGGAAAATCCTTATTGATGTATTTTTATGTCTAGTTCAGTACTCTGGATGACCACCCTTGTATAACAGCCCCCTCTTAGAATCCCCCTACCCCACTGAGCCAAGAAGTAGGTTTGTGTTGCAAATTAAAAGGTTTATTTGAGAATTTAAACAATATATATATATATATATATATATATATCACACTTTATAATAAATTAATATCTGATAGTACACTTAGACATATGATGTTGATCAACAATCGGTAATCTGGCACTAGCACACTTCTTTACAATCAATGAGGAGTTAGTATAGGATGGATAAAGTAGCAAAAGATAAGATAATCACTTTTTCTCGGGCAATTCACCCCCCTCCCCTAAGCAATGTAAGAAATGGAAGGAGATGGAAAGAGGAGCACACAGTTCTCAGGAATGCAATCAAATACAATACGAAATTCAGTTCCCACCCAGCCAGCTTAGAGGAAACAGGTAGGAGTTTGAAACACAGGCCCAAAATGCTTTTTAAATGTGATGGCAATGGATGGGAAAATGTGCCAACTGATTTTAATTCCCTCTAGAGATTCAGGGTGAGTGGGAGATGCGTGTTGGTATTAGTTCAGGCTCACTTTAGCAATGCTCTATGAGTTATTACCAAGTTGCAACGGATTTTAACAAAAGAAAGAATGGAGCTGCTATTTTGACAAGTGGAGAAATTGAGCCAAAATCGCAAATCGCGGTAAATTACGCAAGTGCGTAAAAAGTATAAGGCGTAGGAAGCTACCCAAACGGTTCCAGAGATACGGACGATTTAATGAAGGTAGATATTCGGATTTAAAGTAAACTCAAAATGACAGGTGACAGCTTGCAGCTGCAGAATTGACAGGTGACAGTTGTGCAGCTTTAAAAATGACAGATGACACGATTTCTAGGAGGCAGTTCTACTTAGGTTAAAATAGTTTGGATTAGATTATTTTAACTAAGAGATTGGTTCTGCACAGTTCTGCTAGGTACTCACAATATAAATTTGAACTAGGCCTCGTCACGGATCTGGTCAACACGTCCGGCTGCGGTTCTGTCTGCTCGGCGGGTCAATCAGGCACCGGTTCTGCTCACAGCGATCTGGGCCAGCTCTGCTCTGCTGGTCTAGCCTCTCTGGATTCTGGATGTAACACTGCTTTCTGGGTACGGCTACAGGTTCTTGCAAAAATTCGCGGCAAAACTTCAAAACAGCTCGGCGGGCTGTGGAATAGTTTGGTTAGTTTTGAGGCCTGCTGAAGAGGACTCAGCTGGTGGATTCAGGCCTCTCTGCTACAAATTCTGGAGTTAATTTCTGCTCCAGGTTCTTGAGATTGATTGATTTGAAGTCTGGATCTCTGGATGTGAAGTCGTCGGTCAGCATGCTCCGCGCAAATGGAATTGAATGTCTCGACCTGTCCCAGCAGTCTCTTTTTATGTGTTTTGGAAAGTGGGTGTGTGTGTTGGTCATAACTAAACCTGCCCCTCTCACTTATCATTGGCCAATTCCTCCTCTCTCCCTTGATTGGGGGAAGGAAATGTGAGTCAGAGTGATGCTGTAGGTTTTATGGTCAGAGGAACCTCCCCTTGTCAGATTGCACACAAATCTATTTCTGACCCAAATACATATTTATCTATGTACCATTTTTCTAATATTATAGGTCCAGTTAACATATTTTCTGTAGCACCAAACCATCCGATCCCTGTCTTTGTACGATGTCGTGTCCACTGATGACAGAATTCTCCCCTTTTCATCCAGATAACGACCTCTAAAGCTTTCCAGATTTTACACAAATGTGCACCAGGGATATGGGTTACAGATGATAAAGTGTCAGATTTTTAACATGCATACATTTGGAGTGAGACCCTATTTTCCGCTAGCAACCCCCCAGAATACACCACAGGGTCCTAACGCCTCTTAAAATGTTCACAGAAAAATCACAAAAATAATGATATTACTTATATAATTCTGACAAGTCCGCACTATGAGTTATCTATCTTTTTAAAATTATGCTCTGGTCAAAAAGGGGTGTGGCTTCCCACATCACAGGGTGGAATAACTGGTTTATCCACTTCCCCCAAGCCAGCTTGTTCACAGAGGCACAGCTGCCCCCCAGTTTCTCCCAAGAGGAAGCTATTTTACGACGCCCCCAATATAACATTTGCCTGAGTCCAGGACAGGCCTTTGTTCAACTCCCTTTAGTCCCCAGCTGCTCCACCCCTAATCTAATCAGAGAGGTGTTAACTCCTTTTGGCCAGGGGCAGAGTGGCTGAGCATCCAGTTTCAACTCCTGTCGGGGGTAGTTGTCAGGCAGCATTAAGCCAGGTTTCAGCTAAATGTCACTTTTTGTTCCCAGTTTTCTACATTCAAATCAAACTGACAATTTTTACCTATACATTAAATAATTACTTCCTTCAAGTCATTTCAGAATATAGTTTTACATTGTATCCACCTCTTAGCAAGTCTTTACTTGGTCTGGTTTTGTTTCATTTGTTCAGTTTTACACTAAAGTCTGGTGGTTTTAAAACGCTGGCTTTCTGATAGTGGTGAGTACTGGTAATGCAACCATTTTTGGGATTAAGAAAATGAATTCCCCACATTTCTGAGTTGCTTTTTTGGCAATCAGCATTGCCATTCCCAATGGTTTCAGGCTACTGTGTGTGTAGCCCAATGGTGGTTTTAGGCAGTGCCCTCCTGTGCTCACAACATAGGCAAAAATGGTGGCAGCCTATTCTTCATGTTTTCCCTGTGCACTCTCTGGGGAGTTCTGGCCATCATGATGTTTTCGATGCCAGTACTGCACAGTTTTATGGTAGGGCTTTGGATGCATGGGTAAAAACATCCCACAAGCCCCCCCTCTTGCGACGGCCATTCTGGCCTTTCGCTGATGGAACTCGCAAGATCTGGGATGTTCACCTCCTCTTCTTCCAATTCCATGGATGGCACAGTTCAGCATCTTTTCCTCCCTCCAGTCGATCAATCAGTTCTCCTTGCTGGTCCTGATGGGAGGATTTGGCGGTACCCCGGGCCCCTCGGGTCTCTGCTCCCGGTCCCCGGTCGTCCTCCTTGGTCCGTCTCCATGGTTTCATCTCTCCTAGGATGATAAAGCAAAGCGGCAATACCTATTTGTAGACATCTCTTTACCACTATTAATGGTGTGGCGAACATATACATTTTATGAATCAGAAGATATGAACATATACATTTTCTTTTTTAAATTAGGAGACAAGAACATATATATATACAAGGATCACAGAATTTTATATGCTATATGTGGAATATTTTAGGGTTGGAACTGAATTACTCTGGAGCGGCCCCCTCTGGGATTCCAGTGGATTCCTCCAGTTGTTGCAGAGTGTGCCTGGGATGGCAACACTTTAGCTGATTTATATGTACCCACTTGTCTTCCCCTTCCGCCAGACTGCCTTTGGGGATGCAGATCTTATAGACAACAGGGGAGATCTTGTCTATAATTTCAAACGGTCCCTTCCATGTAGGCAAGAATTTTTGCTGTTCGGCCTGGTTCCTTTGGAAATTATATAGATAGACCCGATCACCCACCTTATATTCCTTTTGGGTAGTTTTTAAATCATAGTGGGTCTTCATGCTCTCGGCTGATCTTTCTAGATTCTGCTGAGCATAGGCAAAAGCATGCTGAAGGGGTTTCCTTAAATTCTCCACATACTCATGAGTTGTGGATGCATTTATCAACGTTTGCTCCTGGGTCCTGTAGGGCAAATGCTGGGGAAGCACCATCTTGCGTCCAGTCATCAACTCAAATGGTGACATTTTGATTGCAGATGAAGGGGTAGATCTGATGGCCATTAGGACCAGAGGTAATCGGATATCCTAACTTGGCCCAGAATCTGCCACAAACTTTTGTAATATGCTCACAATGGTTTGGTTGTATCTCTCCACTGCTCCAGAAGAAGCTGGCCTGTAAGCAATATGTAACTTCCTTTTGACCCCCAGTATCTCCCACATCTTTGTCATTACTTCACTGGTGAAGTGGCTACCCCTGTCTGACTCAATCCTTTGAGGTAGACCAAAACGGGAAAAGATGTGGTTAATCATCAGGGCAGCTGCAGTTTCTGCCTTGCAATTTGGGGCTGGGAGACATTCCACCCACTTGGTAAACAAGCATGTAACGGTCAACATGTACTTGTTTCCTCTAGACGAGCGAATCACAGGGCCTACAAAGTCTATTTGCAAATCTGACCATGGCAGTGTCATCCCCCTCTTCTGGAGAGGCGCACGGTGTGTGAGGGATGATGGCTGAAATTGTGCACACAGAAGACAACCCTTCAAATATTGGTCGAGGTCCTGCCCCATGTGTGGCCAGTATGCAACCTCTCTTAAGATTTCCAGTGTTGTGCGAAACCCCCTATGACTGGCGGTGGCCGCATCATGGGCGTGACTAAACATCAGGCATCGGAATGAGGTAGGAACCACCCACTGATCGTGGCCAGCTTTGGATTTCCTTACCAGCAAACCGTCTTGGATCCGGAACATTTTTAGACATTTCATCAACACTCTAAGGTTCTCTTTCCCAATGTAATCGGTATCCGTCAGGGGAAAGTTCTTAGGGTCCTCAAGGTGTTGGTAAAACTTACCAATAATTGGATCCCCCTTCTGAGCTATAATTGAATCAGCATCAGGGGTCTCCTTACTCCATTGTGCAGTTGAAAGATCATTGTTAGCATTGGTCTGGGACCTAGTGATGGCAGTGACCTGGATTTCCCCCAACAGGGACTCTATTTCTATTAGATCTCCTTGGATGGCCCCGGTTTTGGCCAGCTGATCAGCTAAGTCATTTCCAGTTTTGTCTGGTCCCTCTACTTTGGAATGACCCTTGATCTTTTTCCAGTAGATGGTCATCTCATTCGATGTGACCAGATCATCAATGTTTTGGGTTAACTTCCCATGTTTCAAGGGTTTGTTATTAGCACATAACATGCCTCTGGTTTTCCAATTAACCAGGTGCTCCCACATCCCGTTCCGTACATAATCCGAATCTGTGATTATGACCAGTTCATGGAGTTGATGTTGGACAGCAGTGAGGATGGCCTGATGCACAGCCATCAATTCTGCCACCTGACTACTTCGGGGACCAATTTTGTATCCAGCGGAGGGTTCTGGTGACTCATTCACCCATGCATTCCCTACGCCGGCCACCAGTTCTTTCTCCCCGTTGTCGTCAACATGGTACGAGCATCCCCTCGTGGGCATTCCCTCACACTTGTCTTCTTCAAAGACTTTGTGTGGGGAATTAAGGTATGCCTCTATGTTGTCCTTGATTTTTAGACTTTCGTCCTCGAGACAGTTTTCTCTGGCACAATCATGCAAGTCAGCCAGACCATGCGCGAGGGGACTCTTCTTGTTTTGGCCATATCTGACCTCTATAGGAAAGCCTTGCATTGACAGAATCCAGGAAGTAATTCGGGAATTACTCACATTTCCGGCCCAGATTCTGTCACTTTGGAGGTATTGCAGAGGCTGGTGTGGAGTCTCCACTATGATGTGTTCCCCCTGGATAAACGTGCGGTAATTCTTCAATGCCCACACCGTTGCCAGGAGTGCCTTCTCACAATCGTTGAATTTTTCCTCCACAGAGGATAAAGTTTTGCTCGCATAGGAGATTACTTTATTGACCTTGTCATGCTTTTGGTATAATACTGCCGTCAAGCACGTATTAGAGAACCCCGTCTCCAGGAAGAACTCCTTGTTTCTGACAGGGTAAGCTAGGCAAGGCGCTTGTGAGAGGCTTCTTTTGAGTTGTCTTACCGCCTCAGATTGTTCTGGACCCCATTCCCACTTGACCCCCCCTTCAAGAGATGAATCAGGGGTCTAGTGATCTCTGCGTAGCCTTCAATGAACTTTCTGCTGTAATTAGTCAGTCCAAGGAGGCTCCTTAGTTCCCGCAGAGTTGTGGGGTCTTTCAGTTTCTGGAGTGCTTCCACTTTCTTTTCTTGGGGACAGAGACCCTGAGGAGTAATCTCATGCCCCAAGAAATTAACACGAGTTCTACACCACTGTGCTTTCTGAAAGGAAAGTTTTGCTCCGGCGGCCCTCAACTGTGTCAGAACATAACGGATCTCTGCTATGTGTTCCTCCACAGATGTACTTTTGATGAGGACATCATCTACATAAGCCAGGTTACCCCTCGCACCCAGGTCAGGCATGGCCTTTTGCAGGAAAATGTTGAATTCATTGCCGGAGTTGAGGTATCCGAAGGAAGTCCGGGTCCATGTGTACTGCTGGCCTCCAAAGGTAAAAGCCAGTTTGTATTGGTCCTCCCTACTGACAGGCACGGTCCAGTATCCATTGGTCAGGTCTATTGCTGTGAATACCTGTGACCCCTGAATCTGGGCCAGCCCTTGGTCAATGTAGGGCAGAGGCCATCGGGAAGTATGGACCCGTTTGTTGAGCTCCCTAAGGTCGGCGCAGAGTCTCCACTGGCCGTTTGGCTTCAATATTCCCAGCACCGGATTATTGAAAGTGCTGTGGAATGGACGGATTATTCCCCGGGACTCAAGGTTCTTAATTATTTCAGTAAGGGACTCCATGGATGCGAGAGGCAAGCGATATGGCTTCACAAACACTGGAGTCATTCCATGGTCCGTGGGAATTGTTGTGGTGTGGATGTCGGTGCGACCACAGTCATATGAGTCTACCGCAAAGAGATCTTGGAAATCCAAGAAAACGTGTTTCAACTTTTGCTTCTGTTCCAGAGTCACACAGGCATCAGCTAGGTTAACTCTCTCTTCCACCATCTGCCTGAAGCCTGGAAAGACTTCTGGTTTGGCTATCTCAGCGGCCTCCTCCAGCTGGGTGGAGAAGTCCCTGGTCAGAGTGCTGATTTGGACTGGAGGCTTCAGGTGGGAAAGGCAGCCCTCATGGACCTGGAAAATCACCTCATCCCTCCTGATGACACAAGTCACATCTTCCTTACCATAAGGGCAAGAAGTGTACACCAGGAAGTTCCCCCCATGCCGGGTGAAAATCCTGTCTGGTGTTGTATTGTCCTCACTGTCACTGTCAAAACAGTCCTTGGGGATTGGTCCTAACAGTTCATTTCCTAAATCAATGGAGAAATGTCGGTCATCAATCACCATTCCAATAATGGTGCCTGCGGCTAGAGTGATACTCTTTAAGTCGCTGTTATCCACCTCTATTGGAATGGTGTCATGTTCTATGTTGACTAATGGTGTTGGGTTTACCCCTAACCCTTGCTGTTGGAGAGAAGCATTTAGATGTATATAAGCATCAGGGTTTTTCAATTTTTGTCCTCTTCTAACTTTCACTTCCAGGGAGAATTGTCGGGTCCTTTCTGGG
Organism: Ambystoma mexicanum; assembly: GCF_040938575.1. Classification (NCBI taxonomy): domain Eukaryota; kingdom Metazoa; phylum Chordata; class Amphibia; order Caudata; family Ambystomatidae; genus Ambystoma; species Ambystoma mexicanum. The sequence continues at coordinate 880,859,334 of NC_090930.1, forward strand.
ATGGTGACTTCCTCTTTGATCTGAATTTCAACTGCATAAGGTAGCAATTGAGCTGACCTAAATGATTTTTCTGGATCTTCAAAGCCCATGGGATTATCCGCTAATCGGGACCAAGCTTTGAAGTTTATTAGGTCCAAACTAATGGCAAAGCGATTGAGAATGTCACTGCCTAAGTAAAAGGCGGCAGTGACGTCTCGCACGACCCAACAATTATGGACTATGCTCTTGTTGCCAATGGAGATTTTGAGCATACACCTGCTTGGCAAGAGATGTTTGGAATTAGGTGCTTCCAGGTCCATTTCCCATTTGTCTATCAGTTTGAATGTGGGAATGACTGGATCTTTTGGGAGTTGGCGGAACATGGCTTCGCTGATGAAGCTCTTACCGTTGTTCACACACACTCGAGCGAGAACAGAGTCCTTCCCATCATTTAACTGAACAGGGATGAACAACTGCTCTCCAATTTGCTGAATATCAGCCAGGCTCTGAGCTGATTTCACATCTTTCTGGACTATAGGAGTGGGAGTGTCTGATTGTGGATTGGTAAAGAATTTCAGAGTGTTTCCTTCCAGTGTGGAATACCACCTTAAACTGGAAGGAAGGTTGATTTTCAGAAATAGAGAGGACCCCCCACCACCAGTCTGTTGTCCTACTGCTATTACTGTCACGTCTGGGATTTGGTTGTTCTGGAAGTGAAATTCTACTTGGTCAGATTTTTGTTCAACCATGTGGCAGGTGCCGTTTAAACTAACATGGTTGACACTCTGTTTTAATTTTATTGGTCGGCTAGTCTGGGTCCAGAGGACCTTGTTTACGCAATCTATTAGGGGTGACAACCTTCTCAGGAGGTCATTCCCTAGTAAACAAGGGGTGCCCTCTGGAGTCACTACTATGACCGGGTGTTTCACCTTGTGTCGCCCAATTTTGATGTCCAAATCTGCAGTCCCCTCGACAGGAATTTCCTTCCCATCAAAGTTCTGCAGTTGTCCAGGAAGAGAGGTGAGAGGAATACGGTAATTCTCCCCCCTTCCTGCATTTAGTTCATCAAAGGCCCTTTTGGACAGAAGGGTAGCTTGGGATCCAGTGTCCACCAGTGCCAAAATTGTACCCTGCCCCAGTACTTGTACCGGGGCATAATATCTTCCCTCCTTCTCCTCAAGGGGGCACAAATAATGCACATTTTTGGACAACTGGTGGGCTAACTTTCTGGTTTTGGACATTGCTAGCGAAGAGATTTGGGCAGAATTCTGTGGAGAGCCTGGGGAATCTGAAACGAAAAGTTGGCAACTGGAAATGGTTTCGGGTTCTGGACCACCCCCCCTTTTTGGAGGCAGTCCTCAGGATGGGTTTGACCCACGGGATTTTGGTATTGTCGGTTCTGGGATGAGATGATGGGCGGCGGTAGCTCAGTCTCCATTCTCCCCAGTCTGAATTGGCATCCCTTGGGACCCATTTTTCCTTGGGAGGAGTTCCCCCATCTCTGAAGGAGAAGATCCTTTTCCCAGGATCTTCTGAGGATCCCTCTCCCTCAAATTGGAAGACCTGTACCTCCTCCACAAAGTGGGTCTGTTTGGGTCCTTTGTTTCTCCTACCCCCCCTCTGCTCCTTGGGAGGCAGGCTTTCAGGGGCAGGAGATTTTGTTTCCGGTTCCTGGTTTTCCAGGGGCTGTTTACAAGTTGGGAAGGAAGCTTCCTCCAAGGCTTTACACCCCCATTCCCCTTGTGCCTCCTCCCTGGGAACCGGTGGGTTATCGGGGTGCTGCCCCCGTCATTGTTCTGGAGCACCAGGTCCAGAGGTTGGGGCATTCTGCGATGGCATGCTCATCTGAGGGTTCTGTTGAGCCCTCAGTATGTGACCCAGATCCCGTGCCATATTTTGGACCTGGCGCTCAAGTTGTGAAACCCGCTCAGGCTGATACGGGGCTCTATTTTCTCCCCTGGGCTGATCCCGGGAAGGGTAGCTATCCCTTCTCTTGTAGTACCCCTGGTTGGGAAGATTTTGGTACCCCTCCACCCTTGGCCTCCCCTCTCCCGGATTAGGTTGTCTGGGCTCAGGGAATTGGGGAAAGAAGGATGGATGATTTTGGGGCTGGAAATTGGGTGGATACCTGGGGAAAAAGTTCTGTCCAGGATTTGGAGAATTTCTGCCCTCTTGTGAGAAGTTGGGAGGGAAGTTCCCTGGGTTAGGTGCTTGGCTGGATCCCCCCTTGGGCTGGAGGAGTCCACACATAACCCAGGATTGGTCGGATTCCCTTGAAGCGGGGACTTACATAGTCAGGGGAGCGGAAGACCCCATTTGTGCGACTACCTCCTCGACTCCCTGTCTGTGACTGGCCCGAGGGCCTTCTGGGCTGTGAATTATTTGGTGCAGGCAGGTTTTTAGGCCCCCCCATCTCCAAATCTAAAACGGGGGCAACCTTTACCTCTGCCACCTTGGCAGCAGCAGGGGTGCTGTTGGTTTTGGGGTTTTTCGGCGCGTTATTTTTATTTTCGATGGGCTTCTGCACCTCATAGATCCGGGTAGCCTGTTCAATGACCCAGTCTAAAGATCTTTTCTCATGAAAATCTCTCACGAGCTGGGTCATTAAGTATTTGGTTAAGGCATGGAAAAACGTATTGATAAATTCTCTGCTATCCGTGCGCACCCTTCTGGTGGTCTGCGCAAAAGCACGCTTTAATTCTTGCACAAACTCTTGTGGGGCCTGATCCTCCCCACATTGCAAATTGTAGGCTGCCTTGCGAGCCTCTTGAGGATTTCTGTGCACAGAAAAATGTTTCAAGATGGCCGCCCTGTATGTGGACCACCTTGAATGGTTTTGATCCGCCAGCCCCGCAAAGAAACTTGAGTATTCTGGTGAGAAGGTCCACTTTACATATTGAATACAGCTTTGGCTGTCCTTCAAATGGAAAGTCTCCATCATTTGCTCATAGAGCTCCAAGTGTTCCCAAACAGAATACTTGGCGTTCTTATAATAAGGCGTGATGACACTCCTTATTGCCTTTATTTGTTTCAATGGGTCCTTAAGCAAGGCCCTTTTTGCCTTATTGGCCTTTTTGGTTCGGGTAACCCTGGTCCATTCATCCTCCGACTCAGAAGCGCTGCTCCCAGAGGTGCCAGTCTGATCTTCCAGGTTTTCCCGGATTCTGCGAGCCTGGGAATGACTGGCAGAATGTGGGGACCTGGTCTCCTGTGTCCTGTGACGCTCAGAGGAGTCTTCAGATCCCTCCTTGCTACCAGGATTTGCTGGGTATCCCCCCCACTGACCTAACTGGGCAGAGGTTTTCAGGATGCCCTTAGTGGGCCTACTCTCCTTGGGCTCCCCACTAAATTGCACTGTGCTTGGGTGCCCATACCCTGATGTCTGCCCCTCCATCCCTGGGTGGTACTGGCCTATGAGCCCCATACTTTTAGCTGGATAGTGATCTGCCATCCCTGTGGCCCCATGCTCATGTGCGCCAGGGAACATGGGGGTGGCAGAGTCCAGGGACTGGTAGAGGTGAAGGCCTCTGGCACTAGGGCTCCTTAGGTTATGCTCAGGAGTTTCTCTTTCCCAGCGAACCTCATCTCTATCCGCCCCTGTTCCCTGTTGCAATGCAAGAGCCTGCGCTTTCAGTTCCTCAGTTAAGGCCTTACTAGACTCTATCAGTCTCTCCTGCATCGCTACCTGTTGCTGGAGCCTATCATTGTGCTGACAGAGAGCCTCATTTTCTCTCTGTGCCTCCTGATTGGTCCTGGAGTACTGGGCCAGTCTCTGCTGCAGGAGGGTTACCTCCTGAGTCCCATCCCTACTGGCCTGCTCCTTTCTTGCCAGAGCCTCCTCCACCCTCCTGGTGTGCTCTAACAAGTTCTGGTGTTCTTTTTGGAGGTCACCCAGTCCCTGGAGGGCCAGGTGATTTTCTTCCATTTTCCTTTTTAAGTGGCAGACTTCCTGGCCTAAGGTATCCCTTTCCTGACTAAGAGCCTGCATCTGTGCCGCCATGTCGTCTCTTTGCCTTTGGAAGGCATCAGCTTTCTGGCGCTCCTGATCAAACTCTGCCTGGGTATCCAGGTCCTTCAGAATCAATTTACTGCTTTCCTCTTTTTCCCTATCTAGGTGGCTTTGCAGGGTGACTACCTGCTCAGCACATGCCCTATTGAAATCTAATTGTTGCTCCAGCTTTTTCTGGCTCTGCAGTAGGGAGTCCAAACCTTCTTGGTACTCCTTCTGCAAGGCCAGAAATCTGGTATCCTGGTCAGCCTTTTCCTGTTGCAGCACATCCATATCCTCCTTTATTTTAGTGATGTACTGTCTGCTATCATTTTCTGACTCCTGGCTCTTCTGCAGCCTCTGCTCAGAAGAGACCAGGTCAGATTGGGCCTTTTCTAACGCCATCTGTTGCCTATTTGCCAGATCTTGGCCTTCAGCACATTTGTCCTGCATGGCTCCCATATATAGATACAAATATGCCGCTATCCTGGCAATCTTATTGTGTTCATCTTTGGCCTTAGAAGCCATATATAATTCACTCAGGGCCACATGTAATGGACCCTGATCTCTCCATATATCTGACCCTGTTTCAGTGACCTGTTGCACGATTGCCTGCAACCAGACTGTTTGGTCCTGATGAGTCCACTCACCTCTCACAAATAGCTTATGTAAGAAGTGCTCTCTGGCTATTTTCATATCTACCAAGGTCGTCATTCTGGAATTTGAGTTCCTTCCTGACTTACAGAAGTTTGTATTTTATTTTGCAAAACAGAGCGTTTCCTTAGAGCATTCCTTTGAGGGATGCTTTCACAGTGTAAAACAGCGTGGTGATCTAACCGGATATGTGTATCTGGTCAGTTGGCACACTGTATTAATCTGCACAAGTGGTAAATCTAACCCAGAATATCCCGGCTTCGAGCCCCCACTTTTGTAAGCGATATTCAATGAACACTACAGCTAAGTCAATGCCTAGTCTGGGATGCTGAGGAAAATCCTTATTGATGTATTTTTATGTCTAGTTCAGTACTCTGGATGACCACCCTTGTATAACAGCCCCCTCTTAGAATCCCCCTACCCCACTGAGCCAAGAAGTAGGTTTGTTTTGCAAATTAAAAGGTTTATTTGAGAATTTAAACAATATATATATATATATATATATATATATATATATATCACACTTTATAATAAATTAATATCTGATAGTACACTTAGACATATGATGTTGATCAACAATCGGTAATCTGGCACTAGCACACTTCTTTACAATCAATGAGGAGTTAGTATAGGATGGATAAAGTAGCAAAAGATAAGATAATCACTTTTTCTCGGGCAATTCACCCCCCTCCCCTAAGCAATGTAAGAAATGGAAGGAGATGGAAAGAGGAGCACACAGTTCTCAGGAATGCAATCAAATACAATACGAAATTCAGTTCCCACCCAGCCAGCTTAGAGGAAACAGGTAGGAGTTTGAAACACAGGCCCAAAATGCTTTTTAAATGTGATGGCAATGGATGGGAAAATATGCCAACTGATTTTAATTCCCTCTAGAGATTCAGGGTGAGTGGGAGATGCGTGTTGGTATTAGTTCAGGCTCACTTTAGCAATGCTCTATGAGTTATTACCAAGTTGCAACGGATTTTAACAAAAGAAAGAATGGAGCTGCTATTTTGACAAGTGGAGAAATTGAGCCAAAATCGCAAATCGCGGTAAATTACGCAAGTGCGTAAAAAGTATAAGGAGTAGGAAGCTACCCAAACGGTTCCAGAGATACGGACGATTTAATGAAGGTAGATTTTCGGATTTAAAGTAAACTCAAAATGACAGGTGACAGCTTGCAGCTGCAGAAGTGACAGGTGACAGTTGTGCAGCTTTAAAAATGACAGATGACACGATTTCTAGGAGGCAGTTCTACTTAGGTTAAAATAGTTTGGATTAGATTATTTTAACTAAGAGATTGGTTCTGCACAGTTCTGCTAGGTACTCACAATATAAATTTGAACTAGGCCTCGTCACGGATCTGGTCAACACGTCCGGCTGCGGTTCTGTCTGCTCGGTGGGTCAATCAGGCACCGGTTCTGCTCACAGCGATCTGGGCCAGCTCTGCTCTGCTGGTCTAGCCTCTCTGGATTCTGGATGTAACACTGCTTTCTGGGTACGGCTACAGGTTCTTGCAAAAATTCTCGGCAAAACTTCAAAACAGCTCGCCCGGCTGTGGAATAGTTTGGTTAGTTTTGAGGCCTGCTGAAGAGGACTCAGCTGGTGGATTCAGGCCTCTCTGCTACAAATTCTGGAGTTAATTTCTGCTACAGGTTCTGGAGATTGATGGATTTGAAAACTGGATCTCTGGATGTGAAGTCGTTGGTCAGCATGCTCCGCAGCAAATGGAATTGAATGTCTCTACCTGTCCCAGCAGTCTCTTTTTATGTGTTTTGGAAAGTGGGTGTGTGCATTGGTCATAACTAAACCTGCCCCTCTCACTTATCATTGGCCAATTCCTCCTCTCTCCCTTGATTGGGGGAAGGAAATGTGAGTCAGAGTGATGCTGTAGGTTTTATGGTCAGAGGAACCTCCCCTTGTCAGATTGCACACAAATCTATTTCTGACCCAAATACATATTTATCTATGTACCATTTTTCTAATATTATAGGTCCAGTTAACATATTTTCTGTAGCACCAAACCATCCGATCCCTGTCTTTTTACGATGTCATGTCCACTGATGACAGAATTCTCCCCTTTTCATCCAGATAACGACCTGTAAACCTTTCCAGATTTTACACAAATGTGCACCAGGGATATGGGTTACAGATGATAAAGTGTCAGATTTTTAACATGCATACATTTGGAGTGAGACCCTATTTTCCGCTAGCAACCCCCCCAGAATACATCACAGGGTCCTAACGCCTCTTAAAATGTTCACAGAAAAATCACAAAAATAATGATATTACTTATATAATTCTGACAAGTCCGCACTATGAGTTATCTATCTTTTTAAAATTATGCTCTGGTCAAAAAGGGGTGTGGCTTCCCACATCACAGGGTGGAATAACTGGTTTATCCACTTCCCCCAAGCCAGCTTGTTCACAGAGGCACAGCTGCCCCCCAGTTTCTCCCAAGAGGAAGCTATTTTACGACGCCCCCAATATAACATTTGCCTGAGTCCAGGACAGGCCTTTGTTCAACTCCCTGTAGTCCCCAGCTGCTCCACCCCTAATCTAATCAGAGAGGTGTTAACTCCTTTTGGCCAGGGGCAGAGTGGCTGAGCATCCAGTTTCAACTCCTGTCGGGGGTAGTTGTCAGGCAGAATTCAGTTTCATTAAGCCAGGTTTCAACTAAATGTCACTTTTTGTTCCCAGTTTTCTACATTCAAATCAAACTGACAATTTTTACCTATACATTAAATAATTACTTCCTTCAAGTCATTTCAGAATATAGTTTTACATTGTATCCACCTCTTAGCAAGTCTTTCCTTGGTCTGGTTTTGTTTCATTTGTTCAGTTTTACACAAAAGTCTGGTGGTTTTAAAACGCCGGCTTTCTGATAGTGGTGAGTACTGGTAATGCAACCATTTTTGGGATTAAGAAAATGAATTCCCCACAGTTCTGAGTTGCTTTTTTGGCAATCAGCATTGCCATTCCCAATGGTTTCAGGCTACTGTGTGTGTAGCTCAATGGTGGTTTTAGGCAGTGCCCTCCTGTGCTCACAACATAGGTAAAAAAGGTGGCAGCCTATTCTTCATGTTTTCCCTGTGCACTCTCTGGGGAGTTCTGGCCATCATGATGTTTTCCATGCCAGTACTGCACAGTTTTATGGTAGGGCTTTGGATGCATGGGTAAAAACATCCCACAGGGTTGACTGTTTTACCTCCAACCAAGAGCTGAAGGGAAAACAGGCTTCCACTGGCAAAACCCAGCCGGTATTACCAGCAATCCACCCATGGAGTCTAGAATGGGGATTTACCTACCGTTGCCGGCACCTGTAATAGCCCGTTAATACTGGGTTATCAGGCGCTGGTAATGGTAGGTCCGTTTGCCGGTATCCCTTCTGAATTACCGGTGGGATACCAGCGAACACATAATGAGCCCATATGTCTCCACTATTTTCTAAATGTGAAACTGTGGAACCAGAAAGCTAGGGCTTAAACCGACCACCTTCTAAAATTGAGAAATGAGAAATGTTCCTGGTCAAATCACTTTTCATTAATGTGCCTTGTTTTCCGTAATTGTTTGTAGGGAAAGTCTCACTCTTACGGGTCTATAATGTATAGTAATACTCCATAAATAAATACTAACCATTTATACTATCGGTTCTGGTTGGGAGGTAGTATGCCAAGTGAGGTTCTTATGTTTTGGGAGGTAAACACAGTGCCATACATGGATTTTGTCTTGTGCGGTGGGGAGGCAAGAAGCCAGGTATGGGTCTTTTGCTGTGCCAGCAGGCATTTGGCTCGTAGAGGAAGACAGACCCCCCTAGATCAGCTCTGCCAATTAATTCTCTAGCTTCTTCACCTACAGATGGGGCAGAATGAAAAGGGCGGAGATTTTGCCTGCTGTCAAATTATAAACTGGGGCAAAAGTGAAACCTGGGCTCAAATCTTAGCTTTTCAATTTCAGCAAATTATATAACCGTGGTAAACATATGTTACTATTTTTGGTATGTGGGGGCAGTTCCCTGGTGCACGGTTCTCTAAGAAACCACAAACATAACTGAAAGATATGTTGCATGAAAGTAATGGCTACTACATATACTAGGTGGGCAAGAGGCTGGTAGTGAGTTTAGCTGTTCTGGAACTTGGTGCTGCTGCATTGTGGACTTGCGCCACTGCACCACGGGCCAGGAAACCATACTTGCACCCTGGGGCAAAAGTTGCCGGACCTCTCCTGATTACTTGCCATGCCTTGTGTTAGTGTAATTTGCAGTCCTGCCGTGTGCAGGCTCTACTGTGTATTCTTCTTCGCCTGCAGTAGACGCATGCAAGCTGCAATGGCAGACCGTGGTGCTGGCGCACTCACAGCAAATTATGCTGACCGTGTTTCATGGGGAGCACAAAGGTTCAATCATTACAGCTGCCAATGCTGCCGGTGTCTCTTAATGCCCGGTTCATTGATTGATGGGAGAAAAAATGATTGTGAACATGCCAGAAAAAATTGTACCCACTTCTGTGTATGCACGTTGCCACTTGCCATTTTAAGGCCTATGAGTTTGAACGTGGCACCTGCTACACTTCATTAGGTCCATGATCACAGGGCCACTAGAGATTAGAGCCCAGTCAGGTTTCCAGGATACCCACAATCAATACGTATGAGACACATCTGCATTTATTTATTTATTTATTGGTCATTTGTAAGGCACTTATACTTTAACAAAATTGTGTTTCAAAGCACCCCCAGGGCAAAGGGAAGTGAACAAGGGAACAGCAGGGCAATGGAATATGCAAGCAGAAGCTGAGCAAAACAAAGAAGCGGTCCTACCAGGCCTGCGGAACATTTGGCTCGTGCAAGTGCAGAGAGCGAGAAGGGAAAGGGGAAGATTACGTGCATATCTTTTGGTAATTTAGGTAGAACTGTACTATTTAGCCCGGTGCTGGCATTAAGAGCTTTGGTGTGTTCAGGTCCATCCATTGCATGTTATTAGTATACGTGGCGTGTATTGGCCTTCCCACAGCATTGAAAGACTACAGCCCTGCCACGTGAAGGCCCCGTTTCTGAGAACATGTCTCCCTGGGGGCAATTAGGGCCTCTTCTGGCGCAGCAGGAGTCTGGTAAAAGCCTGCTGTCATCAATATGCACATAATGAGAGCATGCTATTGATTCTTACTGACCGGCTTCAGACACAGTCATTAGGCCGTTTCTGCCCGGAGCGTGCTGGCGTGGCGTGTGGAGACTGACAACGTGGTGTCTTCTCTCCCCACGTAGGTCTTCAAAAGCATCGCCAATGAAGAAGCCACGCAGACGCAAGGCAGCCGCCGGCTCATCAGCTTCTCTCTGTCAGGTAAGGCCTTGGAATGCTCCTTGGGGTTGGGCAGACCCGGTTCAGCGGGCACGTGCGAAAGGATCCGCCATGATGTAATGGTCATACAGTGCTCCCAGCGCGCGCGCTCATAGCAGTGCTGCTGTCCTCATTTGCCCTCGGTTTAGTACTTCCGTGTCCGCAAATGAAGCAGAGAAAAGATGTTTGCCCCGCAGCGTACAATTGAGGCTGAAAGGTTGTGTTTTTCCTAGAGAATGCAGATCGCCAAACCTCGTAGAATAACTTTGCCCACCGTGCTGCTGTGTGCATGATGTCGTGTTTACCTGGAACATTGTTGCCCAGTCGGTTTCTATGCAATAATGCAGATTGAAATTAATATTAGACTGGATGTTTCTCTCATATTCAGTATGTTTGCAAATGCCGGCATCCAAATGCATTTTACCTTTTTTTTTAAATGTGCTATAAATTATAGCTCTTGCAATGTTTTGCAAAGAATGTGTGTTCATGTTCAATTTGTAGGGTGACATCATTAGGAATAACCTTGGTTAATAATTCAAGAGGCTGCAGAAATGAACGAGAGAAATATTTCAAATAACTCTGTATACTTAATGTAAATCTGCAAACGCAGTGCACCGCAATGATATGTCCTATCATGATGTCCTGTCAAGGTTTTGAAAGGATTGTTGAAGGATTTCCCTGCCTGGCACTGCCCAATTGCCCATTTATACTACAGCTTGCAAAGTGCCGAGGTCTGGGAGTCAGCTTTGGAGGAAATTAATGTGTCTTTGGATCAGTTTTAATGCAATCCAGCCAGCTTGTAGTCATACATGTGAAAGCGAGTGAGACTTACTCATTACGTTTCTAACATTGCTCACTTGGGATTTGTATACACTTATGTCTGACCTCACCCCACAACCCCCCCCCACACACACAGACTCACACACTGCTTCTGGGCTTCCATTGCCCTTCTTTCCATTCTTGTGTTTTATTTTTAAACCTTGCAAATTTCGATTTTATTGCTGCGGACAATATTTGACTTTGGGGGTTTCACTTAATTTTCATTTAGTATATTATTTACTTATCCCTTTTCATTTTTGGACCTAACAGCAGCTGAGTTATACAAGTGCATAATTATACATTGTGTTATGTCTTGCTATATTGTGTCATGCTTTCTTAGGTCATAGTTGCGATGCCATGCCGCATCTACAAGGCCATGACAGGCTTTGAAGCTGTGGGGAAAGTGACGTAGAGCATTCCACAACCACCCAAATAATTAAATAATGCACATTATCAGCTCCCACATCAGGAAAAGTGGCACATTGCCCATTGTAGATTTGTAAAGGCGGGCGGGCTATGCAACCCTTCTGCTGCTCTCTGTTAACAGGATGGGGTAACCCCTGCCCAGGTTGAGAAGGGTAGGCAAGGCTGAATTATACAGATTAAGTCCAGATTAACCAGCGCCCGACCTCCCATGCCTCCCTTACCACCTCCATAAAGCTTCTAGCAGGCCTCAAGAACCTCCAGGCTGCCTAGTCCAGGACTTTGCTCCCAGTCCAGTGGAGAAACAGAACAAAAACCACCCTAATTGAAGAGTGCTCATAGTTCTCCAAACGTTCCTGTCTATAGAACATGGTTGTTCGAGACCAAGGGAACAAGTGGAACAGTGTGTGCACTCCTTCTCCTTTGGGTATCACTTGAATACAGCTATGCAGTGCATTAAGGCTTCAAAGCACGGGTTTAAGGTGTCTGGCAGCCTCTGCATGCAGGACTTCTAATGGACACAGAGGAAGAATTTGGGATCGATTTCTCTCTGAATGGGAGCTGCAACAATTAGGGGTGTCTGCTGGATCTCTCTCCTCCACACAGACATGGCATAGTGGCAACCTAGATTCCAGAATCGACTACATTTATGTTTCATGTTTAGCTAAGATCAACTGTGGACCCTTGTATATCCGTGATCCGAATATGGGGGACCACCTGATTCACTCGCACACTTGCAGTACCAGTATTTGAACTCAATCCAGGTCTTGCTTTCCTTTCATTTGATCGACCAGGAATTTCATGAAATGGAATCAAAGCTTAACTGATAAATGTACTCGCCTATTAAGATCTGAGCTAGGCTCTCCTGCGGTGATGCTTAATCTAGACTGGTCTTCCTCGCAGAGAGCTGCTACTATAACTGAGATAGTGCTGCTTTGCTTAAGGAGGAGAGCTGGTTCGACCATAGCCACTTCGAAAAAATTAGCCCTACATGCCTTTGATGCTAAAATCACTGCTCTGAAACGACTGAAAAACATGCAAATTAAAAAATGTGTAGAAGCAGAGCTTTACTCAGGCACAATATGTTGAGGGAAAAAACGCATTTGCCAAATTCACAAGAACTTTGCTAAATCAATCAAAATAGATGTTCATATCAAGGATAATCAAGCAATACTTGCACATCCTTGGGATCACAACACAGAAGCATTTTTGGCAACTATCAATAAAACCGCAGGAAGATCTCGGGGTAGCTTGGGGTCTCAAGTGTCTCAAGATAGGTGGGTCAGATTTGTCACAGAAAAATGTAAACTGCTGCTTGCATTTGCTGATGTAATAGATCCATGTGAGGTCACTAATATACAGGGTTTGTGTTCTTGAACTGGTCAGGATATTTTATGGGCCACAAGCAAATTGAATCCATTTAGAGCGGCAGGACCAGATGGTATTCCAGCAACCATTTTGAAAAATGACCTATTTCTTTGGGTCCCTTTATTGAAAATCAAATTTGATGCTATATTTACATGTAATTGTATTCAAAATTACTGGACCCAATCTATAATAATTCCTATCTTTAAAAAGGAAGATCCTCTGAATGCTTGACATTACAGGCCCATGGCCCCAACAATGCCTCCTCTAAGGTCTTCACATCATTGGTTCTTAGGGACTTGGAAAAGATTATAAAACCTTCAGCTCTTCTGTCATGGTTCCAAGTTGGTTTTCAAAAGGAGACGGGTACCCAGTTAAATGCCACCATATTAGCCCATCTCTTAAGAACAGTGAAACACATTGATTTGGGTCCAGTCTATATGGCATCATTAATATGACCGCTGTCTTTGACAACGTGATAAGATCTGTACTATGGAATACGCTGCTGGGCTATAATATCCCTTTGAACTTGGTGCAGCTTGTGGCAGTATTGCATAGGAACACATCATTTAAAATTCCAATCACTCTTTGACACTGATATATTGTGGAATGGTTCCAAGATAACACCAGTTAGATTAGGGAGGCTAGGACTGCATTGGGTATAGCAAAACAAAAGAGTTGATGGCTGGAAGGTTTAGAATAAATCTTGACCTCTGGCATTGCTCTGGGCAACCCTCCAGACCATCGTTCTTCGCCTGCCAAGCCATTACAAAAGGGGAAAAACCATATGCAAATCAGGCTTGGTCCCACCCCCAAAGGGGTAGTCCAGCCCGAACTGCTAGGTCACATCCCTTTTGCACGAGACCACAAGCATCCCCAGACATGTTTCAGCCTTGTTGGGCGTCATCAGTGAGGAGTAGCTTGGGTCTCTAGGCCCAGCAGGCAAGGGACCCACGTCTGGGCATACCCTTCCCACTCGGGGTGACAATAGCAAAACAAAAGAGTTGATGGCTGGAAGGTTTAGAATAAATCTTGACCTCTGGCATTGCTCTGGGCAACCCTCCAGACCATCGTTCTTCGCCTGCCAAGCCATTACAAAAGGGGAAAAACCATATGCAAATCAGGCTTGGTCCCACCCCCAAAGGGGTAGTCCAGCCCGAACTGCTAGGTCACATCCCTTTTGCACGAGACCACAAGCATCCCCAGACATGTTTCAGCCTTGTTGGGCGTCATCAGTGAGGAGTAGCTTGGGTCTCTAGGCCCAGCAGGCAAGGGACCCACGTCTGGGCATACCCTTCCCACTCGGGGTGACAATAGCAAAACAAAAGAGTTGATGGCTGGAAGGTTTAGAATAAATCTTGACCTCTGGCATTGCTCTGGGCAACCCTCCAGACCATCGTTCTTCGCCTGCCAAGCCATTACAAAAGGGGAAAAACCATATGCAAATCAGGCTTGGTCCCACCCCCAAAGGGGTAGTCCAGCCCGAACTGCTAGGTCACATCCCTTTTGCACGAGACCACAAGCATCCCCAGACATGTTTCAGCCTTGTTGGGCGTCATCAGTGAGGAGTAGCTTGGGTCTCTAGGCCCAGCAGGCAAGGGACCCACGTCTGGGCATACCCTTCCCACTCGGGGTGACAATAGCAAAACAAAAGAGTTGATGGCTGGAAGGTTTAGAATAAATCTTGACCTCTGGCATTGCTCTGGGCAACCCTCCAGACCATCGTTCTTCGCCTGCCAAGCCATTACAAAAGGGGAAAAACCATATGCAAATCAGGCTTGGTCCCACCCCCAAAGGGGTAGTCCAGCCCGAACTGCTAGGTCACATCCCTTTTGCACGAGACCACAAGCATCCCCAGACATGTTTCAGCCTTGTTGGGCGTCATCAGTGAGGAGTAGCTTGGGTCTCTAGGCCCAGCAGGCAAGGGACCCACGTCTGGGCATACCCTTCCCACTCGGGGTGACAATAGCAAAACAAAAGAGTTGATGGCTGGAAGGTTTAGAATAAATCTTGACCTCTGGCATTGCTCTGGGCAACCCTCCAGACCATCGTTCTTCGCCTGCCAAGCCATTACAAAAGGGGAAAAACCATATGCAAATCAGGCTTGGTCCCACCCCCAAAGGGGTAGTCCAGCCCGAACTGCTAGGTCACATCCCTTTTGCACGAGACCACAAGCATCCCCAGACATGTTTCAGCCTTGTTGGGCGTCATCAGTGAGGAGTAGCTTGGGTCTCTGTGGCCTAGCAGTTCGGGCTGGACTGCCCCTTTTGGGGTGGGGCCAAGCCTGATTTGCATATGGTCTTTCCCTTCTGTAATGGCTTGGCAGGCGAAGAACGGTGGTCTGGAGGGTTGCCCAGAGCATTGCCAGTGGTTAAGATTAATTCTAAACCTTCCAGCCATCACCTCTTTGTTTTTGCTATGTCACCCCGAGTGGGACGGGTATGCCCAGACGTGGGTCCCGTGCCTGCTGGGCCTAGAGACCCAAGCTACTCCTCACTGATGAGCCCCAACAAGGGCGAAACATGTTTGGGGATGCTTGTGGTCTCGTGCAGAAGGGATGTGGCCTAGCAGTTCGGGCTGGACTGCCCCTTTTGGGGTGGGGCCAAGCCTGATTTGCATATGGTCTTTCCCTTCTGTAATGGCTTGGCAGGCGAAGAACGGTGGTCTGGAGGGTTGCCCAGAGCATTGCCAGTGGTTAAGATTAATTCTAAACCTTCCAGCCATCACCTCTTTGTTTTTGCTATGTCACCCCGAGTGGGACGGGTATGCCCAGACGTGGGTCCCGTGCCTGCTGGGCCTAGAGACCCAAGCTACTCCTCACTGATGAGCCCCAACAAGGGCGAAACATGTTTGGGGATGCTTGTGGTCTCGTGCAGAAGGGATGTGGCCTAGCAGTTCGGGCTGGACTGCCCCTTTTGGGGTGGGGCCAAGCCTGATTTGCATATGGTCTTTCCCTTCTGTAATGGCTTGGCAGGCGAAGAACGGTGGTCTGGAGGGTTGCCCAGAGCATTGCCAGTGGTTAAGATTAATTCTAAACCTTCCAGCCATCACCTCTTTGTTTTTGCTATGTCACCCCGAGTGGGACGGGTATGCCCAGACGTGGGTCCCGTGCCTGCTGGGCCTAGAGACCCAAGCTACTCCTCACTGATGAGCCCCAACAAGGGCGAAACATGTTTGGGGATGCTTGTGGTCTCGTGCAGAAGGGATGTGGCCTAGCAGTTCGGGCTGGACTGCCCCTTTTGGGGTGGGGCCAAGCCTGATTTGCATATGGTCTTTCCCTTCTGTAATGGCTTGGCAGGCGAAGAACGGTGGTCTGGAGGGTTGCCCAGAGCATTGCCAGTGGTTAAGATTAATTCTAAACCTTCCAGCCATCACCTCTTTGTTTTTGCTATGTCACCCCGAGTGGGACGGGTATGCCCAGACGTGGGTCCCGTGCCTGCTGGGCCTAGAGACCCAAGCTACTCCTCACTGATGAGCCCCAACAAGGGCGAAACATGTTTGGGGATGCTTGTGGTCTCGTGCAGAAGGGATGTGGCCTAGCAGTTCGGGCTGGACTGCCCCTTTTGGGGTGGGGCCAAGCCTGATTTGCATATGGTCTTTCCCTTCTGTAATGGCTTGGCAGGCGAAGAACGGTGGTCTGGAGGGTTGCTCAGAGCATTGCCAGTGGTTAAGATTAATTCTAAACCTTCCAGCCATCACCTCTTTGTTTTTGCTAGGACTGCATTGGGTGGCTTTTGCAGACAACCTTATCTTTTTTTATAGGACTGCCTAGGGGGTGCAGACCAAACTAAATATTTTCTTACAATACACAGTAGTAAATAATTTATAGGCTAATGCCCTTAAATCAAACATTGTTGTTTTCTCAAAAACCAAGAAATGTAAAACTATGAATTGGACTATTAGAACAGAGGGAATGGACCGCGTTTTGGAACTAAGCTACTTGGGATATCATTTATGCAACTCTGCTTCTATGTGTATGTGGAAGGATTCCCTTTTGGAAAAATGTTTACCTCTTTTATCACACATGAAATGCCTATATGCAAGGATGTGCAAATTCTCACTGTTACCACTTTTAGAATAACATTCATTCAAGATAGAGCATCATTTACTTTATGGTTTGGGTATATGTCTATTGGATGTGGGTGATTTTTCGAACTGCTTGCAGGGATGGGTTTCAGAAGAGGTGCTGCATTTTTCTAGTTCTCTGCCAAATGCCATCATTAGGCATGAGCTGGGATTTATCTCCCTAGGTACTAGACACCGCTGGAGGCAGCGCCTAAACTTTGCTCAATTTCTTAATCCTGTCTGTTATTCTTTGTTTGTTGATTTGGGTCAATTGTTGGGGGAATCTTCCAGAAACTCTGTGAATGAATATAGGCAAAGGATGTACTCCCTCCTCTCCACCATTGAGTCGAACGAAGAAGAACTCATTCACTGTCATTGTGCAGTAAAGAACAAACGTAATAGTTATGATTGGAGCAATACAATTGAAATTATGGGAGCCTACAGTCTTCGTAGGGAATATGCTCTATTTCCTAAGAAAAGGGAACATCTATGCACATATATAAGATGTTTCACTTTCAACAAAGCAGGCGCACTTTATGTACGCTTTGGGATCAATCAATTTGCTACCACGGAATGGACGAAGTACTGGGCATCATTCAAAGTGTTGGGTCTAAATACGTGTTGTCGTTTCTGCAATTGTGAAGAACAGCTGGAAACACTAAAGCACTGAGTAAGTGATTGTGCCCATTTTGGCTCGCCTAAGACAAGGCCTCTTTAATTTTGATCCTAAATCTGAATATGATCAACATTTATTTTGGTCTAGACTCATGTGGGGTGAGAATATAGCACTTATCTTATCCTTAGCTCAATTTATAACTGCTATTGAATTACAGATCACAGGGAGGTGGACGTACTGTGAATGAAATGATGTAATGGTGTTTTTTTAAGTGATCATTGTTCACCATGTAGATTAGAATTCTATATGTACTGAAGTACTGAATTGTCAATGAATTGAATAGTGTGAGAATATGTTTTAGATCTTGTCATGTGCGTTTTGAATGACTGTAAACATTTGATGATGTTGTGTAAAGGTTTATTTAAACCAAATACATACATTTATTTTCTTTTTTTAAAGAATGGCCAGTTGCCCTCCTGGAGTGTAATCCTTGGATGTCTCTTTTGAACTAACTAGCCTGCCATGCATTATTGTACAATCCTACCTCTAATTCGATGCTCTAATACTGTATTCCGCTGGCTTATTTCCCCATTCATTCCAAACTAGGCCCACACGTGTTCGGTCTTCTCCGCCCAAGGCCAATATGGTACGGCTTGAGGTGGTAAAGATCCATTTCGTCATGCTCTCTTTTTATGTCCCCAGCACTCATTCGGCGCACAGCCAATTCCTGGCTCTGACACCTCTGTCAGTGGGCTCAGGTTTGCCAGAGCCCCTTCCAGCAGAAGGGAACCCAATGTGATTATCTGGTTGGTAGCCCCCCGCAGCTCCTAGGAACTTTTCAGCACACCTCAACGCCATCACATATTCACAACATCACTTAATGTAATATCACCACCACCACACTAGGAATGGCCTCCCTGAAGGTTCTGCAGGTAAGTAAGGAAAGCTCTATTCCAATGTAGTCCACCTCCGGGCCTCGGGGGCCGGAATCCTGGCAGGTTTTCAGGATACCCCTCATTAATGTTCATGAAGAAAAAAAGTGCATACATTTACAATCAGTGTATGGAAATGTATCTCAGGAATAATAATGAGGGGTATCCTGAATACCAGGCATGGATCCGCCCGGAGTTGGACAACCCTGCATCTAGTCCCTTATGTTGATTACATGTTTTTTTGGGGAAAACACTGATAACTAAACAGTCACCCCAACACTCCCTAAAGTAAACCCATTTGTACAGCTATCACTGCAAGTCAAAATTCCATCTGGTAATGGGGCCTTGAATACTCACTTTCAAAGTGCTTAGAAGCAAGAAAACCTATACTATGAAGCAGCACACTAAAACATGGTTTTATTGCATTGTTTTGCATTTTACAATTTCCTTTGCAGAGGGATCATGGCCCGAAGGAGGGGACTTCATCGCTGTACGGCTGCAGCACCATTGCTTATGTTTGCATCGAAGCACACATGGATCAAGGCTGCTGTTTTAAGCAGTGGCTGGGAGGGAGGGGGTTGGCGATAAGCCCCCTATCTGGGAAGGGAAGAAAAGAACACCGACCTGATTAGGACCCATTTCTTTGTTTTTACTGCCTGTTTCCAGGCGCAGGATAGGTCCACTAAATACAATGCTACATTGCAATAACATGGGAGCTGTTCAAATCTGTGATATAGTGGAGGGTGGGAATTCGGTGCACTTTGTCGATGTTACATCAGACTTATATTGCTTTATTTTGCCGTATTAGATATTCAGAGGTCAATTGCATCAGAATAACCCCAATTTCATGACCTTGATAGCCTGGTCATTGTCACTAACACTCACACATGACCAGTTTCCTGTTGTATAGCCTGTAATTCAAAATATTTGTACAACAGGGTTAATTCCTGGAGTTCTTTCCCTCCTTTAAATTACACTTGCTCTAAAGCTTTTATACATAAGCAACCATATATTTTGTACTATTTTATCCTTGGCCGCCCACTTCCAGTTGTGACCTGCTCAATCATGCCTTTCATCCTACTTAAGATAACACAAGCACCTCTGGAGGCCCTCGTGCACCCGTGCAATGCATCTGCATGTCATTATTTACATACTTTCCATGCATGTGTTCAAACACTTCAAGTTCCTTCCATTTGTCTTTGCATCTTTTCTCTTTCCTCCCCCCACCCTCTTTCTTCCCTTGTTTTCATTTTCTTCCATCTGTTTAAGGGTTCGTGATCCCAGGGAGGGGGCACAATGTGCCTTAAGACTCAGTCAAGGATTGGCTCTTTGAGACCAGTATGGTGGTGTTTCGGCATATTGTAGAAGCCCAATATTTCATGAATCAGCATTTTCACTGTGCATTTTACCAGAGTAATGGTCTCCTGGCACAGCAGCATGTCTGGAAATATGTTGCAGAGTGTGTCCGGGCCTGGATTGCAGACCTTGGTGTGTGATGGGAAGATGAGAGGATGGACTGAGAGGGAGTTAGAGGGAGCAGGAAGCAAACAGTAGGAGGCAGGCAAGAAAAGCATTGAGGTGTGGTGGTGTGTTTGTTTAATGTAGGGTACAGACTCAAATGCCAATATAGTTGGAGGCATTATATTGTATTTATAAGTGCATTCCAGCTGGTAGATTTGATATTACCAGTTAGGTGCACTCAGATGCAGTGTGGCTGGTTGTGTGGTGGGGAGAAAATAATCTCAAGCGGTCCAATGTAGTTTGGAGCACACATGGATTTTGATGATTATGCAAAAGTAAATTCAATTCATAATCTAAAATGATATATGTATGTGCATGCAATGGAGCGCTGTACAAGCTGAGGGATATTTAGTTGCATGCCGGACCTGTGGATGAGGGGGGGGGGGTAAGCAGCCAGATCACAGAGTAAAGGGAAAAGGCAGGAGGAGGGGTCTGATGATGAGAACAGGGCAGGGTACACTATTTTCACAACTGAATATTTTAAGGGATTTGCTAAAGAGAAGGTTTGACCGGTTTTATCACAACTGTCTTCATATGACACATTTGATATGGCAGTATTTTCTAACATTTTTTAAGAATGACTAACAGAGTAATAAAAGGTTCTAGTCTTGTGAAAAAATATAGCATCAAAAAATGCACATAATGTAATACCTTTTTTGTCATTTGTTTAATAAAAGTGCCTAGTTGTACATTGTCTCTGGCTTGTAAGGAACATGCAGCAGTGGGGTCATGCGCCAGAAGCAAACATCTGTTTGCATCATGCAGAACAGGTCTGCACATCTCTTTCAATTGACACAGTCATGATAACTGCTGAGGTTGACAAAATAAGAACAATTCAATTGGGTAATTGTAACGCCTTTTACTTGCTGTGATTTGAATTGGCGGATTGTGGTAGCAAGTGCAATTTAAACAAGCACTGGCAAAGCCATATGTTCTGGCTTTGTAGATATATAGAGCAAGGTATTTCGTAAAACCCAATCTGGAAGAAAAAGAATCGTATACTTTACAGTCTCAAAGCCAAACCTAGTGGCTATGGCCATGCATGCTTTTGTAGATGTAACACTGAAAAGACTTTTCAATGTTTTCACAGCATAAGGTCTTTCAGATTACCAACCACTGTGTTTGTACTGAAGCCATATTTGTGTTTTAATTTCTCTGACCAACACCTATCATGCACGTTCAGGAAGTCAGCCAGGTCTCCCTTGCATACCCACAAAGTCCTGTTGCCTGGAGTAGGCACTGCTGAATCGTTTCTGTCTAAATAAATCATACATTCCTTTAACTAAGCGGTGCACGTGTAGCCCTCAACAGCTTTGCAAAATGCCAGCTTAAAGTTGTCACACACTAGGAAAATGCACACTAAATAGAAACATTAGCTTGAAGCTGATACCTACAAGTAAACCATAACATTGCCAGGCATGACCTATCGTTCCAAGATAGGGTTTGAGAAAACCCTGCTTTAATTTAAGATACAGTGGCCAATGAAAGGCCCTTTCTACAGCACAGAGCGGATGGTTGTAACACTTGGGATCCTTGTTATTACACGTTTTAACCACAATAACATTGGCCTCCATAGACCAATAAAAGGCACATTTTAATAACAAAAATAATAAAAACCTCAATGTGCCAGTAGCATGAAGTCCAATATTCTTATTGCTGAAAAGTAATGCCCCACAAAAAGGAAAAACATTAATATACCAAGCAGCATGGAAAAGAAGTTCTTAAATTCAACAACACTCTCGCCACCTTACACAGTTGTATTAGCTTCTACACAATTGCTGACACATAGGGCCTCATTACGAGGCAGGCGCTGACGTAATGAAGGGGGCCGGTACGGGTCCAGGCCCCCTTCATTCCGTCACGGCCCATTACGAGTTTCCCTTCACGGGACCCGGATTAGACGCCTGGTAAAAACAGGCGTCTTTTCCGGGTCCCGTTGGGGGAAGAGGGAGGTAACAACGGGACACTCATAATGTGCCTGTTGTTACCTCCCTCCCCGTTCCCATTGAGCCCTATGGGGGCTCAAATGGGAATGGGGAATGGTTCCTGCAAGGAGGACTTACCGGGTCCTCCTATGTCGGAGTAACCCGCTAAGTCCCCATTGCAGGAACCCGGTAAAGGAGGCCGGTTTGGAGGCAGCCATGGAGCTAATAGCTCCATGGCTGCCTCCAAACTCGTAATGAGGCCCATAGTGTTTACCATGATACACTTGATCTGGATCATGAAGTAGGGATGGATTTACCAATTCCTATGCCCGTGCATGATAGAAACATGTAAGGGACATGGCACTGCTGATTTTCAGGAACACATGGGGAGAGAGAGGTTGACACCCAGCCCAGAGAAGGAAAACTCTAATCCCTCCATTAGGTCAACAAAGAGGGCTGAGTTGTTCTGTCCAGGACAGCCGGCAGGCCCCAGCATGCTGAGCCGTCGGTGGATGGGCAATACCGGACCCCCTTTAGCATTACTTCACCAGAGTGCCCATTATCCATCCAAGCTCCACGTGAAAATGTTTGAATACTTTGTTAGCTCTTGCCGCATTCCAACCTACCCTGCAGGGTTTGCAGTATTGAGCTATATTGCTGATCTTTCCAATAGAAAAAAGGTCTGTGTAACGTGTTCACAAGACCACCAGAGGTCACTGTTTCATTACTCAATATGGCAAGCTCTCGTCCCTGAAGTCCAGAATCTCAATCTGCCACAAGAGGGTCTTGTATGGCACTCACGTAGGTATTTTTCTGTGTGCAGTACCGGGTCAAAAATACAGGTTAGGCACAAAAAAAGGTATTCCATTGCCTTGCTGTAGTTAATCTATGGATCGAACACTGTGTGGTCACCTAAGCTAAGAGCGCAGCACCCAACCATGGGGGACTGCAGGGAGTGAATGTTCAATCACTCAAGTAACAGAACAATAATTACCAGCAACAGCAAACAAATTGAACGAGAGGGTCACCATACATAGTAGGAAATCAGGAACTAGAAATAGATGTTATGTTATGTTAATAAAATGTATTAAGCGCGCGTATGCCCGAATGCACCATGGCGCGGAAGCGAAAGCTGGAGTTAGTTTTTACAAAAGTCTAGAACACAAATGTTTTCAGTGATCGGCGGAAGGAACGGTGGTCAACAGTCTCACGCAAGGTGGGAGGGAGAGTATTCCATGCCTTGGCGGCAGCCACCGAAGAGGCGTGCCCGCCTGTCCGAGTCAATCTAAACCGAGGAACCACAACAGGAGAGGCAGACTGAGTACGGAGACACCGGCTAGGAACATAATGTGGACACGTAGCCTGAAGGTATTCTGCGCCCATGCCATAAAAGGCACGGTGCACCATACACATGGATTGAAACAGAATCCGATTTCCAACTGGAAGCCAGTGGAGCTGTCTCAACAGTGGGGTCATATGGGCTCCAAAAGGAGGACGAAGAATGGCCCTAGCAGCAGCATTCTGCAGTAGCTGGATCCGGTTTATCAAATAACGTGGCTGAGCCAGATAGAGCGAGGTACAGTAGTCTCGGCCACTCATAACAAGCAATGCAACCACCAGAGCCTTACAGTTTACGGGAATAAAAGGGAGGACTTTCCTAAGAATACCGAGCTTAAAGTGGCCAGTCTTACATACCGCCGCAACCTGTTCATCTATGGCAAGGGAGGAAGAAATGTTGACCCACAAATTCCTGACCGATGAAACTGGTATAGGAAGGGGGCCAAGAGATGCAAGCCAGCAGTCTATGGTCCAAAAGAGAAGAGGAGATGTGGTACCAACAACCAGCACCTCAGTCTTACTGCCATTTAGATCTCTGCAAGAAAAAGGTGTGAGTGGAGCATCAATGCGTTCTTTCAAGACTATTGGACACGACTCACACAGCATGCATTGTTACAATGAACAGCAAGGCATTCGGATATGAATGCACCTGTAGTGTTGATTATTGGTACTGGTAATGACCCAAGCGTGAGTGGTGTTAGTAGAGCAGTTGTTCGAGCAGAAGGAAATGCCTAATGAGGTGAGGCGCAAGAAAACCTTGCCCTGACAAGAGTGTAACCTCAGCGTACCTGGAGGGCAGTTTTAAGACGCTATTTACATGAGGTGGTACGATATATAATGAGATAATAGTGATTCGGAACAGTTCTTGATGCAAAACTGTTAGTGATATATCATTTATGCATATGCATGTCTCTTTGTGCAGTAATACATTACACTATATGGAAGGCCTTCTTGGGTGTCATATCTTTTTCTGGTTAGGAATTGCAGCATAACCCCGGTTTATGTATTTGGGTTCAGACAAAGGGATCTAAGCAGCCGGATATTCTCCACATGTAAAGGTAGTTTAACTAGTGATCAAAATTGCGATTGGAACAGAGCTCACCCGCTGCATCAAAACCAGCCCAGGTGGGTAAAGGGGATTCATGTGGCTGAATTACAGGAACAGCATTGATTGAAGCAAATTAAGATTTTGGTTTTGAATTGCATTTTGCATTATTTTGCTGAAGCAGTGTTCCAGAAGATAGGTCCTGGGAACCTCTTTCCAATATCCATGCTCCCACTTTATTAAGAAAATTCCACTTGAAAAGGGGAGAGGCTGCTCCTTTGTCATGCATGCTGGTCATATTACCTCTGGACCTGGAAAACCATCTTCACGCAGAACGGGTTATGTTCATAGAACTGCTAGACCGTTCTATTCTAAATGGAGGTTGTTTGATGTACTGCCGGGAAAACGACGTTTGCATTATTCACGTTGTTGAATTCACATGATTCAGGGTAGTCACGTGTGTTACTGCAGTACGTTCATTATAGAGGTAAATTGTATCATATTATGCATTCCCCTGCAATGTGTGTTTGTTTCTTTCTTGTTTTCTTCTTAATGACCAGTCGATGGGGGCTCACATTGGCACACATGACAAAAACATATAGTAAGAAGTACCTGTCAACCAGGGCTGTTCCACTCCACCATGCACAATATTGCATGTGCAATTTAGCACCACAGGAGCAAAAGTACACAGATATGCAATTTAGCCCCATAATCTTGGAACTACATGTGTTTAGAAATGTTGTGGTAATGCGGTCACGCAAATACAGCAGGTTCTACATGCATGTCATCCATAATGTGGCAGGCTTATGGAAGACATGGGCATCCGTGTTCTGCGGGTTCAAGCTCACCAGCCAGTGTGGTTTCTCTTATTTGACCCCTGCATCCTGTTCTCACAACATAACGTGCCTGTTACTTGAAGTGGCCAGTACAGGGCGGTCACTCAGGGTAGCGCGAGGCAGTCCTTTACTAGCACCAATAAAGCAGATGGAAAAGGGATACTCACAGCCTTGTGCAGGCACACACGCGGAATCCACTACTGGACTGAGGGCAAGATGGCTGATTCTTTGGCCAGTGTGTGGCAAACAATGGGGGGGTGAAGGGGGGACCGCCATTCGTGTACCAATGTATCACAAATGAGACCCTAGACAGAGTGGCATAATTGGAAGTTCATAATAAATCAAATATATAGGTAGTTAATAATCAATGTTGAAAATGAAGGGAAGAGATGAATGTACTATAATGGGCGCACGGTGTGATGTCCAATGGGCTGCGCTGGGGGGACAAGAATCTTAAGGAGATTTTGAAAAAAAGGTGACAGTTAGAAATGGACAAATAACCCCCTGGGGTTGTGCTGTTTCGAACGCACCCCACCCCATGGCACAGACACAGAAAGGAAGCTCCGGGTGGCACGTGGAGGAGCCCCCCAAAGAGTGAGTCAAGGGGACAAGCTGCTTGCCAAGGGCAGCTCAGTCACCCAGGACCTTGGCTGGTGTTGGCCCGCTTGGGGGCCAGACCGGACAGGCCAAAGCATCATGAGGGGCCAGGGCAGTGTGCAGGGTGCTGCCTGGGCCAAAGAAAAACGACCTAGCGAGTGCCATGTCAGAGGGATGCCTAGACCAGTCTGCCAGGCTGTACCCCCTGTCGGCCCACCTCGTGGCCCAGTGACGAGGGCCCAGCTAAAAGTCCTCCTGGGCTGCATGCAACAAGCGCCGGCCATGGAGCTGAAGAGCAGTGAGAACACTCCACCCGGGAGGGCAGAGCATTGAAGGAAAGTCCTGTGCTGCTCGCCGGCCAGCTCGGTGGAAGAACATGCAATGCACACATTTCTGGTCTGCTCCTTCGGGCTGCCTGGGTGATGGGAAATCCTGGGCTTGCCAATGAAGCAACCTGGATGAAGACCAGTGGCCTGTCCCTGAGTCTAGTGGTACATTGCAGAAGGGGCAGACCCAAAAGAAACACGCAGCAGTGACCGAGGTGGCGTCCCCATTTCAAAGGGCATACCGCCTGAAGTGAAGATGGTGGCCATGGGTTGGGGTGGTGACGTGGAGCGGCCCCCATGCCAACCGGGCCACCATGAAGATTTTAAATAAGCTGCAAGTGAGGTATATATATGTATATTTATATGTATATATGTAAGGCTCACTAGGAGCCCACGCCATTGAAATCCATGACCTCATTATTGAACAACAACTGGACTTGTTAGTAGTGACAGAAACCTGGCTGCACCAAGCCTCGGGACCCCTACTAGCTCTGGCCATCCCCCCAGACTATATTATCATTAGGGCAGACAGATCCAATGCACAAAGAGGTGGTGTGGCTTTAATAGCCAAATCTACCCTGCTAATTAGATCCTGCCCCATCGAAGAAATAGCAGGCTACGAATTCCTTTAAGCCAAACTCGCCGCTGACCAGAAAACCACGTTCAACTTCTTGGTCGTTTACAGATTACCCAATAACAATACCCACCCAGACTTAGACATTCCCTTACTGCTAGAACCCCACATCAAACCTAATACTAAATGTATCATCCTCAGCGATATCAATCTAGGTTTTATTGATAAGCAGGACACTAAAGCAGAGGCCCTACATACTGCCTTCAAAGATATGAATTTCACACAGTTGGTGAATGCCCCCACACATATCAAAGGTTGTACCTTTGAAATTGAAACTTCCAGCCCTTTAAGATGAGTAGCAATACCCTGGAGATGGATGGGGATGCATATTTTAATCAAATATCAATAATTCAGACGACACAAATAGCTTGGCAAAAGTTTGTCTGTTTTAATGCAAGTAATTAAAACGGAGTACAACGAACATCAGCAATCGCTCGATACTCAACTCTCTCCTCATTAAAGAAAAAACAACATTTTTATAGACCAAATGCGTTACTACTGACATGTAGACCTACGTCATTACCAATGTCATCCTACACGTCAAACTACAGAAACTTATCGGGAAGCGGGATTGGTTCTAAGTGAATAACTGAGCATAGGTGTTATATCTGTATAGACTAACAGAGAAATAATTGGATATTTAACATCAGGTGGGGCAACTAAGCCCTCCCTTCAAAATGGCCACTAAATGTATGACGTCCCATTGGCTACACAAACTACAGGACCCCCAACTACATGGGCCTCTACAATTGGTTGGCTACTAACCCTCATCAACAACTTCCACCAACGTGAGCAGCACGCAGACAGAACAACCAGGTGCAGGTAAGCTTGTCTTGACCCCAGCTTCCCACCAATTAAAAATACACTCCATCATCACCTCAATGGTTCAGTGTCAATTAGTGCTTTGAAGTTGGCCTTGAGTTTGTACTGTTCTCTGGGACTTTTTAAGAAGTATGGGTACTGCCTGGCTTCCGTGCGTAGGTGTGATCTTCTCATGCGTCCAACTTTCTTCCATCACGTGATTGGACACCACGATTTGAGCCTTTCCGTGTATTTGATTTTATTCTCCAATAGTCCTCTGACGTATTTTGTTTTCACTTGACCTTCTTGAACAGGAGTTTTTGTTGTTTCACGTTAATTGTATCCAATGTCATCCAATTCTAGTTCTGATAAGTCCTTGGCTCTCTTGGCTCAGCCAACTCCTTAGCTGAAATATATTCTGTTTAATTCAATTGCTTTTGTAACTGCGACACTGAATTGAGGCCTTCCTCGTTGCCCAAGACTACTTTATATGTAGTGGAACATTCATTCTTTATTTAATCCATATGTATCTAGGAGGCATATATGTATATGATGGCACTTGCCGTGATCTATTCACTATAAGCATTTGGCTAGCTTCATGATTGCTTTGCTGCTTGCATTTCATTGCATATGTACACGTTTAAACTAACTATCTTCATCATGCTTATGCCATAAGTCTCATCATCTTGATCCCAAGACGTCACTTATCCTTGATACTTCTTTGTTCTTCATAAATCGTCTGCCTCTCCAGTCTGGTTATCTTCTGTATGGATTCGATTCAGCTTTGTATGACGTCACCATTCATCGTGGTCATTCAATTTCTTGGTTTCATCAGGAATCGCATTCAAATGACCATCATATTGTCTTGGATGTAGGTATGGTTTCCTCAATGGGTACTTCACTTACTATATTCTCTTAGGTATAGCTATTCTTATGGGTACTGCACAGAGTCATTGCTCTTCTTCTGGCTTTCTTATTGGTACAGTATATGTCACATACTTTGGTTCATACTTTTCAGGCAATGTAGGTGGGGCCAATGGAGTGGGGGTACTTGGCTCCTCCTCTACACCTTGGATTGGATACTTAGGCTTAACTCTAAAATATCCATCAAGTCTATTGTACCCCTTGATTGGACTGACCACCACAGCATCACTTTTGCCCTCACCAGAAATGAGTTAAGCCCCTTGTTGACCAAAGTAATGGATACTTACCAAACAAGAAATAGCCATAATCTAACAGCAGAGAACCTAGCCCCTATCATAACCGATGCAGTGACCTCTAACATTGTCACTAGTAGTAACCCCTGTCTCCTGGCAGAGACCTACCATAAGTGCCTTACCACCACTATTGACTCAGTACCACCATTAACAACCAAAACACAACGTGCTAACAAACAAACAAGTTTTTGGTTTAATGAGGAATCAGTCTTGCTAAGACGAACTAAAAGATTGCTTGAGCATATTAACAAAAAATCCCCTACAACAGACTTGGCCAATGCCTTCAGAGTTGCCAACAAAATCTACAAAGCGGCAATCATAACCCACAAAGCTAAGGTCTATAACACTCGTATTAGCAACGCCTCCTCAAACTCTAAAGAGCTTTTCTCCATTCTCAGTACCCAATACCAGTTACTACTCCTGCCAACTCCAGTAAGGAATGGTGCACTATCATCCAAAATGTGTTAGCCTCCAAAATTGAATTACTCTAAAATAAAATCCTCACTAAAAGAAAAATCTTAGCCAATAAAAATGACTCCAATACGAATCTCATTAAAACTAAGGATAAAGAGAATCTGCAATTCTCCAAACTCCCAATCCGGGTCCTGCACCCGCGAATGAGCAATTACCGGGCTATTCCAGCCCAGCCGGACCCGGTAATTGCCCTTTCAGGGGTGCCGGGCCCGGTACATCCCCATTCCCATTTGAGCCCATTGAGCCCCATAGGGAATGGAGAGGTTGGTAGCACTGGTACCATTAATAACGGTACCCGTGCTACCATCATGTTCTGCTCACAGGTGCCGGTACGGCCACCAGGTCAGACCTGGTGGCTTCAAGGGCACCCACGAGCATAACTCCTAGTATGGCAGTACGCTAACAACAGTGCCGGTAGCGATACCGGCGCCGTTGTTGCCTTACCACCATACTTGTAATGAGGCCCACTATCTCTAAATTAAAAGCATCAAATTGCAAAGGTGACAACTTCCCAGCCCACCTAGTTAATCTTTGCACCCCTCTCCTCACCCATATTATCACAAAATTTGTGAACGCCTCATTCAACACTAATATTGTCCCGGCCAGTATAAAAGAAGCGTGGGTGACCCTACTACTAAAAACAACATTGATGCAACAGTACCCACTAACTACCAACCAATAACCACTGTACCATTTTTGCTTAAAATTATTGATAAAATAGCCTGCAATCAAATTCAAGCCCATCTTGAACAAATTCAGGCCCAACCACAATACAGAAACAGCTCTCCTGGATCTAAAAATCCAGATAGACGTGATCAGGGACTCAGGCAAACTCTGTATACTATTGCTGTAAGACTTATCCGCAGCATTTGACTTAGTGGATCATGTGTGTGACACGCTAGCTAATGACTTCTGTTTCTCTAAAGATGCTACCCTCTGGGTGAAATCCTTTCTAGCTGAACGCACGTCTAGAGTAAGCATTGGAAAAGAGGCCGCTGATCCTATACCAGTCCCCATTGGGGTACCCCAAGGGTCCTGTATCTCGCCCGCATTATACAATGCATACACATAGCTCCTCTTCTCGGCGTTGGATGCCATGGTGTAAGAGGATTCAATTCGGCACTACAGCCAAGTCAACGCCTAGTCTAGAATACTGAATGAAAACCCTTATTGATATATCTTTATGTCCAGTTCATGCGTTCTGGATGACTACCCCTATATAACACCCCTCTCTCAGAATCCCCCTAACCCCACTGAGCCAAGAAGTAGTTCTGTTTTGCAAATTAAAAGGTTTATTTGAGAAGTAAAGCAATATATATCTATCACACTTTATAATAAATTAATAATTGAATATCACACTTAATCTGATATGATAAAGATTAACAACGGAGAATCTGGCACTAGCACACTTCTTGATAATCACTAAGGAGTTGACATGAAATGGATAAGATAGCAACAATACTTTTATGGTTTCCAATGGATGCAATGTGGAATGAAATGCAGTACAGAAAATAACTTGATAGGATTTCAGCAAAAGACAATGTAATCACTTTCTTGGACAATTCACCCCCCCCTTTTATGCAATGCAAGGAAGTGGAAGGAAGGCACACAATTCTCAGAAATGCAATTCAAATGTAATTCAGTTCACCCCAGCAACTTAGACTACGGAAGTTGAAAACACAGGCAAAATGCTTTGATATGTGCTGGCAATGAAGAAAAAAATATGCTAAAATGCTTTTAATTCCCTCTAGAGGTTCAGGGTGAGTGGTATCTAGTTAATATTAGTCCAGGCTCACACTAGCAATGATTCAGGGATGAGTAGCAGGTTAAACGAATTTCTGGCAAATGGAAGGCAAGCAGCAGCAAATCTTTACACGTGAAGAAATTTGCAAATCGCGGCAAAATTCGCGAATGCGTGTTCCTCGATTGCGGTAAAACTATAAGGGGTAGGAATGTGGTTCTTGGTGCGATTAAAAGCTAAGATTCTAAGCTTTCAGATGAAAGTTACTGCAAGTCTCTAGCACAAACGGTCACGGAGATATGAGCGATTAAATAAAGGTCGTTTTTCAGATTTGAAATTTTAAAGTTCAAAAAAGACAAGTGCAGCTTGCAACTAGCAAATCACAGGTGACAGCTTTACAAATGACAGGTGACAGTTAGGAGACAGTTCTACTTAGATTAAGCTAGATTGAATTATATTATTTTAACTAGGAGATTGGTTCTGCACAGTTTTCTAGGTACACTATATTCTTGAGTGAAATGGGCCTCGCCATGGATCTGGTCAGGTTTTAGACGGGACTCTGGTCTCTGCACTTCACAGTGATCTGGGTCTGCTCTCTCTCTGGATTCTGAAGATTGAGGGATTTAAAGTCTGGATCTTTCTGCACAGCTTTCTCTGGAGATTGATGGAGGTAAAGTATGGATTTTCCCGGCAGAGCTTCCAGCTGCAAATGGATTTGAAAGTCCCTATCTGTCCTGTCTCTCTGCTTTTATGTGTTTTTAAAATGGGTGTGTGTGAGCAGCATCACTAGCCAGCCCCTCTCCACTTGTCATTGGCCACTTCATCCGCTTCCACTTGATTGGGGGAATGAAATGAAGTGTCATCATGATGAGGTCTGTTTATGATACAGAGAACCCACCCCTGTCAACTTTACACACAATCTATATTTGCTCAAAAAAACATATTTGCACAGGTACACATTTGTTTAAAATTACATGCACCCTTCACATATCACAGGAGGTATACCCTGTCCAAATCTGCTCTTCCTGGGGGCTTGCATTCAAAAATGGCACATATTTCACTTTTTAACTGGTTTCGCAATTTCGGACATTAACCCAAATTTACACACATGTGCGCAAGGAGTATGGACATTAGTTGATGAAGTGTCAGATTTTTCACATGCACACATTTTGAGTAATATCCTCTTTTCCGCTAAAACCCCCCTGAACATGCCACCGGTTCTAAAAACCTCTTAAAATGTGGGCAGAAAAATCACAAGAATTATGGTGTCATTTATACAATTTTCACATGTCCGCTCTATGAGTTATTCATCTTTTTAGAGTTATGTTCTGGCCCCAAAGGGGTGTGGGTTTTCCTCCAGCACAAGGTTGAATTTCTGGTTTTTCCAGTTCTGCCAAGCCAGCTTGCTCTCACAGGCAGTGCCCCTCCCCTGTGCTTCCAGGAGAAATCTCCATTTACGACTCCCGCCATAAAACATTTGCCTGAGTTAAGACAGGGCTTTGTTCAATTTCCTGCAGAGCCCAGGTAATTCAATCAGGGAAGTGTCATATCCCTTTTGGTGTGAGCAGCAAAAGGGCAGCTAGGCCTGGGAACACAGCTGTGACTCAAGTTTCACTCCTGATGGGGGTAGTTGCCAGGCAAATTGGAATCTCTTTAAGCCAGTTTTTAGCTACATGTCATTTCTGTTCCCCAGTTTCTGCATTCAAATAAAACTAAACATTTTCACATATGCAGCTAGAAGGCTGATTCTAAGTTTAAAACTATGACATTTAAACAATTGCAACCTATGTGACACTCAAAAGTAGGTCACTCAGTCAATTTAAACATTTAGATTTTTTTAGTGTCTTTCAGTCCAAATTTACTTAAACTGCTGAAATCCACAGCTCAGCCAGTCTTGTTATAAACCTTCAAGTCACTTCAGAATATAACTTTACATTGTATCCACCTCTCAGTAAGTCTTTCTTTGGCCTGTTTTGGGTTCATTTATTCAGTTTTCTACAAAAAAATAAAATCTGGTGGTTTTAAAACGCCGGCTTTCTGATAGTGGTGAGTACTGGTACTGCACCCCTTTTTGGGATTTAAGAAAATGAATTCCCAACAGTTATGGGTTTGCTTTTGGCAATCAGCATTGCCACTCCCAATGGTTTCAGACTACTGTGTGGGTAGTCCAATGGTGGTTTTAGGCAGTTTCCTTCTGTGCCCATAACATCGGCAAAAATGAGTGGCAGCCTATTCTTCATGCATTTCCCTGTGCATTTTCTGGGAAGCTCTGGCCATCATGATGTTTTCATGTCAGTACTGTACAGTTTTGAGGTAGGGCTCGGATGCATGGGTAAATACATCCCACAAGCCCCCCTCTTGCGATGGCCATTCTATTTCACGAATGGGACTCGCAAGACCTGGGATGTTTCCTCATCTTCTTCCAATAGATGGCACAGTTCAGCATCTTTTCCTCCATCCGGTACTGATCGATCGGTTCTCCTCGCCGGTCCTGATGGGAATATTGGGCGGTACCCCGGGCCCGTTGCGTCTCCGCTACCGGTCTCCGGATCGTCCTCCTTGGCCCGTCTCCCGGTTTTCTTTCTCCTAGGACGACAAAGGAAGAGCGGCAATACCTATTCATAGACGTTTTTTCCACCACTGTTGAGATAGTGGGGCAGCATATGCATTTCATCATAACGAAACATTACATTCTTATTTTGAAAAAGAACAGTATAACTAAGATACAGTTTCATGCAAATCACAATATTTTAGAGACTAGATGTTGTATGTTTTATGGTTGGAACTGAATTAGTCTGAGACAGTACCCGCTAGGATTCCAGAGGATTCCTCCAGTTGTTGCAGAGCGTGCCTGGGATGGCAACATTTCAACTGGTTTATGTGGACCCACTTGTCTTCCCCAGCTGCCAAAGGACCTTTGGGGATGTGTATTTTGTTGGCCACAGGGGAGATCTTGTCGATGATCTCAAAGGGTCCCTTCCATGTAGGCAAAAATTTGCGCTGCTTGGCCTGGTTTCTTTGGAAGTTGTATAGATAGACCCGGTCCCCCACCTGATATTTCTTCCTGGAAGTTTTCAGGTCATAATGGGTCTTCATGCTATCAGCCGATCTTTCTAGATTCCGCTGAGCGTAAGCAAAAGCATGTTGGAGGTGTTTCCTTAAATTCTCCACATACTCATGAGTTGTGGAGGCATTTATCAGTGTCTGCTCTTGGGTCCTGTAGAGCAAATGCTGAGGAAGCACCATCTTGCGCCCAGTCATCAACTCAAATGGTGACATTTTGGTTGCAGATGAAGGGGTAGATCTGATGGCCATTAGGACCAGAGGTAATCGGATATCCCAACTTGGCCCAGAATCTGCCACAAACTTCTTTAATATGCTCACAATTGTCCGGTTATATCTCTCTACTGCCCCAGAAGAAGATGGCCTGTAAGCAATATGCAACTTCCTTTTGACCCCCAGTATCTCCCACATCTTTGTCATTACTTCACTGGTGAAGTGGCTACCTCTGTCTGACTCAATCCTTTGAGGTAGACCAAAACGGGAAAAGATGTGGTTAATCATCAGGGCAGCTGCAGTTTCTGCCTTGCAATTTGGGGCTGGGAGACATTCCACCCACTTGGTGAACAAGCATGTGACGGTCAACATGTACTTATTCCCCCTAGCAGAGCGAATCACGGGGCCTACAAAGTCGATTTGTAAATCTGACCATGGCAGTGTCATCCCCCTCTTTTGGAGAGGCGCACGGTGCGTGAGGGATGATGGCTGAAATTGTGCACACACAAGACACCCCTTCAAGTATTGGTCGAGGTCCTGCCCCATGTGTGGCCAGTATGCAACCTCTCTTAAGATTTCCAATGTTGTGTGAAACCCCCTATGACCGGCGGTGGCCGCATCATGGGTGTGACTTAACATCAGGCTTCGGAATGAGGTAGGAACCACCCACTGATCGTGGCCAGCTTTGGATTTCCTTACCAGCAAACCGTCTTGGATTCAGAACATTTTTGGACATTTCATCAACACTCTTAGGTCCTCTTTCCCAATGTAATCGGTATCCGTCAGGGGAAAGTTCTCAGGGTCTTCAAGGTGTTGGTAAAATTTACCAATAACTGGATCCCCCTTCTGAGCTGTAATCAAATCAGCATCAGGGGTCTCCTTACTCCATTGTGCAATTGAAAGGTCGTTGTGAGCATTTGTCTGGGACCTAGTGATAGCAGTGACCTGGATTTCCCCCAACAGGGACTCAATCTCAATTAGATCCCCTTGGATGGCCCCGGTTTTGGCCAGCTGATCAGCTAAGTCATTTCCAGTTTTGTCTGGTCCCTCTACTTTGGAATGACCCTTGATCTTTTTCCAATAGATGGTCATCTCATTCGAGGTGACCAGATCATCAATGTTTTGGATCAACTTCCCATGTTTCAAGGGTTTGTTGTTAGCACATAACATGCCTCTGGTTTTCCAATTAACCAGGTGCTCCACGAACCCATTCCGTACATAATCCGAATCTGTGATTATGACCAGTTCGTGGAGTTGATGCTGGACAGCAGTGAGGATGGCCTGATGCACAGCCATCAATTCTGCCACCTGACTACTTCGGGGACCAATTTTGTATCCAGCGGAGGGTTCTGGGGACTCATTCACCCATGCATTCCCTACGCCGGCCACCAGTTCTTTCTCCCCGTTGTTGTCAACATGGTAAGAGCATCCATCCACATAGACAGTGGGCATTCCCTCACACTTGTCCTCTTCAAAGACTTTGTGTGGGGAATTAAGGTATGCCTCCGTGTTGTCCTTTATTTTTAGACTTTCGTCCTCGAGACAGTTTTCTCTGGCACAATCATGCAAGTCAGCCAGACCTTGCGCGAGGGGACTCTTCTTGTTTTGGCCATATCTGACCTCCACAGGAAAGCCTTGCATTGACAGAATCCAGGAAGTAATTCGGGAATTACTCACATTTCCGGCCCGGATTCTGTCACTTTGGAGATATTGCAGAGGCTGGTGTGGAGTCTCCACTATGATGTGTTCTCCATGGATAAACGGGCGGTAATTCTTCAATGCCCACACCGTCGCCAGGAGTGCCTTCTCACAATCGTTGAATTTTTCCTCCACAGAGGATAAAGTTTTGCTCGCATAGGAGATTACTTTATTGACCTTGTCATGCTTTTGGTATAATACTGCCGTCAAGCACGTATTAGAGAACCCCGTCTCCAGGAAGAACTCCTTGTTTCTGACAGGGTAAGCTAGGCAAGGCGCTTGTGAGAGGCTTCTTTTGAGTTGTCTTACTGCCTCGGCTTGTTCTGGACCCCATTCCCACTTGACCCCCCCCTTCAGGAGATGAATCAGGGGTCTGGTGATCTCTGCGTAGCCCTCAATGAACTTTCTGCTGTAATTAGTCAGTCCAAGGAGGCTCCTTAGTTCCCGCAGAGTTGTGGGGTCTTTCAGTTTCTGAAGTGCTTCCACTTTCTTTTCCTGGGGACAGAGACCCTGAGGAGTAATCTCATGCCCCAAGAAATTAACACGGGTTCTACACCACTGTGCTTTCTGAAAGGAAAGTTTTGCTCCGGCGGCCCTCAACTGTGTCAGAACATAAAGGATCTCCGCTATGTGTTCCTCCACAGATGAACTTTTGATGAGGACATCATCTACATAAGCCAGGTTACCCCTTGCACCCAAGTCGGGCATGGCCTTGTGTAGAAAAATGTTGAATTCATTGCCGGAGTTGAGGTATCCGAAGGGAGTCCGGGTCCATGTATACTGCTGGCCCCCAAAGGTAAAAGCCAGTTTGTATTGGTCCTCCCTGCTGACAGGCACGGTCCAGTATCCATTGGTCAGGTCTATTGCAGTGAATACCTGTGACCCCTGAATCTGGGCCAGCCCTTGGTCAATGTAGGGAAGAGGCCATCGGGAAGTATGGACCCGTTTCTTGAGCTCCCTGAGGTCAGCACAGAGTCTCCACTGGCCGTTTGGCTTCAATATTCCCAGCACCGGATTATTGAAGGTGCTGTGGACTGGACGGATTATTCCCCTGGACTCAAGGTTCTTAATTATTTCAGTAAGGGACTCCATTGATGCGAGAGGCAAGCGATATTGCTTCACAAACACTGGAGTCATGCCAGGGTCCGTGGGGATGGTTGTTGTGTGGATGTCGGTGCGACCACAGTCATATGAGTCTACCGCAAAGAGATCTTGGAAATCCAAGAAAACTTGTTTCAACTTTTGCTTTTGTTCCAGAGTCACACAGGCATCAGCTAGGTTGACTCTCTCTTCCACCATCTGCCTGGAGCCTGGAAAGACTTCTGGTTTGGCTATTTCAGCGGCCTCCTCCAGCTGGGTGGAGAAGTCCCTGGTCAGAGTGCTGATTTGGACTGGAGGCTTCAGGTGGGAAAGGCAGCCCTCATGGACTTGGAAAATCACCTTATCCCTCCTGAAGTCACAAGTCACATCTTCCTTACCATAAGGGCAAGAAGTGTACACCAGGAAGTTCCCCCCATGCCGGGTAAAAATCCTGTCTGGTGTTGTATTGTCATCACTGTCACTGTCAAAACAGTCCTTGGGGATTGGTCCTAACAGTTCATTTCCAAGATCAATGGAGAAATGTCGGTCATCAACCGCCATTCCAATAATGGTGCCTGCGGCTAGAGTAATACTCTTTAAGTCGCTGTTATCCACCTCTATTGGAATGGTGTCATGTTCTATGTTGACTAATGGAGTTGGGTTTACCCCTAACCCTTGCTGTTGGAGAGAAGCATTTAGATGTATGTAAGCATCAGGGTTTTTCAACTCTTGTCCCCTTTTAACTTTCACTTCCAGGGAGAATTGTCGGGTCCTTTCTGGGATTGTGACTTCCTCTTTGATCTGAATTTCAACTGCATAAGGTAGCAATTGAGCTGACCTAAATGCTTTTTCTGGATCATCAAAGCCCATGGGATTATCCGCTAATCGGGACCAAGCTTTGAAGTTTATTAGGTCCAAACTAATGGCAAAGCGATTGAGAATGTCACTGCCTAAGTAAAAGGCGGCAGGGACGTCTCGCACGACCCAACAATTATGGACTATGCTCTTGTTGCCAATGGAGATTTTGAGCATACACCTGCTTGGCAGGAGATGTTTGGAATTAGGTGCTTCCAGGTCCATTTCCCATTTGTCTATCAGTTTGAAGGTGGGAATGGCTGGATCTTTTGGGAGTTGGCAAAACATGGCTTCGTTGATGAAGCTCTTACCATTGTTCACGCACACTCGAGCGAGAACAGAGTCCTTCCCATCATTTAACTGAACAGGGATGAACAACTGCTCTCCAATTTGCTGAATATCAGCCAGGCTCTGAGCTGATTTCACATCTTTCTGGACTATAGGAGTGGGAGTTTCTGATTGTGGATTAGTATAGAATCTCAGAGTGTTTCCTTCCAGCGTGGAGTACCACTTTAGACTGGAAGGAAGGTTGATTTTCAGAAATAGAGAGGACCCCCCATCACCAGTCTGTTGTCCTACTGCTATTATTGTCACGTCTGGAATCTGGTTGTTCTGGAAGTGAAATTCTACTTGGTCAGATTTTTGTTCAACCATGTGGCAGGTGCCGTTTAAACTAACATGGTTGACACTCTGTTTTAATTTTATTGGTCGGCTACTCTGGGTCCAGAGGACCTTGTTTACGCAATCTATTAGGGGTGACAACCTTCTCAGGAGGTCATTCCCTAGCAAACAAGGGGTGCCCTCTGGGGTCACAACTATGACCGGGTGTTTCAACTTGTGTCGCCCAATTTTAATGTCCAAGTCTGCCGTCCCCTCGACGGGAATTTCCTTCCCGTCAAAGTTCTGGAGTTGTCCAGGAAGAGAGGTGAGAGGAATTTGGTAATTCCCTCCCCTTCCTGCATTCAGTTCATCAAAGGCCCTTCTGGACAGAAGGGTAGCTTGAGATCCCGTGTCCACCAGCGCTGAAATCGTACCCTGCCCCTGTACTTGTACCGGGGCATAATATCTTCCCTCCTTCTCCTCAAGGGGGCACAGATAATGCACATTTTTGGACAACTGGTGGGCTAACTTTCTGGTTTTGGACATCGCTAGCGAAGAGATTTGGGCGGAATTCTGTGGAGAGCCTTGGGAATCTGAAAGAAAAATTTGGCAACTGGAGATCAGAGCCATTGTGGGTTCCCCTGGCTCCGGTTCTGGGCCGCCCCCCCCTTTTTGGAGGCAGTCACCAGGATGGGTTTGAACCAGGGGATTTTCTTGCGGTTGGTTCTGGGATGAGATGGTGGGCGGCGGTAGCTCAGTCTCCACATCTCCCCAGTCTGGATTTGCATCCCTAGGGACCCATTTTTCTTTGGGAGGAGTTCCCCCCTCTCTGAAGGAGAAGATCCTTTTCCCAGGATCCTCTGAGGATCCCTCTCCCTCAAATTGGAAGACCTGTACCTCCTCCTCAAACTGAGTCTGTTTGGGTCTTTTGTTTCTCCTACCCCCCCTCTGCTCCTTAGGAGGCAGACTTTCAGGGGCAAGAGATTTTGTTTCCGATTCCTGGGTTTCCAGGGGCTGTTTACAAGTGAGGAAGGAAGCTTCCTCCAAGGCTTTACACCCCCCTTCCCCTTGTGCCTCCTCCCTGGGAACCGGTGAGTTATCGGGGTGCTGCCCCCGTCATTGTTCTGGGGCACCAGGTCCAGAGTTGGGTGCGTTCTGCGCCGGCATGCCGATCTGAGGGTTCTGCTGAGCCCTCAGTATGTGACCCAGATCCCGCGCCATGTTTTGAACCTGGTTGTCTAACTGGGAAACCCGCTCAGGCTGATAGGGGCCCTGTTTTCTCCCCTGGGCTGATCCCGGGAAGAGTAGCTGTCCCTCCTCTGGTAATACCCCGGGTTGGGAAGATTTGGGTACCCCTCCACCCTTGGCCTCCCCTCTCCCGGATTCAGTGGTCTGGGCTCAGGGAATTGGGGAAAGAAGGATGGATGGTTTTGGGGCTGAAAGTCGGGTGGATATCTGGGGAAAAAGTTCTGCCCATGATTTGGAGAGTTTCTGCCCTCCGGTGGGAAGTTAGGAGGGAAGTTCCTTGGGTTAGGTGCTTGGCTGGATCCCCCCCTTGGGCTGGAGGAGTCCACACATAACCCAAAATGGGTCTGTTTCCCTTGTAACGGGGACTTACATAATCAGGAGAGCGAGGGACCCCATTTGTGGGGCTGCCTCCCTGGCTCCCTGTCTGTGACTTGCCCGAGGACCTTCTGGGTCTAGCATTATTAGGTGCAGGTAGGTTTTTAGGCCCCCCCATCTCCAAATCCAAAACGGGGGTGACCTTTACCTCTGCCACCTTGGCAGCAGCAGGGGTGCTGTTGGTTTTGGGATTTTTCTGGGTATTGCTTTTATTTTCTATGGGCTTCTGCACCTCATAGATCCGGGTCGCCTGTTCAATGACCCAGTCTAAAGATCTTTTCTCGTGAAAATCCCTCACGAGCTGGGTCATTATGTATTTGGGCAAGGCATGAAAAAATGTATTAATGAATTCTCTACTGTCTGTGCGCACCCTTCTGGTGGTCTGCGCAAAAGCACGCTTTAACTCCTGCACAAATTCTTGTGGGGCCTGATCCTCCCCACATTGTAAATTGTAGGCTGCCTTGCGAGCCTCTTGAGGATTTCTATGAATGGAAAAATGTTTCAAGATGGCCGCCTTATAGGTGGACCATCTTAAATGATTTTGGTCCTCCAGCCCCGCAAAGAAACTGGAGTATTCCGGGGAGAAGGTCCACTTTACATATTGAATACAGCTTTGGCTGTCCTTCAAATGGAAAGTCTCCATCATTTGCTCAAACAACTCTAAGTGCTCCCAAACAGAATACTTAGCGTTCTTATGGTAAGGCGTGATGACGCTCCTGATCGCCTTAATCTGCTTTAAGGGGTCCTTAAGCAAGGCCCTTTTTGCCTTATTGGCCTTTTTGGTTCGGGTAACCCTTGTCCATTCATCCTCTGACTCAGAGGCACTGCTCCCAGAGGTTCCTGTCTGCTCTTCCAGGTTTTCCCGGATTCTGCGAGCCTGGGAATGGCTGGCAGAATGTGGGGACCTGGTCTTCTGTGTCCTGCGCAGTTCAGAGGAGTCTTCAGATTCCTCCTTGCTGCCAGGATTTGCTGGGTACCCCCCCCACTGACCTAACTGGGCAGAGGTTTTCAGGATGCCCTTAAGGGGCCTACTCTCCTGGGTTCCCCACTGAACTGTACTGTACTTGGGTGCCCATACCCGGATGCCCACCCCTCCATTCCTGAGTGGTACTGGCCTATG
This sequence comes from Ambystoma mexicanum, assembly GCF_040938575.1. NCBI lineage: Eukaryota > Metazoa > Chordata > Amphibia > Caudata > Ambystomatidae > Ambystoma > Ambystoma mexicanum. The sequence continues at coordinate 880,900,214 of NC_090930.1, forward strand.
AGCCCCATACTTTTAGCTGGATAGTAATCTGCCATCCCTGTGGCCCTGTGCTCATGTGCGCCAGGGGACATGGGGGTGGCAGAGTCCAGGGACTGGGAGAGATGAAGGCCCCTGGTGTTAGGGCTCCTGAGGTTATGGTCAGGAGTCTCTCTTTCCCAGCGGACCTCATCTCTATCCGCCCCTGCTCCCTGTTGCAATGCAAGAGCCTGCATTTGTGCTTTCAGTTCCTCAGTCAAGGCCTTACTAGACTCTATCAGTCTCTCCTGCATCGCTACCTGTTGTTGGAGCCTATCATTGTGTTGACAGAGGGCCTCATTTTCCCTCTGTGCTTCCTGGTTGGTCCTGGAGAACTGGGCCAGTCTTTGCTGCAGGAGGTTTACCTCCTGAGTCCCATCCCTACCGGCCTGCTCCTTTCTTGCCAGAGCATCTTCCACCCTTCTGGTGTGCTCTACCGAGTTCTGGTTTTCTTTTTGGAGGTCACCCAGCCCCTGGAGGGCCAGGTGATTTTCTTCAATTTCCTTTTTTAAGTGGCAGACTTCCTGGCCTAAAGTGTCTCTTTCCTGACTGAGAGCCTGCATCTGTGCTGCCAGGTTGTCCCTCTGCCTTTGAAGGGCACCAGCTTTCCGGCGCTCTTCATCAAACTCTGCCTGGGTATCCAGGTCTTTCAGAATCAGTTTATTGCTTTCTGCCTTTTCCCTATCTAGGTGGCCTTGCAGGGTGACTACCTGCTCAGCACATACCCTGTTGAAGTCCAGTTGTTGCTCCAGCTTTTTCTGGCTTTGCAGTAGGGAGTCCAAACCTTCTTGGTGTTCCTTCTGCAAGGCCAGAAATCTGGTATCCTGTTCTGACTTTTCCCTTTGCAGCACATCCATATCCTCCTTTATTTTAGTGATGTACTGTCTGGTCTTATTTTCTGACTCCTGGCTTCTGTGCAGCCTTTGCTCAGAAGAGTCCAGATCAGATTGGGCCTTCTCTAACGCCATCTGTTGCCTTTTTGCCAGATCATGGCCTTCAGCACATTTATCCTGCATGGCTCCCATATGTAAATATAAATATGCCGCTACCCTGGCAATCTTGTTGTGCTCATCCTTGGCCTTAGAGGACATATATAGTTCACTCAGGGCCACATGTAAGGGACCCTGGTCTCTCCATATATCTGACCCTGTTTCCGTGATTTGGGGTGTGATGGCCTGCAACCAGACTGTTTGGTCCTGGTGAGTCCACTCACCTCTCACAAATAGTTTATGTAAGAAGTGCTCTCTGGCTATTTTCATATCTACCAAGGTCGTCATTCTAGAGATTGGTCTCTGTCCTGACTTACAGAAGTTAGTATTTTATTTTTGCAGAACAGAACTTTTCTTGGAGTGTCCCTTTTGAGGAATGCTTCACAGCGTAATGCAGCGTGGTGATCCGACTGGATGTATGTATCCCGTCAGTTAGCACACTGTATTAAGCTGCACAAGTGGTATTCTAACCCAGAATCCCGGCTACGAGCCCCCAATTTGTAAGAAGATTCAATTCGGCACTACAGCCAAGTCAACGCCTAGTCTAGAATACTGAATGAAAACCCTTATTGATATATCTTTATGTCCAGTTCATGCGTTCTGGATGACTACCCCTATATAACACCCCTCTCTCAGAATCCCCCTGACCCCACTGAGCCAAGAAGTAGTTCTGTTTTGCAAATTAAAAGGTTTATTTGAGAAGTAAAGCAATATATATCTATCACACTTTATAATAAATTAATAATTGAATATCACACTTAATCTGATATGATAAAGATTAACAACGGAGAATCTGGCACTAGCACACTTCTTGATAATCACTTAGGAGTTGACATGAAATGGATAAGATAGCAACAATACTTTTATGGTTTCCAATGGATGCAATGTGGAATGAAATGCAGTACAGAAAATAACTTGATAGGATTTCAGCAAAAGACAATGTAATCACTTTCTTGGACAATTCACCCCCCCCCCTTTTATGCAATGCAAGGAAGTGGAAGGAAGGCACACAATTCTCAGAAATGCAATTCAAATGTAATTCAGTTCACCCCAGCAACTTAGACTACGGAAGTTGAAAACACAGGCAAAATGCTTTGATATGTGCTGGCAATGAAGAAAAAAATATGCTAAAATGCTTTTAATTCCCTCTAGAGGTTCAGGGTGAGTGGTATCTAGTTAATATTAGTCCAGGCTCACACTAGCAATGATTCAGGGATGATTAGCAGGTTAAACGAATTTCTGGCAAATGGAAGGCAAGCAGCAGCAAATCTTTACATGTGAAGAAATTTGCAAATCGCGGCAAAATTCGCGAATATAAGGGGTAGGAATGTGGTTCTTGGTGCGATTAAAAGCTAAGATTCTAAGCTTTCAGATGAAAGTTACTGCAAGTCTCCAGCACAAACGGTCACGGAGATATGAGCGATTAAATAAAGGTCGTTTTTCAGATTTGAAATTTTAAAGTTCAAAAAAGACAAGTGCAGCTTGCAACTAGCAAATCACAGGTGACAGCTTTACAAATGACAGGTGACAGTTAGGAGACAGTTCTACTTAGATTAAGCTAGATTGAATTATATTATTTTAACTAGGAGATTGGTTCTGCACAGTTTTCTAGGTACTCACACTATATTCTTGAGTGAAATGGGCCTCGCCATGGATCTGGTCAGGTTTTAGACGGGACTCTGGTCTCTGCACTTCACAGTGATCTGGGTCTGCTCTCTCTCTGGATTCTGAAGATTGAGGGATTTAAAGTCTGGATCTTTCTGCACAGCTTTCTCTGGAGATTGATGGAGGTAAAGTATGGATTTTCCCGGCAGAGCTTCCAGCTGCAAATGGATTTGAAAGTCCCTATCTGTCCTGTCTCTCTGCTTTTATGTGTTTTTAAAATGGGTGTGTGTGAGCAGCATCACTAGCCAGCCCCTCTCCACTTGTCATTGGCCACTTCATCCGCTTCCACTTGATTGGGGGAATGAAATGAAGTGTCATCATGATGAGGTCTGTTTATGATACAGAGAACCCACCCCTGTCAACTTTACACACAATCTATATTTGCTCAAAAAAACATATTTGCACAGGTACACATTTGTTTAAAATTACATGCACCCTTCACATATCACAGGAGGTATACCCTGTCCAAATCTGCTCTTCCTGGGGGCTTGCATTCAAAAATGGCACATATTTCACTTTTTAACTGGTTTCGCAATTTCGGACATTAACCCAAATTTACACACATGTGCGCAAGGAGTATGGACATTAGTTGATGAAGTGTCAGATTTTTCACATGCACACATTTTGAGTAATATCCTCTTTTCCGCTAAAACCCCCCTGAACATGCCACCGGTTCTAAAAACCTCTTAAAATGTGGGCAGAAAAATCACAAGAATTATGGTGTCATTTATACGATTTTCACATGTCCGCTCTATGAGTTATTCATCTTTTTAGAGTTATGTTCTGGCCCCAAAGGGGTGTGGTTTTCCTCCAGCACAAGGTTGAATTTCTGGTTTTTCCAGTTCTGCCAAGCCAGCTTGCTCTCACAGGCAGTGCCCCTCCCCTGTGCTTCCAGGAGAAATCTCCATTTACGACTCCCGCCATAAAACATTTGCCTGAGTCAAGACAGGGCTTTGTTCAATGTCCTGCAGAGCCCAGGTAATTCAATCAGGGAAGTGTCATATCCCTTTTGGTGTGAGCAGCAAAAGGGCAGCTAGGCCTGGGAACACAGCTGTGACTCAAGTTTCACTCCTGATGGGGGTAGTTGCCAGGCAAATTGGAATCTCTTTAAGCCAGTTTTTAGCTACATGTCATTTCTGTTCCCCAGTTTCTGCATTCAAATAAAACTAAACATTTTCACATATGCAGCTAGAAGGCTGATTCTAAGTTTAAAACTATGACATTTAAACAATTGCAACCTATGTGACACTCAAAAGTAGGTCACTCAGTCAATTTAAACATTTAGATTTTTTTAGTGTCTTTCAGTCCAAATTTACTTAAACTGCTGAAATCCACAGCTCAGCCAGTCTTGTTATAAACCTTCAAGTCACTTCAGAATATAACTTTACATTGTATCCACCTCTCAGTAAGTCTTTCTTTGGCCTGTTTTGGGTTCATTTATTCAGTTTTCTACAAAAAAATAAAATCTGGTGGTTTTAAAACGCCGGCTTTCTGATAGTGGTGAGTACTGGTACTGCACCCCTTCTTGGGATTTAAGAAAAGGAATTCCCAACAGTTATGGGTTTGCTTTTGGCAATCAGCATTGCCACTCCCAATGGTTTCAGACTACTGTGTGGGTAGTCCAATGGTGGTTTTAGGCAGTTTCCTTCTGTGCCCATAACATCGGCAAAAATGAGTGGCAGCCTATTCTTCATGCATTTCCCTGTGCATTTTCTGGGAAGCTCTGGCCATCATGATGTTTTCATGTCAGTACTGCACAGTTTTGAGGTAGGGCTCGGATGCATGGGTAAATACATCCCACAAGCGTGTCATCTACACCAACTTTGCGGATGACACCCAGATCCTCATCCCGCTCTCAGTGGATTATGACCAGGACGCGATGATCATTAACAAGATTTATGCAATAATCCAAAATTGGATGGCCCTGAAGAGTCTCTACCATAACGATGAAAAAACTGAGATTCTCATCGTGGGCTCCCAAAATAAAATTAGCGCCCTCCATTCAGATTACTCATCCATCAACATTGATGGTTCTCTGATCCCAGCCTCAAAACAGGTCAAACCTCTAGTTTATTTAGATGCCAATCTTACAATGACCAGACATGTAAGCGTATTAGCGTCATTCACATCCTACACTTCCAAATTGATTGCCCTGAGTCACCAGTACCTCACACCCACAAACAGTATCATCCTAGCCAGAGCCTTAATATTATCCAAGTTGGACTACTGCAACGTATTCCTACTAGGGACCTCTAAATCCAACCTAGGGAAATTACAATTAATGCAAAATAAAGCATTACGAGCAGCTCTAGGAATCAAGAAGTCCGACCATGTCTCTAATATTAGGAGGGAGACTCATTGGTTACCCATTAAGGCTAGAATCATCTTCAAATCACTTTGTGTCACCCACAAATGTCTAACTAACAAAGCTCCCATCTATTTAAACAATATAATAAGAAAAAAATATTCCAACAGAACGCTCAGATCCAATAAAAAGTCACTCCTTGCGGTCCCCCGTTTCAAAAGTTCGAGAGCGAGAGGCAGAAGCTTCCTAGTCATGGCCCCGAATCTCTGGGACGAGATACCACTCAACATTCAAAATGAAGAGTGCTCCCTCTGCTGCAAAAAAGCACTAAAAATCTGGCTATTCAACCAATATTAATTAAATCACACATTTATAATCCATCTACCCACCGTAGGCCTTGTTAATTGCCTTCTTAGGGCTGACTGTTACCAGAATCTGTTAATAATGACAGTGACCATGCAATGCTTTAACCTATGTATGTATTCTCTGTACCATTGTACTTGTAAAATGACTGCAACAACGCTGTGATACCCGAGGATTTGGGTGTTTAACAAATGTAATAAATAAAGAAATAAAATAAAAGATTTAGTAGAAAGTTATGTAAGGAATAGGGGTTTTAGTGTGATCACTAAGTAGAATATTAAGTAGGTGATATGATATGATGTGATATGTCATTTAACATAGGCCTGTACACAAGTGTTTCTAGGCGCGACAAGACAAGGAAGGGAAGACAGAGGGAGGATAAAACAACGATCCTACTAGGCCTTGTGTCATTCAGATTGTGTAAAAGCACGATGACGCAAAGTGCAGGGGGGAGGGAGAAGGGAGAAGAGAGAAGTGCCGGGGAGACGGAAAAGTGAATTGCAATCATGGCAGCATTGCTCTGAGTAAGTGCAGCCCGGACAGCGTGGCTCTGGGTAAGTGCAAGGAGGCAGGGGACTGTAGGGTTACAGTACAGCCCCTAAGTGTGCAGTAGGCCTGTAGGCAGTGCAGGGGTGACTGGTTGTGGACGAGCCTGGTACCCATTGAGACTCTGAGGGTAGCCAAGCCACCAGTCAGCATAACAAACAGTTAACTCAGCAGGCGACTGAGAGCGAGAAAGCAGAGGCAAAAAGGAAGGTCTTGAGCTGCTTCTGGAACTTCTGGTTGTCTCGCTCCAGTTTGAGAGGGGCAGGGAGGCCATTCCAGAGGGAGGCACCTTCAGAGGAGAGAGATCTACCTCCCACTCTCTGCCTGCAGAAGCATCTGACCCTCAGAGAGTTAGAGGTGGCTGAGCAAAGGGCTCGAGAACGAAGGTGTTTTGGAAGAGAGAGTTGGATGTAATGGGATCCCTAGCCCCCCAGAAAGCCTTGTGGACGATGCAGAGGGCTTTGAACTTAATCCTTGTGGCCAGTGGAGAGATTTCAGGGCTGGAGAGATACAGTCCCTGGGCTTAAGGCCAAGGACACGTCTCGCAGTCCTGTTCTGGATTAGTTGCAGAGGGCAAAGAGTAGAGGAAGGCAGATTGAGAAAGAGACTGTTACAGTAGTCCAGCCTAGAGAGAATCAGAGCCCTGTAGACAGTGAGCTTCTGGGGCAAAGTGATAAAAGGAAGAATACCTCTAGGGAGGTGCAGCTGGTAGTGGGCTTTCTTGGCAAGGTCTGTGATGTGAAAAGAGAAGGAGAGAGTGGAGTCGCAGATAACACCAATGTTTTTTGCCTCGCAGGAAGGCGAAAGAAGAGGTCCCAAAGTGGGTGGCCAGAGTGAGAGAGGGAAAGCAGGAGCAGGAGTCCCAATGAGAATGATCTCAGTCGCACTGGTGTTAAGGCAGAGATCATTGGAGGTACATAAATCCTAAATCGCGGATAGACAGTCAGGAATGAGTGAGAGAGGAGAGGAGGCTGAGGGGAGCTGAGTATCATCCGCATAACAGTGAAAGTTCGAGGAGAAGGTAGAGATAAGGCGGGCCATAGGGGAATTAAGTAGGAATAGGGATAGAGGGGAGGGTACCATGGTGTGAGGTAGTTTGTTGATGCAGCAGCCTGCCTGAGGCCTCCTAGTGAGATGGGACCACCCATAGAGGCCATACTCCGGCCTCACACTCCATGTGTGTGTTACCTGAACAAAAGGAAGAGAACTGTTGCAACAGACTCACCCTAAGGATCCCTGCGACCCGCCAAAGAAGGGTGAGCTGGTGTAGCAGATTCCCATTAAGTTGGTACTCACGCCAGGGGTATGTTATGACATGGAATAGGGAACGTTATAAGTAGCATGAGTGTTTTAATAGTTAAAGAAGGGTCCCCGTTGGGATCCCTATAAAATTCACTCTGGTGTCTGTGTCCAGTTAGTCGTCTAAGAACTCAAGGTGTAGCCCATCTCCTGTAACAGTGGTTTTATTTCGAGCTGCCGCGCCCCTCCATACCGGCTGGCCTGGGGGGTGAGGTGGAAGTTCACTCAGGGACTGTCCCTGGCCCGGAGTGAGGGAGGTAGACACCCTTGCTTGGACGGTGGTTGGAAAACAGGGGCTACAGGATGAAATCCTGAAAATCGCCAGATTGCAACTCCTCTTCTGGACTTGTCCTGCTACAACTTTCAACGGCATATTCCTCTGCACCCTCATTAAAAGACACGCAGGTTATATGGCCGAGCCATTAAATTGATCTCCCAGGGATTCCAACTCTATGAATATTGTGCACTAACATCCTTTAATCTCAACAAAATGACACCACAGGCAGTGCACAAGTACTAACCATAAACACTCTCTGCCACAAATCAACAAAAACGGAGTATCTCCCAAGTGTCATTCCCAATCCTCGAAGGTTACCACATGATTTCACTTGCGCTACCCCTGGCATTTTGGCGAAATGACGTCCCTGTACACATGAAGCTTGTTCCTCCCAAATTTCCACAGTTTAAAATGAGGGCGGTAATCTCAGACGTTTTAGGAGGGACAGGTAAACATGTTCATGCTGGTTCATCCAATGAAAATGTGGGGCAAGGAGTGAAAAGGTCAGAGGACGCTAATTTCGAGCTTGCGTTCTGTTTGGCAGCACTCCAAACAGTGGCAACGTGAAGAACCAAGATTTGGTTATGAGCGTGAAGGGGTGATCTACAAGGGGAACTTATTTACAGCAGGATTGGAGGGGAAAATCCAATACAGAGGAGGAATAAAAAAAATGGCCTGCAGAAGACAGTGTGGATTATAGAAGTAGGGTTAACGGCACTAAGTGGGATCCGCAGTGTTGCAGCAGTCGGTCCGGCGTCCTTTATCCTCCATCAATATCAATGTGTCTCAGCACCTGGAGCATACGCTTTCTTGCTGCCGATTCTCGCCTCGCAGTAATAGCTCCACTGCATTCAAATCATGCGCATAATGGCGCTGCTGGTCTGAAGCTAGCTCTTAGTGCACCGGCCGGCCGCCGTGCCGTGGAACCTCGCCCGGCTGTTTCCACTGGGACTAGGGCCGCGTGGGTGAATGATCTTTTAAGTAAATTTGTCCAGACGTTCTCTAATGGAAGTTATTAAAAATGTAATGAGTATCACACTCACTCCCTGCCTGCCAAGAGAAGAAAGGGCTCCATTCGGGCATCAATGACTGTCAACTGCTTTTCAAGACAAAATGTGCCAATTGCCAGCTCTTCTCTATGGAATGTTTCCGGGTGGCCAACCATGCGAGTGTCAAAATGAATGACATACTATCTGGAAAAGCGTAACTATTACAGTCTCTTAACTAAACATAACAGCACAAACTGCAACAAGGTAAGTCGCCCTGGAAAATGGCCTTTGCCACAAAGGAACCCTTCCACTATTCACACCCCCCTTACAATTTAAATTACATCAGGCTAGATATAAGGAAACCTTTCCCTAAAAACAGCCTTTACTCGCTGTGGTGCATCGCCACCGTGCAGATAGACACACTTTTTGCTTGGTGCCCTTATTAAAAACAAAGTGGGCCGGAATCTTAAAACCTTTATTTTATCCACACATCACTTACGCCAAAAATGTTGCACCCTATTCCCAAAGGCCATTTGAATGTGCACTTTCCCACCCACCTCCTTTTGCCATTTGTTGCAAAAAGAGGGCATTTCTGTGCATATTAATGCACATCCCAAATTCACAAACGGGATGCCCTTGCATGTCACATTTGAGAATAATTTACCAGCACCTGACCTCCCGGTGCCACCGGCTCATTCCGAGTCCAGCGGCTGGGAATTCAGGCAGCAGTAAATTGTTAATCCCCATTCCCATAGAGTCCTAATGGACTCTATGGGAGTGGGGACACGGGAGCACCGGTAGCGTTTGCAACGTTGCCCGTGCTCCCGTGAACAGTCTGCCTACCGTGCCCGCTGAGCCCGGCAGGGTCAGACCTGTAGGGCACTGCGGCTCCGGCAGGCAAACACGTAGTTTGCCAGTCCAGAAACAGGGGTGCCAGTGAGATTACTTGTAATAAGGCCCTGTGACTCTTAACAGGGAGAGGGTGGTGCACTGTATTCGCCATGTCTGAGTGTTGAGTCATTGGAGTGGTGAAATGAATGTGTTTATTAAAATGTTATTTCAAGTGATATTGGATGTACCAATCATTTATAGGCAAAAGGAATGTTATGTCGGATTCAGAGTTCTCTGGCCATCTGCTTCGCTTGTGGTGTAGGTTTGGTGAGCACAGCGGGAGCCTCTAGGCAGGACATTGTGGCGCATTGTTTTGGGCGCTGGATGTTTCTGAAAAGCACTTTGGGTGTAGTTCCCTTTTAGGAGCACCCTGTTGGCTGCGGCCAGTAGAGCGTGGGCACCTGCATGCCGAGATTTGTATGTTTTGCTTAAATATAATGTAAACCGAAGCACAGGAAATGTTATGTTTGCAGGACACACCATCCTATTTGTACATGGAGCGTACACTCACAGGGCAGCTCGATGTACTGTGCGATTAGTTTTTGCTTAAATATACTGCAAATCCAAGCACTGCATTTTCCTGTGCTTCTGTTGACAATATATTTAAGCGAAACATAAATAGCTCGGCACATAGTTCCCTGTGGCCTGCTGGCCGTGGCCTACAGAGTGTAGAGGTGGAGTCAAGTACCCCCATCAAAAGCCCCACCGCCATGTTGCTGCATGTTGGGAGCCGAGCCGGAAATTGCAACATGTGCAGTACCAGTGAGGATGTCTATACCGCAGAAAATCCTGGAAACAAGGTATCAATTGAGAAATTGCATTCACGAAGAAGTAATGGCCTTCTGGAGAAAGTCCCAGAAGAAGTGTGAAAATGAATAAAGAAGACTGGTGATGTCATGCAGAGCAGAAATGACACAGCTTGAAAAGATGCACGAGGCAAAAGAACATAGACATTCTATAAGTTCTGAAGAAGAGGTGGTAAAGATGATCAACATTTCGGGATCGAGATGAAGATGCTCATGCTACAGAAACACTGAAGAAAATACAAATCAGTTTACACTTGTACAGGTGCAGTAACACAAGTAGACAAAGTAAACCTAAGGCTGGCTATGTAGTGAATAGTTGCAGCGATGCACCAATGTATAATACATAGGAATGTATAGAACCTGGATATTCCACAGTGCATTTAAAGCAAGGCTTGAAACCCTGTGATTGGAAAAGGGTTTTTCAGTTTGGCGCAGTTGGAAAATAACTAGAGGCGATGGAGAATTACAAGAAAGGCTTGGCTGGCCCGACACCAAGAAGACGAGGCCTGGTTGTCCATCCAGTAGTTACTTGAACGTGAGAAAGAAACAAACTCCTGTTTGAAGTGGAATGAAAAACACTGAAGGCATCAAAATACATCATTTACTAAAATTAAATGCTGAAAAAGGCTTGAAAATGCAGTCTCCAAGTCACATGGTCAGATCAAAATAGACATTGGGTCGAGCTACACCGAAATCAAGAAGATACTCCCTTTATTTCTCAGGCACAGAGAGCCTCTACAAGGCCAAGTTCAAAGCCTTAATTGACTGGTAGACTGTAAGTGTGATAATACATTTTGGGCTAATTGGTGGAGAGGCATGACCACGCCGACCCTCCTTGCACCTGGCATGGTAGCCTGCATGCTGCTAGCGTGTGGACTATTCCAGAAGAGTTCAAAGGTGCCAAACCAATTGTAGAGGGACATGTATCAAAGAGCCCTATAGTTTGTAGAACCAATGAAGTGCTGAGTATTAGAGTTACATGAAGAAAATTTGCACTTGGGATGGGCTAAGTTGCCCACCTGATAGTAGAAACCCAATCACAACCCTGTTTGTATGGAATGTATACTTAGATGTTTCCAGTAATCCTATCACATCCCCAAATAGGTTTTTGTAGTTTTCCACGTAGTGTGAGGTCACTTATGATGTGTTTTGATTATTAAAGTTGTGTTTTTATGATATGCGCGGAGAGACATTGAGCAATCGTCCGTTGATGTCCGTTGTAACTCCCTGTTTTCGACAATTGAAAATAAAACAGCACCGAGTTTTGCCAACTTCCTGAGTCAGTTTGATTATTGATGTTTGAGTAACTTCTGCATCCCCATCTATCTCAAAGTATTGCTACCCCATCTTAAAGGGCCCTAGGTCTATGGGTTTAATGGTGTGCCTAAAAGGGATTTGTGCCCAAAGCGCCACGCCAACATGGTCAGTGCCAAAAGTTCTGCACCGAAACACGATGTGCCATCTCTATAAGGTCAGTTATGAACTTCTGGTTCCCTGGGTGCCACCAACAGAATCCCCTTGTGGTAGTGAAACCAGGCCTGAGTTTGAGTTCACTTTCATCATATCACCTACCATGCCCATCCATGCGACACAAATGAGTCTTGTGCCACGGAGAGGTGCCTGTCACCGGGTGGCGTTCTCAGGGTTGTTGCATGCTTCCTTCAGCTCTAGTTGCTCTGTAAGATCCCTGCCATTAGGATGAGTAGTTTTCCTTAATATCTTCAAAATGTTGTCTTTGTTGCAAAGTGCTGGCTTACAATTTGGTGTAATATCAATTACTTAGCAGAAATGTTGCGTAGGTGTGACCTTGTCTGTCCATTTTGTAGCTATTGCCTGGATAGAAGTGTCTCTATGGCATGACACAGCTTTAAAGGGGAGTTCTATAGTTTGTAGGTTTCTCCATTTTTTCTTTGTAGTGGAATGATATCTCAGGGGCTACGTTTTTTTTCTCCAGAACTTGACTTACTCCTGGAAAGAGTAGCAAGTTGCATATGATTAAGCTACTCCAAATGCACTAAAGGATTTATGAGTGATTCACAAAGGATTTATGACTTGATTGGCGGTGTACATTTTTCAATAAGTTACAAACAATTATGTAACTTACACCTGTGTCACTTACTCCAAAACCAACATAGGTGGACGTTCCCTGTGGCTTTTTAAGTAATTGTGGGTGTTCAAGATGGTGTGTGACTGGGGAAGAAGTCTACACCAAAACCTCAAAGTTATCTTCGAAAAGTTTGCCAACACATTTACCCTGCACCTGAACATGCTCAGTGCAAGTGTTGGATGAAAGGTGCCAAAATGAATGGAACATTATGAAAGTGTGTGCGATGTGTGGAATAAGGAGAGAGACGGTGCATGCGGTGAAAACATATTTTTGAGTAAGAGAAAAAAGTGTAGAAATGTTTTTGTAACTGTCTTACACGCAGTAGGTTACCCTGGAGTCATTTACTTCATGTCGAGGCCACACATATGTGTGCGAATGGGCTTCTTTTTGTAGATCAGGTATGACTTTTCTGACATTAGTGAGTTAGCCCTGGTTTCTTCTAGAATATCGTTTTCATGGATAATTTAGAGCCGTGTTCAAAGCTTTCCTGCTCGAACAACAGCAAGGAAGGCAATCATTAACTAAACATACATTTATTGCGGTGGCTGCATATTTTCAAAGATTATGTTTCCATAATAATCGAAAGGTGTGTAAGCTTTTGTGTACATCAGTTGAATCTAACAACGTTCTCACTTTTAGATGCAGCAAGAAATGTTAGGTGCTGCGATAATTTTATGAGATATCAGAGCTAATAACTCTCATTCGCACCCGGGGAATGGCGCTCAACCAATCAGGTGGCTGAAACAGCGGGCAAGAATACACAGTGCAAAGTCTGCTGTTTGCAGCCACCCGATGCCCTTCCCCAGTTGGCACCATCTTTTTTTAATTTTAATGTGAGCAGGCAATAGGAAGCCTCTCCATGTTGCCTCCACACCCCAAAACCAACCAAACCCCTTCCCCACCACCTCCCTTCTCTCCACTTAGCTGCTGACCCGAGCAGCTCCGGTCCAGTGCTCCTCCCACTCCTTTCTGAAGGCATCTTTCTTTTTCTGAGGAGATTGGCATCACTCAACAAGTGCAGCCAATCTTCTGAGAAAAACAAAACAATGTGCACACCAGGAAAACACTGGGTGCGAACAGCAATCATGCCCTAGTACGGGGGTGTACAGGCCGGTAACGGCCCACAGCCTTTTTGCTCGTCAAATGGAATTAGTGATGTCATTGAAATGATCTGGAAATTCACCTTCATTTACCTAGTCACACTTTGGGGCAAGTCGTTAGAAATCCTGGACATGTAGTGTTGTTCAAGAATAAGATAGATCATCATTTGGACTCGAAACCTGATCATTGGGGCAGCAAGTTGAAGAGGATTTCGGTCTATGCATTTTTAGAATCTGGTTGGATTTTTTAATGTTATGTTAAAGGTTCTCATACGGCGCACTGTTGCCACCTGCGTGGCATCTTGGCGCTCTGGCGGATCTGCAATGCAAGGAGGACAGCAGGTATGTTACTAGTATTGAGTGGGACAAAGAGCAAGAGAGCTGCGATGTGCTGTTGGCAGCTTCAGTTCGGATTCGCCGGTCGCTAAGCGTAGGTGTGGTTTTTCCGTTTGTGGCCGCCATTTGGTGTTGAACGAGACTATGTGTGGTTTGTTTCGGTGTTGTGAAGTACGTGAGTTTTGTGGTGTCGTAGAGGTATGTTGTGTATGCAGAAGGGTGAGTTTTTAGTACCGTTTGTTAGTGGCAGTACATTCCCTACGCAGGATGTGAATGATGACTATCTCACACAACTAGGGATAAGCAAAATATCACGAACATTTGGGCTAGTTGTGAAAAGAGATTACCTTGCAAGATATGGGTAAATGCAGAATTTGACTACCTCATAGAGTTTGGGATAATGGGTTGAAATAATGTATGATCAGTGGAACTTTTTTCTGGGTACCACTCTCCAGCCAAACTCCACCAAAACCAATGTTGGGGGTTGAAATGTGTTAGCTAAAGGGGTGGAAATGCAGCAGCCAGTCGAGGCAGGGAGATGAGTTCCACAAATATATCTTAATAACTCTACTGCCTCAGTGTCAGTCTGTGCAGATTTCTTGAGTGTGTGTTGGAGGCCTATAATGCATGACTATTAGAAGTGTACTCCCAAAACTATTGTGTGCAAGGGGGCTGTCCAGCACTTATTTTGTGCTGCTGTACAGCCCCCAGCCACCAGGTCCAATTTGAGAATAAAGTAACCGGTGCATTTCTCGATCTACTACAAATAAAAAAGCGCATTCTCTCCACATTTTTATTTGTAGTTGTTTTGAAGGATGTGCCCCACTGATTGCCCACCGTAAGTTCTCTCCATTATCTCTTCTACTTTAAGCGAGTGCCATTTTCTTTGAATTATCACTCACTCACCCAGTGAACTCCAGCTCATCACATTTAAAACATATAAAACTGATGTACATGGCTAACCTGGAGTTAACCTGATATTCAGTGGAGTTCAGTATCTAGCTATCCTTTGCAATCTCTTTATTTTCAGTAGTTTTTTTTCTTCTTTTAAATTCAATTTTTATTGGTTTTTTCAAGAGCAAGAAAAAGCAAACTTATGCATGTAGTATACCGCGGGCACATGCCCATGACGAGTTCAAAACTTAATAGAAACACAAGGCTTTAACGCTTTTCACCCCGCCCCCCCCCCTCTCGGGAACTCAGAGTCCGCAATCAGTGATTCTTCTCTTCGGGCAGCACCAGCCGGGCCTGGGGCCAACTATATATGGTCGACTCTCCAGATTCCCATGCATAGGGATCCATGCACAAGGTAGTTATGGGCCGGGTGGAGGCGTCCAATTACCCTGGAGACTTATCCTCTGAGTTAACAAACACCTCCATGAAACGCAGCCAGTCAGTTTCAATCTGTACACTAGAGCCATGTATTGTCGCCGTTAGTTTTTCCATGAAGTAAATGTCCTTGGCCACTGTCACCCATTCCCTTTTCGTTGGAAGGGTTTGTCTTTTCCAGGTCCTGGCCGGAGCCGCTCTAGCAGCCAGCAATAGGGCGTGTGTCAAGGCTGATACCTTTTCCAAGTGCTCATCTCTATGTTGCAGGCCGAAAATCACCAGTATTGAGTCCAACGGGTAGTCCCCCTCCCCCGCATCCCTGATCCAATTAAGCACCTCGGACCAATAAGTCTGTACTTTGTGACAGGTCCACCACATATGCCAGTAGTTGGCTTTTTCCCCACACCCATGCCAGCACACTGGGGCTACGTCTGGGAACATGCTGGAAAGAGTAGTTGGGTCGTACTGCCACCTGTGGAGGAGCTTGACAGCGTGGGATTTATATTGACATGAAATCAACGTCTTGAAGGCCCTAGTGCAGAGTTTCCCCCAAAGACCATCCCCTATGGTGCAGCCTAGATCCCTCTCCCATTTTCTTCTGAGGCTCCCAGTGGTTCCCTCTCGGGGAGCCAGGAGGGCCGTGTACAGGAGTGAGATGAGCCCTTCATTTCCGTATGGGAATCCAGTACTTTTTCCACTGGGGTGAGCCCCCTCTGTAAGCATTCCTTCAGTTTTGGGTTCATTAGGATGCCCTTGAGTCTAAGGTATAGGAGTGGCGAAAGTCTGCCGATACCCAGCGCCTCCTCTAGTTCCTGGATTGGTATGAAAGAGTTAACCCTCACCAGTTGGCTAACCCTACAAAGCCCTGCTTCGAACCAGGTCTGGTAATGTTCGTGTCCTGGAATCTCTTCCAGTACTGGTGTGGACCATATGTGACTGAGCGGGGAGGGCCATGTGGTGACTCCATCCATAAATCCCTTCCCTGCTAGTGCCTTCCACATAGTTTCCATAATGGGGTGGTCTTTAATTCTTCTCGGAAGTTTCTTAAGTGGGACCCACAACCATTCCCCCACCGTAACTGGGCTCAGGAAGGAATTTTCAATGTAGACCCACTGTTTGTTGGGGTCTTCTCTAAGGTGGGGGGCCAAAACCCTGAGCTGGGCGGCCCTGTGGTACATGTCGAGATCTGGGAGGGCCACACCTCCTCTTTCTTTGGGAAGGGTGAGGGTCTCATACCATATTCTGGGCTTCTGGTCTTGCCATATAAACTTCAGTATGCACCTCGTGGCCTCTCCGAGGTATGCCACCGGGGCCTCCAGTGGGAGCATCTGGAAGAGGTAGAGCACTCTGGGGAGCAGGTTCATTTTTATCGCATTTATTCTACCCATCCATGAAATTTGTCCCTTCCCCCAACCCTCCATTTCCCTGAACAATTTCTCAAACAGAGGGGGGTAGTTTGCCAGACTCAGGTCTTCATTGGGTCTTACGATGTTGATCCCCAGGTATTTTATCCCATCGACGCAGACCTGAAGGCCCAAAGGGGGCAATTCAGGTAAGCACCTATCGGCATCCGAGGCAAATGGGAAGATCATGGACTTGCCGACATTAACTTTAAAACCTGAGGGTCGATGATCTGAAGGGCTGCCGGGACTGAACACGTGGGTTCCCTCAAGTGGAGCAGGATGTCGTCCGCGTACAGGCCGAGTTTAAAGTTACGGTCTCCCACCACTATGCCCCTCACCATGGGAGCGCCTCTTAGGTATTCTGCAAGAATCTCCATGGTCATGGCAAAGAGAAGGGGGGAAAGGGGACAGCCCTGCCTCGTCCCCCTCTGGAGGCCAAAGATGCGAGACAGGCGACCATTGACAGTCACTCTGGCCGAAGGTGACATATATAGGGCTTTGACGGCCCGTCTGATCCCCATTCCAAAGCCCAGCTTTTCTAGGACACCATGTAGGAACCCCCAGTCGACCCGATCAAATGCTTTCTCGGCATCTATGGATACAAGGACTGGGTTCTCACCCATCGGAGCCGCGACCCGCATGAGATGCAGAGTTTTACACAGGGTGCCGGCTCCCTGTCTTCCCTGTATAAACCCCACCTAGTCTGAGTGGATCAGGTTCGGCATATGGACGTCCAGCCTCGTGGCAATGATTCTCATGAACAGTTTTGCGTCCACGTTAAGGAGGGAGATAGGTCTATAGGAGCGGCAGTCCGTATGGTCCTTCCCCTCCTTCGGGATCACCGTGATTAGTGCCTTGCCAAAGGACGGTGGTGCCTCCCTGTCTACATTATATTCGAAAACAGACCCGCTAGGAAGCCCGCCAGTAAACCCGAGAAAGCCTTGTAGAAGCCTGCGGTGAATCCATCCTCCCCGGGGCCCTACCCAGCTTCAGCCCTGAATTTGCTTTCAGCACCTCCTCCTCTGTTATTGGGGCATCTAGGGCCACGGATTCCCGCATTCCAAGGGTCGGGAGCGAGACCCCATTGAGGTATGCCTCCCGTACGTCCCTCTCCACTACCCCCTCACTTCCATATAGGGTCTCATAAAAACTTGCAAATTTCTCTGCTATGCCTTCCGGATCCGTACATTCTCCCTCTACATCATCCCCGATTTGTTGGACCCACCTGTCTGCTCTCTGAGTTTGGCCGCCAGCATAGCATCGGCCTTGTCCCCCCTCTCGTAGTACCTCTGACGCAGGTGTTGGAGTCCCGCTACTATTTTGCCCAATTCTAGATCCCTGAGTTCCTGTCTCTTTTCCCTCGCCAGGCCTAGGTCCCTCTCTTTTTCTCCTTCCCCCTTCCCCTCAGATCTTTCTAGGGAGAGTATATCTGACCTCAACCTGTGAGCTAGAAGGGTCCTTTTTCTTTTCTTGGAGGCTCCTTCACTTATCAGCCTACCCCTCCAAGTTGCCTTCGCCGCCTCCCATACGATGTCCCGATCCACTTCGCCCGTGTCATTTAGCTCGAAATATTCTCTGATAGCCGAGGACATTTCTTCTCTAAAGACTGCGTCCCAGAGCAGGAAGTTGTTACATTTCCACAGAGATTCCCTGGCCCTTAAGCCAGAGATGCTTAGGTCCGACCAGACCATATCATAGTCCGACCAACTAACCGGGCGAATATCACACGCGTCTATTCTACTCATGAACTGGTGACCGGTGAACAGATAGTCAATTCTTGTCCTATCCTATGGGCTGCCGAGTAAAAGGTGTACCCCTTTGCTCTTGGGTGACATTCCCTCCAAATGTCCACGAGTCCCCTTTCCCACATCAGGTCTCTGAGCCCCCATTGCGGGCCTCCCCCTACGCCGCCTGGTTGGGTAGCCCCCCCGCTATGGTCTAAATCCCGGTCCGCCCACATGTTGAGGTCCCCCCCCAGTACCAGGAGACCTTCCGCCCTGCGCATCACCTCCCCCATGGCCTCGTAGATGAATTCCTTCTGGCCTACATTGGGGCAGTAAATGGACACCAAGGAGACTCTGGAGTTGGGGAGATTACCGGATACCATCAGGACCCTCCCATCCTCCCTCTCCCAATGTGAAACCTCTGTTAATTTTTGGTGCCTGTGGATCAGGATCCCAACCCCCGCCTTTTTAGTGGCGCTGGACGCCCAAAATACCTGGGCCACATGCGATCCGGGGATGGCCCTCTCCTCACCCTTCACCAATCTGGTCTCCTGCACGAAGAGGATGTCTGTCCCCGCGTTCTTCATTTCTCGCCCCAGAAGAGAGCGCTTAGTTGGGGAGTTAAGTCCTTTAACGTTGAGTGAGCCAATTCTGATCATCTCGACCCGGCCCTTTCTCTCATGGTCTGCCATTACTCCCAAGCATGGTGTTCATCGGCTTCCCGATTCGGCGGGAGCTGCCCTGTCCCCCGTTGTGGCTGGATCCGAGGAGATCCCGAGAGTTCCTTCCTCCCCTGGCCCGTTTTCCCCCCTCCCTCCCCTGTTTGTGACGCCTGCCAACGGGCAAGCCGCCAAAGCCAGAACATGATTGTGCACCGCAGTTCTCTTGGTCAAAGGAAAATCCTGTCCCCGGCCGGGGTTGTGCCACTAGGGACCTGATGTATCCCAGGAGTCCATAGTCATTTCGTTAGTCTCCTCCAGCCTCCGACGGTGGGGTGTTGGGTTTTTTAAATTTCCTCCTGCCCTTTGTTTTCTTCTTTGTCGACCAGGGACCCAACGGTCCCCTCTCCATTTCCGATCTGGGCTGAGTTCCCGCTCCTTCTCTCTCCTCCGGAGGGTCTCCCTTGAGCGCCTGTAAAACTTGCGTAGCCTTCTTACCACTGATCACCCTGTAGTCCACCCCGACCATTCGAAGGATGGGGCGAATGGGAAGGACCATCTGTATCTCATGTCCTGGCTTGTCAGCCATTGTGTGAGTGGACGGCACTCTCTCCTACGGGTGAGCGTGAGGGTAGAAAGGTCCTGATAAATCTTGATGGTGTCCCCTTCCAAGATGAGGCTCCCCAGCCTCTTTGCCTTCTCCAGTACTTCCATTTTCTCGCTGTAGCGGAGAAACCTCACCACGATGGATCTTGGGCCTCCCCCCGCACCGCCTCCACCTCGGTGTGTCCTTTCCAGCTGGACCTCTTTGCCCCCCTCCAGTGCGAAGAGTTGATTGATTAGGCCCTGGACTTTTCTCCCCACATCCGCGGGCGTCTCCCCTCTCTCCTGAGACACCCCCATGATGCGCAGGTTGTTTCGACGTTCCCTGTTCTCTAGATCGTCCAGCTTAAGGATCATGTCCTCTTCTCTCATTTCCAAGTCTGTTAACTTGGCCTCATATTTCATGTCGAGGAGGTCTGCCTGTAAATGGTTGTTTTCCATCCCCTCCATTTTGTCTTCCAGGGTGTCCACTCTCCCCTTGAGGTCTACAATGGAGGCTTGTATGTCCGTGCGGAGTGCCCTGATCTCCTGGAGGATATCCTTGAGGTCATCCCTGGTCAGTGCTGTCGGGGGGGGTCCCCCACTGAGGGCATGATGACTCCGGGGCCCTCGGGCTGGGTTGGGGACTGGCGGCGAAACCGCTGGAGAGAACTGATAGCGCCAGGGAGTGGGGACTGCTCCAGGATCGGGGGTCGGGCGGGCACCCGGGAGGTGGGGCCGCTGTGCAGGGTCCCCCTGGAAAGTTCTAGAAGCTCAGGTCGGGGATCAGGGCCCCTTCTTGTTGTAGAGTGCCGCGGCCACAATACCAACGCCAACCTGCTTTGCCCCCCTTCGGCTCCTCACCTTGTATCGGCGGCTGGTTTCGGGCCGAGCCCCTCCGTGGGGCCAGAGAGCAGCGGGCCCGACTTTCTCTGGGTCCTCTATGGTCCAGGCACCCAGGCTTTCACGTGGGGCGCGGCCGAGGAATGCCTGGATCGGTGCGGGGCAGTCACGTCCTCTCTGGTCAGGGACGAGTTCGGGGCAGCCTCGTCTTTCTCCCCCCTGCATTCTGATAGCTTGCCCCTGGTGTCTCGCTCCGGGCTGTGGACGAGGGGGTGCCTCCCCCAGCGCCCCAGCTTCCCTGATATTGTGGTGATTGCTGGGGGGGGTAGTTCCCGCTCCGCTGGCGGTTCCCGTGTGCCTCTCGGGGGCCCGCTCAGCGAAAGCTCAGAGGTGTCTCCCGCGCTGCAGGCGCTGCTCGCGTTCGGCGGGCTGTGTCTTTCCCACTTCCAGCGACTCTCTCCATGGTTGTGCCTATGGAGGCTGGCGTCTCGGGCTGCTGGGCGGGTGGGGCTTCCCACTCACTTCGGGGACTGTGGTCTCCTCTGGGGCTGCTTTAAAATCCCGGCCGGGAAACCTCAAAGCACACTAGGCCCCGCGGTGCTGACGGAGCGTGAGCTCACAGGTCTGTCATGTTCCTCGCCCCCTGACGGTCTCCTTCAGTAGTTTTTGAGGAGATCCATAATCCCTTTTACTTACATTATGCAGTAATTACTAATACGTGCCAGCCTAAAAAAGTGACGTCAACATATTATCTAGTAAGGAGTACGACTATTTACGTATTAGAAAAGATTTTATTTTATATCAGAATTTATAAAGATCCAGTGATAAAAATGGTAAATTTTGAAATTGTATAAAAAGTGGAAATTAGTTTGTTCGTAACATCTTGATCACATAGTTGTTCCAACAAACTTCAACATGCGAGTAAAATGAATAGATAGTATATCAGTTACAGTCTGAATGATAGCAAAAACAAAGGTTAGTTAGGATACTAACTAATACTATCTACCCAGGCAATCCATAGCTCTGTTTCTTCCAGAATCGTGCAAACATTACTTGCTAAAAATGATCCCTGTCAATATGAGGATAGGTAACGAGTTTCTGCGGTGGTGGTCTTCCTTCGTGATGTATATCCACATCGTGCATGTTCACTTTGGCCCCTGAACTGTTTTTATGGACTTTTTATGGACTTTTGCTGATGCTTGTTCCACATCCGTACGTTGACTTTGCTGGCTAGGCCCAATGGGAGTTGTAGAGTAAATCATTTGGAGAGCCAAACGTTGCAGACCCTTGAACGGATAGACGAATTGCTATTCAATCCTGTATCCTCTTTCTTCAACTTCACGTCCACGGCTCTTCTCTTAGCTCAACTATAATTGTGGTTTCGAGGCATGTTACGGTTGAGGCGAGAACTCTATTCTAGTTATAGGCAGGCCTGGGATTTCATATCCAATGCGAGCCCTTTATCTAGCTTTCAAGCTCCACTGGGACGGCAAATTCAAGAGAAGACCCAAATTGCTCTCCCCCCCACACTGCGCTCCTGCTCATCACATTTGAAGCATATACACATTATGTAAGAATTGATGTGGAAAGCCAACCTGGTGTTAACCAATATTCTATGGTGGGGGGTATCCAGATATCCTTTTTCGTTAATCATATATTTAGCAATTGAAGAAGAAACAGATGGTGAAAATGTCTTTAATCATGCTGGGACATCACGGCAGGCGCATGCACAGTCTCAGAAATTCATTACTAATATGATATCAATAACATTTTGAAAATGAGGAAACAGAGTAGAGGGAGAGTAGAAAAAAAAAAGAACAGAGTTAAAAGAAAAAGTTGAAAGCAAATCTTGTGCGTACAAATTATTTGTACATTTAAGAATGAACACAACTTTTGTTGCAGTTGTAAAAGTTCTGGGTGGTGAAAATCAATGACAAAAGAGACAACCTAGTGTTGGTAAAGATGTAGTTGGGTAGATTACACGTTTGAATTTAATGCATGAAAATAAAAGGGAAGATCACTACTTCATAAGTTGTGCTCTGTGCAAGTGAAAGCAGTTGCTGCAAGCTATCCTGGAAAGAGGCACACTTTCAGGTTGGCGGTATCGCATATGCATCCACAGTGATGAGTGGGTATGGAGGACCCTGGTGTCTGGAGAAAAAGCCCTGTGACAACACTAGGAAGTGAAAGAAGGCCTCAACAAGTCTCTGAAGAAGAAAGCCAAAGAGCAATTGGAGAATTCAGCTCTGCAGAGAGGTGTGGTCGGGGGAGCTGATATCACTGTAAATTGACAGCCGTAGACCAGTATCATCAGCAGCGACACACCACTGCCCACAGTGAGAGGAAAATCATCCCGCAATCATACTCTAACCAGCAGTAAACATTATGAATGGCAGTAGCAGTGTCACTGGAGAGAAACTCCAGGCAGTAATGCATCACTGTTTAACATAGTGACAGCTGGGCGGTAAAAAATAGTATTGAACACAGCTGATGTTAGCAGTAGGGGCTTGCCAAGAACACTACCAAAGGAGAAGGGTCAGAAACTCGATAGCGGGTCCAGAACACACATGCCCGACGTCCACATTGAGGAGTATCTCCAAAAACAGCAAGCACCCAACTATAATTTACAGATTCGAAAGCAGAGACAAAATGGCTTCATCGGGTTTGCAGGATCACTCAAAGGAGCGCTGCTAGACCCAGCTGCACCACCAGCCATAGTTAAGCCACTGTCAACGCCGACAAAACCTCCCCTAACAGCAGAAGATGCGCCATGCACCAAACAACGAAGAAAAAAGAAATCGGGGCAGACAAGCTTAATGAAATGACCGAAGTGCAGAGATAGAAAACATGACTGTGTGGCCCGCAAGCAGGCACAACCACACTCAATGAGAGGGACATTGCTTTTTGAAAAGTGTCCGAAAATGTTAATACTGGTGGGAGGAGTATCAGAAAATCAGGAAAATGTAGCAATCACTGGGATGGCGTGAACCCTAAAACTAAAAAGAAGGAAAGTAAAGATGCCCATGTGATGTATAACAGATTAAGCGGCTCTTGCTGCCATCACGTAGGAGCAGTCAAATCGACTTTGGGACACGAATACAGAAGCGGCCGGTAAGAGAATGGCTGTGGCGCACATGCCACTGGGCCACATGGCCACTGGGGTAACTGGGATACAGAAAACCTGCATGAGGGGTCCTTATATTTTACTAAACTCCGTTTTGGCCTTGAATAGCCACGCCCGCTGGACAAGAAAATAGTGTGATGTGCAATAGAACAAACAAAGATACAAGGTTTCCACAAGAATTACCCTGTAATTACAACCCACAATCTATACAAAGGACAGCATAAAGAAATGGCCTGTACATCACTCAGCAGGATTATTAGGTACTAAGAGCACTATAGCAAACAATACACCCAGTGAACCCTTAGACCGCATGGTGATCTTTCCTCGACAGAGCAGCAACCAAAGCAGTCCTTTGTGATTGATTCCAGCTGGGCGGCCACAAACACAGAAGTGCAGTGGGGACATCCTCCTCCTCCACAGGGACCAAACACAGCAAGACCTTCACCTGAGAAAGGCCCACCTCCTCACCCGCGGAACAACCCACACAGGAGAGTGACCAGGAACCCTTGCTATGGTGTCCAGTGGTGCAATAACTAGGCTACTAATCAGGTCAGAGGGCACCCATGTGGACTCCACCTGACTTGTTTGGACATGCCAAGCAGGGGCTGTGGTCCCATTGCCACCAAGAAGACAGCCAGGAAAGCAAGAGCAGAGTGCGCCTCTTCTGACCTGTCATTCATTTTGGGGGATCCATTCAGTAGATAGTTTCCACCACTCAAAATGGTGGGCCATCACACATATATCACACAATCAGCACAATAGGTGGAGGTATTAATTGTAAAACCCTCACGGAACTTTGAAATGTGTTCCCTGAGGGATGCACAAGCAAATCCCTTAAATTCAGAATAAGAAAATGTGCAAGAGGGCGAAAAAGTGAATAGCTGTGATGCCTTCATGCTCATCCTCTTTAGATTGTAATGCATAAACTGTCAATACTAGCCCCACTCTGGTTGGTATAAAAGGAGTACGATATGCTTCTGTGCCCAATCCATTTCTATCCCCAAAACGAGGGCAGATTTCCCAAACATACTCCATGCAGTATTTTAGGAAATCCATCTGCAATTACTGATGTGCCGGACCGGTGGTGTTGGTTGCCACTTATTGATTTTTGCACTTCCAGACTGTTTTGACGTGGCAGTAACATCTTTTAATGTTCAAATTATATAATAATAAGCATGAATTCAATAGTATTGATTAAATAACGTATTGGTGGCAAGATTATCCGTTAATTCATTGTTAACTACAGTTATTTTTCTGCCAATGGTACATTTTCTGAATGGAAGCCTAAGCGTGAGTGCACCGACGGAGTCATCAATGCGGGCTAGTGTGCACCTCCGGCTCTGCCTTTACTTTGGATAGGCACGGGTGAGCGACCCTAACTCTGCCATCCATAGCATTAACTTGGTGACAGCAGAGCTGGGTGTATATCTTAGAAGAAACTGCAGACCCTCGTCTGTCATCCGGGTTAAAATCCGGACATACTCAACACCCTGTCTAGTAGATATTCCTTAACTCGCTGCCCTCTCACTACCTGCTTTTTCTGTCTCTTTCAGAAACTGGTAGACATCTTCTTGTATATGGCGTCTTTATAGATTTTAGCACAGCATTTGACACAGTCATGAGGAATAGACTTTGGAGCAAACTAGTCTCATGGAACATTCCTCATTGCTTGTTATCTCTGATTAAACAACTGCAGGTGGACACTAGTGTGAGTGTGCGTTTTGAAGAGAGTGTCACTGGAATCCTGACCCTGGGGGTGGATATGCAAGGGAGGATCAACTGGGTGCAGGAGACTTGGGAAGTGGGGAGAGGACGTCCTTATGTGACACATGGTATCCCCCCATTTCCTTTTCATAATGAACCCTCTGGCTCTCAAGCCTTTGTAGGATACTGTCAGCCCTTTCCCTATCCTTCCCTCCAAACTTTTCACAAGAGACACTAGCAGTGTACTGGGATAAGGAAGAGACCAACTAGCAAGACGCATCTTCATTTTGTTGAGACAAACATACATCAGCCTTATTTTGTTAATGCATACAAATATTAGCCAAAGCTGTGTACAGGGAAGAGGAGGAGGAGAACATATGTAAGGCAGAACTACCGTTTTAATGATGAGCTGTCTAGTCTTTCCAGGAATCACCACGGTGGTGGGAACTTTAAAAACTGACATCCTTTTGTAAATGGAGGCAGCCGTGGAGGCAAAGTCAGCTGTGAAGGCAGGTGCAGCAGCTGGGAACGCAACTCCAGGTCAGCGGCGTGTCAAGCAGAGCACTCGAGACCTACAGATGCCGAGTTTATGCAGCAGGAAGCAAAGCTACAGAACACTGGAGGCCGGTAGCAGCCCGCGAGAGGGAGACGGGCGTGACTGAGCAAAGCAGTCACAGGAATCCTGACTGGCAGGTGGAGCATTGCTGGGGAGCAACGCCACGACGAGCCGCTAGGAGAGGAGGCGAGAACCCATGGTAACAGAGACCTTGCAACGCCATAAGCTCTGATCGGTGAGTGTGGGAAGCAACGGGCTGGCAGGCGCATATGCTATGAACATTGTTTTGAATACCGAACAAACAGAAAGTTATTACAAGTACTTTTTGATACAAAACAGAGCAATTACAAGTACTTTTGAATGCTGAATAAACTGAAAGTCTTTATAAATACTTTTGAACGCCGAGCAGAGTAAACGCACATTTTCAAGCACTCGTGAGTGGAGTGAAAGAAAGGTGTTGAAATTAGATATTACCACAAACTGTATTACCTGAAACACAAGTATTGGTAGAGTCAAGAGACTACCAAGAAGGGTATGTTTTGAGGAATCAAGCAAGGAATTGCAATACATGAGAAAATGAACATTGGCAACAGCCAAAAGTGTTCAAGATGCTACATGCTGTGAGGAAATCTGCATTGGCAAGAGCCAAAAGAATACAAGAAAGTGTAACCAGTGCATAGTAGCCAAGTAAGCCACGACATGTCAGAAGAGTGTTACATTGGTGTATGAGATCAGGCATCACTGTTGAATGGAATCAGTGGCACATTGTAGATGGAAAGCAGCCAAGAAAGAGGTATCAGTTGCGTGACTTGTAATGGGTGGACCGTGTGGTCCGACAACTGCACCAAGACCAAGTGCCCCCCTGTACAAAAAGTATCAATAAAGAAGCTTGTGTTTTACAAAAACTTCATGTGATTTGGAAGTTGAAACATTGAACTGCCTATGTCAACTAGTGAAAAGAACCAATATGAGAAGAGCTGGGAAGAGTCCCAAGGAACTGTGTTATATTTGAAAAGCTGGAAGATTTGAACTGTTGGGCAAGGGAACCCTGGTGTCTTCTGAACTGTTTGAACTTGGGGAAGGGGAAGCTGATTATAAGTCAAGAGCTGGAAGAAGCTTTGAACTTTATTTTGAGCACTATTCATTTTGATACTGACATCCCTAAACATTGTATATGGTTAGTTGTGAGGGCAAGCATAGGTTTTGGACACAGACAGACATTTGATTTGGACTTCCTGACACAGACCGTCCTTAGTTTTCTTTAGGTAAGGAAATCACACCTTAGCATAGGGCAAGTTACGCCATACTCCATATTGATTTTGTAAGTTATTAAAACGTCTGCAAACCAAACGTGAACCTGTTGTCTGTGTCTATCTCATGATGCCTTCACGCTGTACAGTGCTGAATATATTAAATTTATACAGTGAAAAAAAGCCTGTTTTGGAATTTCTGACCTAGAAATGGTGCACCTAGCATCTTGACGCATAGCTGCATAATAATTCTGGCAAGCCAGCATTGCTTTTGAGTCATTAAATTGTTTTCTTTGTTGCCAAGTGTCATTGAATGCCCACGTATCTCCTACCATCTGCCATAGTTTACCCAAGCATTGCCATCAAATGGCTTCCACTCGCTGCAAGGAATTGCTATCTGATAAGAGTGTTTTATTAAATAATAACATGATGCAGGTAATTCCATCTCTGAAAGGATGGTCTGCTAATCAGATCCCCCTTTTGGAAAGCTCCATGCCAAAACCATTGCCCTGCTTCATCGGTTTCCTGATCTGCAACTGCTGATCAGCAGTGGCACAGTGCAGGTTCAGAGGTTAAATGTGCCCTGTTTGGCAGCTCCTCTGCAGCAAAGTCCCTGCAGTGCAGAGGTTGCATTTAAGTCAGCACCTCTGTTCCAAAACCATAATAATTATGAGGTCCCGACTCCCAGTGCTAATTACCACAAGCCAGGGCCACTGCATAAAAAATAAAAACTGACCCCATGGTAACACCCCGGGGTTCGAACCACCCTTAATCAAAGAGGTCAGCCACCAGCTACCAGAGTTAGTTACTGCCACCTAGGGCCAACTCTGAGAAAAACAATGACCCTGTGATAAGTCCCCCCCATGGGATAGAACCACCCTCAGAACAGACCCATAACAAAATGCCCTGCACCAGAAAAGACAGACACACTAAGAACAACCAAAACCAAATGAACTAAATGCAACAAGTTCAAACTCCACACCAAGGATCACATGCTCAATGAAAACAGCTGCACTCGCCAGGACAAGACCAAAATTTACCTAACACTCTCCCTGTCCACCCAACACCCAATCAAACAACCACCTACCCTTAACAACCATAAGCACATTAGCAGGATAACTGGAAACCAAGGGGAAATATGAGGCACACATGAACCAAACCTGAAGAAATTACACCAACACCCCATCCATCACAAGAAACTGGCATGAAAAAAGTCACCATCAGCGTGGACAGGAAGACGATCACGATGTAAACACCAACTGAAAAAGAAACCTGGCCGAACTACTCAACGAAGTAACAGCGTCGATAATCCTAGAAAAGCAACCCGGCGGAAAACATAATGAACACTAACACAACCACCAACACTCATTGCCAAAGATCAAACAGACCACAAGAAACAGAAAAATACACTGCAACCTAGTCAACACTAGATCAAAGCACACAGCAGAAATAGACGAAATGCTATGCAATGGAGGGATAGACATGCTATTCCTCACCGAAACCTGGCTACCCCAAAACAACAAAGTACAAGTGTATGACTGCCAACCCAATAACTTCCAAATCAAGCATGCCAACAGAGAAGGAAAAAGAGGAGGAGGACACACGGTTTCATACAAGAACCAGCTAAAAATAACAACATCACCGCTGTTAAACATCTCAAACTGTGAATCACTCGTCTAACACCTAACTTTAAACTCCCAAACTAACATAACGTTTCTACTCATCTACAGACCACCAACCTATGATGTGATCTTCGTAGACACCTTCATGCACAGCATCACCAATCTGGCCATTAAACATGATCACCTGATCATACTCACAGACTTCAACATCTGGTTCAAACGAGAGGACATCAGCACACCCAAAACACTAACCAATCAACTAGCGACAATGAACCTACAGCAATTGGTGAAAGGAGCAACCCACAGAGCAGGCCACACACTAGATGCAAACTTCTGCAACTAAAATCTGGTGACAACCACACCACCGATCCAAATCCTCTGGAGCAACCACCTCATTATACCATCCGTGATCCAACCACCAACAAGGATACCTAACTAAAAGTGAGACTGGAAGCCACAAAACCTGCAATCACCATCCTAGACTTAGCCGGCATCGACGAAAGAACAGACGTAATCCAAAAATGCATCATGAAAACACTAAATGACGTTGCACCAGAAAAAACATTAAAAAATATTCATCCCCTCACTAAAGAAAACAATGGCAAGGTAGTTCAAGCGATACCTCAAAGCACTGAAAAAATGCAACAGGAAACTAGCAAAAAGACTGGAGGAAAATCTACGACCAACACAATAAAATAACAGATTAGATTATACAAAGTCAAACTGCTCAAAGCAAAAAAACATACTACAACGAACTGATCACTAAATCAGGCAACACCCAGAAAGAAAGGTTCAACATCATAAGCAAAATTAGAAACCCATCCGTTTGCAACAATTTACCAATTCGTAAGCAAAAAGTATGTGACGACCTTGCAGGTCACTTAAAAAATAAAATGTCCAGCATCCAGCAAATCGTATAAAGCAAGCCAAAAAGCAACACTGATCACCTCAACCAGCCAACATCAGCCAACATCAGAATCACTGACTAGACTAAACCACCCCCGATCTCGTCAGATAAATTCAACAGCCTGGTGAGCAAAAGTAAAAGAGAGGGCTCTCCAGCCATGCCCACCCGATGTCTACAAGACCACCCTTACCCACAAAACACTAGCAGAATACTACCGAAACTCTTCAACCACTCACTAGAAACAAGAGCTGAGCCACTAGCTTTATAGTCAGCCTACAACAAGCCACTCCTCAAAGATTCTTCGTGAAACAGGAAAGACCTAACCACCAACTACAGACTGATTTCAAATATCCTCAACCTGGCAAAACAACTAGAAAGCAACATCTATGAACACATCTTGGAATATGTAGAAAGCAACCAGCTGTTAGATCAGGCACATGTAGGCTTCAGACCCATGAGAGGAATGGAAAGTGCACTTCTATTTATATCTATATGGGAAAACCTCAAGACCAACGCAGACTCTGATGTCAACTCAGCACTAATACTACTCAATTTCTCAGATGTATACTGATTGACCTATTCACAATTGACCTCGGGAGACTTGACCTCGGGAGAATTGACCTAATTTAAAAGGTCAATTAGGACATATATGCGGGGGAAACCCCTCACAACCCCCCACCCAATCCCCTTATGTTATTTATAATCCAAAACCAACCCAATACATATATAAAATAACTAAAATAATATAAAGGTCAATTGTGCAGAAGGTCAATTAGGACCACTATAATTACATCAATTAGGACGAAAGGTCAATTGTAAAAGGTTAATTTGCGTAATATCAATTTCTCAGCAGCCTCTGACACAGTCAACCATGATACACTTATCAAAAGACTAGAATATATTGGGATGGCTAAAATCCTTCTTGACAGAAAGAACAGAAACAACCTGGATAGCACCATTCAAGTCAACATTCGAGAAAACAACCTGCGGAAGCCCACAAGGCTCATCACTTTCCCTGTTACTCTTCAACATCAACATGACCTCACTGATCAACCTTGTAAAAAATATGGTCTCACCTGCTATAACTGCACAGATAACACTCAAATCATCTACAAAATCAACACCAGCAAAGAACAAAATCCAGCACTCACGGACTGTCTCACTGAACTAATCTGTGGATGAGTACCAACAGCCTTAATCTCCATCTGGACAAAACTGAAATCATGATCGCACCCAAAGACCCGCTCAACAACAATCACATCCCATGGCCCACCAAGCTAGGAACCATCCCAAATGGTCAAAAACCTTTGAATCCTAATGGATAACAAACTAACACTAGAACCACAAGTCAAAACAATGGTAAGAAAAATGCTTCTTCCACCTACACATGATTAAAAAGATACTTCCTCTATTTCATGTGCAGAACACTCGCCGTCATCTCCCTTGTCATGTCAAGAATAGACTATGCCAACAGCATCTACCTCAGAATGCAGAATGCCTCATGAGGAAGCTGCAATGGACTACTCCTTAGACTCACTAGGAGAGAACACATCACACCAGCACTAAGAACACTTCGGTTATCAGTCAATAAAAGAATCTTCTTCCAAACTCTGCATAACACGCAGAGCAATCCACGGCTAGGGAGTGGAATTCATACAGGAAACAATCACCATCTGCAAACCAACTCGAACACTAAGGTCCAGCAACGGCATCCGCCACAAACCAAAACAATACACACAATAAAAATATGGGGGATCAGCATTCTCCAGCATTGCTGTGAAACTATGGAACTCACTCCCAAAGGAAATTCAAAAAGCAGAGGATCACGTACAATTCATCAAGATATTAAAAGCATGGCGCTTTAACGCACCAAGCTGAAGAGATCACTTGATGGAGATCTGCCACCACTACAACGCAAAAAAACAATACGAAACTGAAACTCAACCACCCAAAGACATTTCAGAGGCAAAATCAAAAAGGAACAAAACAAACTGAAGGGTTAACCCAATACAGAAACAACTGAGACAACCACCGACTAGCCCTACTAATACCGCTCAATCACTCTACATACTGTGATGAATTCAATGGAATCATCACAGATTCCCCGGCGGCGACCTCCTCCCATGTGGCCAGGGAACATCAGTGGCTACCAGATCCTAAGCCTGGGGGTGGCTATATGAGGGTGGATCACATGGGACGAGACAACTACTGGGGAGAAGTCAAGACTTTATTGGACGAGACATGTTATCCCCCCCTTTTCCATGAAGGAGACCCTAGAAAAGACTATCCCAATTCTGTATGTCCAATGACAACCATGGACTCCAATGCCCATAACCACCTACGTACTGAGATGAGGAGGATGAAGGAGTTGGTACAAGCTACCAGCAGCCTGAAGCAAGCTCAATGTGCAGACTAGTTGTCCTATGAAACCACCTGAGCACTACAGAGGGTAGCAGTGGCAGTGCAGGAGAAGACGTTGGTTCTTTTGCAGAGGCTTACGAGCACGGGACACATACTGGTGTGGCAGAGCAGTGGAGTCCACTGATACAGGAGAGATGCAGTGCACAAGCAGGACGTGCCGCAGAGATGCTGGGAGCCGCATAGGAGTTCCTGAGCACTCGCAGCTTGACGAGGCAGCATTTTCCGTACGGGAACCTGAAGGGAAGCAGGCGAGTGACTGCAAAGCCGCGAAGCAAGCTAGAAGGAGGTCTGCACAATCCAGAGTGGGAAACAAGCAGCAGAGCCATGCTGCAGAAGTGCAAACAGGACCAGAGACACTGGTGAGAACCAGTGAGTCAGCCCAAAGTAAATGGGGACCCCAGGGCATTCCAGCAACCACGTCAACAACACTGTTGTAAGATTGCTAATACAGAAACTACAAGACGATTGTTGGAAAGCAGAAAAGGCAAATTACAGATCCGACCCCCAATAAGATACGAATGCATGCGATGCAAGTGTGGGGCAAAGTTGTAACAAGCATTAAAGCAGACAAATATACTGAGCCAAGAACGGTATATGCAGTTTTGTTGATACAGAGGAATTGTGTAACACATAAGAAGTCCTCACAAGGGAAGGATACGTGGCAAATGAAACACAAGAGAAGTCCTGGCAGGAGAGTATACCAGCCAATTGAAATTACGGAAAAATTCTGGCAGGAGAGTACACCAGGTAGTTGAAAAAGTATAGAGTCCTGGCAGGGGAGTATACCAGGTGATTTGCAAAGCTACAAGAAATGCTAAAGAAGGACAGTGTTTGTTAGACAAAGGAGAAACTTGTGTTAAAGAAAGTCTGTTACAGAACTTGTTGCCTAACAGGAGTATTTTGAATCAAGGAAAGACACAAAGTAAATGTTAGTAAAGAGACAGTGTCACCCATTTAAGAGTCCACGGGAAGGGAGCCACCCTCTGGATACAAGGTCTTATTACCATGGGTAACATTTTAGTTGGATCTATTCTAATTTTCATTTATTCACACTTTTTGCCAATATCAGGTTGAAAACATTTCCTTGCTCACTTTATTGTTTTGTTTGTAGTGTGAGGGTCAGGATAGGACGTGTTTGGACACAAGGATGGCTTTTCAGTTTTTGACATCCTGACACAGACAGAGCCTTAGTTTTTGATTTTTAGATAGAGAAATTCCACTTTAGAATAGGGCCAGAGAGGCATTTTCCCACCCCATTTTCATTTCAATAAAAGTCTTTAACCAAAAACATGACAACTTGCGTCCGGCTTTAATTTCTGACCCCTCACAATACCCACCACCCAACACAGACCTCCACCACTAAACACCCAAACTACAGACACACTTCCTCATTCTAAATCCGCCGGTCAGGTAAAAAGGTGCCTGTATTTGTGGATACTGGCACTTTACCCGACCAGCCGACTATGGGTTTGCCGGCGGGGTGTCTGTGCGTTACCTACAGCTCGAGGTATGGCAAGCGCCCTACCGGCAAATAAAGCCCTCATGCTGTTAATGATGGCAAATACCCTCATGGAGTCCTATAGGACTCAATGAATGGGGATTTACACCATCAGTCTGGCACTCGGAATCCTGTGGCAATGGTGCCGGACCGAGTGCCAGAAATAGTATCTACATTTGCCAGTATCCTACTGGCTCTACCACCAGGATACTGGCAAACTCAGAATGAGGCCCACTGTATCAACTCTCCAGAACACCCAACATGCATGTGAAAAACCCACATACAATCACACACAAAAATATCACACAATGCCAATCAACTAAAACCATGCCAGCACACAGTGACCAGTTTTTCCGAACTGAAGCTACCAATAGCACATCAAGGCTTTCTTGCGCTTGTCCCCCTATCCCCTATTAACCAACTAACCACAACAACACCATTTACTTTCAGATCCGCCTGAGCACCTGGAGACCATGAAAAATGGCAGCGGTGTGTGGTACAATAATATAACATAAACTACCACCTGGTGGCAGGATAATCCAGGCATATATGACATAGCCATGTTTTGGTATGGTGGCTGGTAGTTCACATAATTATTAAAGCCATACCTGATTGGTAGCATACACATGTCAACAATGTGAGCCCAGGCCCACTGTGGAAGAGCAGTGTGTATTGTGGTCACACTGGCATCTCTGCTCAAACAGTAGGACAGTAGGCATGAAGACTGTGACTCTCTTGGATCCTTTTGGGAGGTCAGACCACACCTCTCTCCAGCAAGGCAGCTCATAGCAGGAGTTTCTTTGGGAAACAAGCTTCAAAGGGTACACCCTAAACAAAAGGGCAAACCTCACAACAGGGTTCTTCATACCAAAGGGCCTTTCAAGTTCAGGCTATGCTACAGACCATCTTGGTTTTCTATGAGCTTCTCTGTCCGGTCTGTCTCTTACACGTCCTGCAGTGAAAGGTACTTTGGGTATGTTGCCAGAAGGCAAAGGTCACATGTTACCTTAATGGGAATTGGAACTCTTAAAGCAGACTTGCTTTTGTCCAATCCTCTGTGACGTTTTGCCTTTGTGAGGAAGGGCTCTCCCATTCATAAATTGATTCATTCTTGTACTACAAGGTCTTCAAGAAGAATTCATTTGGGAGAGCAGTCCTTTCTAGAGACATCCGCTAGTAAGGTGAAGATAGAGTTTTCTAAGGCAGAGGCAAGCTCTGCTCCCTAGCCGTCGCCAGTGCACATGGCGGGTAAACTACTGTTGTGGACCTGACCTGTCTCTCTTTGCCAGCAGAACTAGTACCCAGGCCCCTCACTGGAGTTGAAGGAATCTTGCAGGTGCTAGATAGCCTCCCCGGGTTGGGAGCGAAGAAAAAAAGGGCCAATCTTGTCCCTGACCCGCTGGATTGGAACCTACAACACCAGAAGAAGGAAAGCAGCTGATCTCCTGCATGTTACAGTGTCAAACCATCATCAAACCCGATTTGATTTTGTTCTAACGCTTTCCAACCACTGTGACCTGCGGTACTGCTTTTTGCACTTCTTCGAACCTTCTTTGTACTGCTGTCCTTTCGTCCATCGATGTGGTTCAACTTCTGCATCGTACCTGCAGACCACGTCACCTGTTCCGCTCTAACACCAGCTCACTGCTGCAGACGACTTTGAGCCACTGCCTCTTCGGAACTCTCATCAGATGATCAGGCTCAAAGGCCTTGACTCAACCTGCTGGAAGAATTGCATCACTTGTCGAACTGACCAGGTAGTTCCCAATGTCTTGAAGTGGTTTGACATTTGAACCGAACCCAGTGAGCCCTCCGAATTACATCGTGAATGCTGTCTTTGATCAGCTCAGAACTCTAATTCGATCCTACTAAAAGCCGACCCCACCAATATGACCATCTCTATACCTAAACCTGGTTCAGGCCTGCCTACGCAGCACCCAGTAACCTGGTTCGACTCTGTTGAACTTCTTAAGAACTGGAATCAGTTACTATAGAGAGCTCCTGTCCCCTTGGTACATTTCTGGGGCTTTGGTGACTGGTGTAAGCCCTTGTTGCACTGTTTACTGAAGAACAAATCCTTTTGGTGACGTTGTTGTGATGTATTGCCTTTCACACCTGCCTGCCGAGAGTGCTTGTATCATTTACATCCTACATATTCTGTGTTCTTTCCACGGGGGTGAGGTATTTTCGTGATTTTCTAATGTAGCTATCTTGTATATGGTGTTGTTAATTAAAGTATAATAGAATCTGATTGGACATTCCTTTAGCTTGGACTATTGTACTTTGCTGTTTGGGTTGCTACTGTCATCACATTCTCTGCCCACATTACCACAAAAGGCAAAGGAGGTATATCGCTTGACTGTGACTGTTCCACCTTTATTTTGGGATTAACATTGTTCTCTAGCAGTGTGAGGACTGAGTAGGAGGTTAACCACTGCTCATCCTTGTACTCCTGCGGGGCAGTAGTAATTATTTGACATAATTAATCAGGCATAGGAAGCTGTGCATTGCATGCAATGGCAGCATCTGGACATGATGCTGCACACCACATATGATGGTGATACCATGGATGTGAGGATCCACGTGGCATGTCTGGTGTATTTGAGGCTCGATTTGGCATATGATAGAGGCCAATGAATGTGTGAGGCTGCACATTGAATCTGCTGACTACAGCATGCAGGTGAATCATTAACCAATGTTGCATGGCATTGCGGGTGCATTTGAGGCTGCATTTGGCATATGCTGGCAACTGGTCTTCTGAGAGTTCACCTTCAACGTGATAGCTCTAACATGAATATGGCTCGTTGCTTAGGGTTAAACCTCACTACTGGGGCATCGAGGCTCGGCTTGGAGTCAGATGCCAGAAACGGAACATGTAAGGCTGTACCCTAAATATTATTATTATATTGGGCATGGGGGGCTATAGCTAAGGTTAGTAGCATCCAAATGTTGGAGTCTACACTCTGCATATTAAGGAGGCATGTGGGGCTTTTTTTGGCCCATAATGTCTAAAGGTGGCACCAGGCGGTAATGCCATTGGCCTGTGTTGGTTCTGCTAGGCGTAGCTCTGTAATATCATTACCCCACCCATGGCATATCAAGGCCGTACCAAGTTTAGAGTTGGTGTATTAAAACGGGCCAAAGTTTATTTATGAAACTATTTTTTATTTTGTCAATCACTGGCTGGAAAATGTGTGATGTTCCTTCCGGTGGTGTCATTAAGTCTAAGGGTATATGAGGCACTTCCGGCGAAGCCAATAGGGTCACAGGTAATAGGACATCATTTCACGTTACGTCATCAGGTGTGTGATGTCACTCCTAATACCCCTGGCATTCTTGTGAAATGTCATCCCTGGCACAAACTACACCGATCCCTAAAACCATTATAAATGCCGCCCGCAGCAATGGTATTGTACGAAATTACCAAATGCAAAAAAGTCTGACCCCCATTTTTCCGCAGATATATATGTGGATATGTGGGGGGTAAAGTTAATAAAAATGTATAGGGGTAAGGTGGGGGAGCTGTGGGGGATCTCCCCTCACATATATATTTGCAGAAAAATGAAAAAAAAAAGTCGGACTTTTGGTAGTCAGACTTTTGCATTCGGTCACTTCATGCAGATCCACCCGCAATGCCTTTGCACTGTGGATGGCATTTACATGCATCCCAATGGAGGCCCCCTGGTGACAGCAGATCTAAAACAACCAGGCAGAAGTCCATAAGAATTCTGCAAAGCAGTGATGCGTGTGCACTGATGCTGGATGAGGCGGATGCAGACTTTACAGGCCGACCCACAGGTCTGTGCAGAAAATGTAGGAAAATTTCACGGTTCATAATTTACTAGAGGAGGTCACATTTCTGCAATTAGGGAGCTTATCAAAATGATCAACTATTTTTTGCTGTAGAAAAAAATGGAAATCTTGAAAAAGGTTTACCAGTGCGTTTTGTTCCAGTTAATAAATGGAGAGGTATGCCGGCTACTTTGATGGTGCACAACATGGTTGGGGAAGCTGCACGTCCTCCTTGCCTCACCTTTTTGCTTCCCTTTGGTAATGTAGGCTCGTAACCATATCAGAGGTATGCATGTGCACGTCATATGCCAGAGGAAATGTTACTTCCGTTTCAACAGGAAACACGTGTCGCTGCCTTTAGTTAGCTCTGAAATGCAGTACCTTGGCATGGGGCCATTTCCTCCACAAGATCCTACTGGAAGGCTGCCTATGTTTATGTGAATTGCAGTCTCTATGCATGTTTGTGGCATGTTTTATATGGCACTCTGCTTCACAGCTGGCGCCTGCATATTGTATGCCTTTCAGAGAAGATCTCAGAGTGCTTCCTGTCGTTCTGCTTCCAAACTGTAATTGCCATGTGATGAGGTGATCACACATCGTCAGTTTGTTAAATGGTTGGTTTTAGGATGCTGCAGTCCACCGGATCCTTCACCAATGCTCCCTATCGTCCTACTATATGTAGCCGCATAGGGTCCCACAAGCGGGAGGTCACCAGGCAACACCATGTTTTGCGGCATACCATCACACCTGAGCCATTTTGCATGGGGAACGCACAATGGCCCTTTGCTTAAAATGCTGTTAGACCTTGCAGAGGTTGAAGTCTTGGAGGCATAGCTGGAGGGCTCACTCAAAGAGTTACATGTTTGCTCCTTTGATCCGTGTGCACTCTGCCTGCCGCAGGTTGATTCAGATTCTCCATACATACGTTATAGAAAGTCATGATTCTATTAAAGACACGGAGGGGAAGGATTATAAGCCTGGTGTGCCCCAGAAGCATCTGCTGCCCACCGTACTCTGGAGCAGCTTCATATGGTCTTCACCGTTTAGCGAACCGCACTTTCATTCTGGCGTTTCCAGTGCTGTTTTCCATTGTAGATCTGTGCCCACAAGCCGCAAACTGCACATTGCCATGGTTAAACATCCAGGGGACTAGATGGCAGTGCTCTTGATGACATACCTTCAGTTGACAATTCTGGGCTGCCCCCGGCCTGCAACTCAACCGGTGGCTGTAGGCCTGCACTTTCAGCTCATTGTGTACAGAGTACTTCAGTGGTCATCGTTTTGCGCTGAGCAGGTGCATTCTGGTAACTTTTATCATAGTGGTGGTATTTTCTTTTGTGCGGAAGTCCAATTACATACATACATACATTGATAGATTTCCAACTTAAACATTTAAACAAAACAAATAACAAAAATGTTAATGGAAATGTAAAGCACGAGATCAATATTTCTGGCAATTCAGTGGGTTAGACATTCAGTGAACACACACAAAGTAGGAATTCTTGTGCAGACCTGGTGTAATAGTCACCTTAAGCCAGTGGCAACTTTTTAGATTCTGAGATATGTAGTTTCCATGGTCACATAATGAGTATGATGCTACAATTCCCAACATGCGCAGGGAAGCTAATTATAAGAACAAGAAACCATCAGTGGGAGGAGTGAGCCTCATGGCACGTGACCAGTTAACAGCAGTGCGCTCTCATTCTTTAGTTCTAAGGGCACATCTCGGCTATTTGCAGTTCCATATGGGATTTGCATCTCCCCAGCATAGAATGGTATTGTCATTTTCATCTCAGTTCATACAGTTGAGCACGACATTTCAAAAGACAATATTAGAAAGCTATAAATCATACAGGGAATTTAAAATACACCAATAAAATAGCTTCATATTGAATCAAAAGATACAAGACCAGTTAACCTGTTTATTTGGACTTCCCAGGTGTGGTTTTCTTTCTTTGCTTTCCCCCTCATCCCGCACACAGACACACAAATACACAAGCACAGATAGACAGACAGACACACACACACAGACATACACTTACCTTTTACACCCAGTGGTCCAAGTGTAAGAAATAATTTGGAGGGGCCCGGTCAGAGGCGGGCCCACTGAAAGAGTGTAAAAGTGGGCGGGCTAGAAAAAGCATAAATATTCCGATTGACCATTTTAAATTGGAGAGACTAGCTATTAAAGGTCGCTACTCACAGATTAAGAGGAGAGGATTTTGGGGTTTCGAATCCCCAAAGAAACACAAGGACACCAGCGGAGGGATCGTGTAACCTCTTTATTTTAATACAGAACTGGAAGTGCCTTTCCCGGCAATCCTCCTTCCCCCTGTACGTCACTTCCACCCGTGACGTTCTCCCCCACGAGTGAGCTGCCTTAAAGGGCACTCACCCATAACAGAGGATGGCTTCCAAAATGTTTTTTTTGTAATGAAGTAATTTTACCACTTTGGGGCTGGGTCAGGCCTGCTCCTGGATAAGAGGAGATAGAAAGAATATAGAGGAGTGTAAATGATGTGGAGAAAGAAGTGTGTGTATGCGTGTGCGTGTGTGTGTGTGTATATATTTGTTTGATCAAGCACCTAGTGTGGGTGCGAAACGCGCTGCCTTTTTTCCCCCTTTCTCACAGCATGTTTTTTTTGTTGTCAAACTTTGTCTTGGACTGTGATTCTCTTTATTTTCATAGTGCCGCCAAGTGCGATCCCAGCACATTGTGTGCAGTTTGCCGGCACTATTTCAGTAGCCTACTAGAAGGCATTCATTACATTAACGCTTTAAGCGCTATCAATCCACTCACCTAATAACTACATCTTCCGCCCAAAGCTACCCCGAGTAAACACAGTCAGGCAGCAGCAATCGCAGATTGTGTGTGTTTGTGCAGCAAAAGTGAGAAACACACGCCAGTAAGCAGACTCAGGGCCTGATTTACAAAAGTGTTTTTCAATGAGTAAACCCTATTGAAAAGTGCTTTGTAAAACAGGCCGCATGGGTGGAACAGAGGCTAGACACCATGAAAAGGCCTGCTTCTTAACAAAGTTCGGATATTATGTTTTTTAAATGGTCGACACCTCCGTGGGCACTAGAGGGGTGACTCACTTTAAATCCTGACCCCACCTCTCTAGTGGTACGACGTCCTTTCAGCGGGGGATGTTTTTTGCAGGGTTTTTCACTGCAAATTCTTTGCCAAAAAAACTCATCAAATTTTTTGGGGGGGTTAGAAAAATATATACATTGGGTGTGGGTGTTCAGGAATATATAAAAAAGTAAAGGCTACGGGTGGATTGGGGGGGACCCCCCAAAATAAAAAAATGCATTCAATTAGTTTTTTCATAAAAAAAACCTGCGAAAAAACATCCTGCGATGAAATGACGTGGAACCCCTCTAGTCTCATCCCCTTTGCCTCCCAGCCAAGAATCACAACGCAAATCCTCTGGGAATGGCTCCAACCCCAGAAAGCCTCATACGCGCCTGCAGCAATGTAGGCAAGGAACAAAATAAACTACTGAACTTTGGGCACCGTCCAGGAACGGTGTGTCCAAGTAAAAACCGTAGGGGAACGATTGCTGATTCATATTTGCTCATAATTAGATGTTTTTTGTTGAGATGCACTCTTGTGCTGAAGGAAGTTATTATTTACCATTATTGACGGTTACATGCTTCATGTGCACATTTGTAACTCGCAGCAGCACGGCGACGGAGTGGAATTCCTTCATCTGATCGTTTGAGGATGGAGTCCCGGTGGAAGCACTGGCTGAGTGTCTTGGGAAGAGAAATTAACGGTGCGGCGTGTTGGCATGAGACGCTGATGACGGTAGCTGATGATGTTAGCTCTTCTTGCGTGCACTTGTCTGATTGCTCTGCGGAATCCCGATGGGCCGCTAGGTGCTCGTTTCGCAGCATTGGATAGAGGATGAACTTGAGGCCCCATTGCACATGCAGCGCCAATGTTGTTCCTTTGCGCTCCGAGCGGGACTTTGGAGGAATGGGGTCAGTCGCTGCGCACAGACATTTCTTGGCGTAGTGGAATACTGCTTGTTCATCGATTACCCTTGCCTTCTTGGTCTGGGTGTGTTACGGTTGTCGTGCTTGGACACTCCCCACTAAAAGGAGCCTTAGGCAACATTTTCCCTTGGATAAGAAGTGAAACTGAGTGCCTTATATATGAGGTTGCAGTCACCTTAGGTGTTGCAAGTTGCTCAATATTGACAGTTGCGTAACTAATCAGAATATTTAAATATTTGAAATCTGGCAATGCTGGATCTTTTTATGTTGTTCCTTTTGGTTTTTTGTAAAGTTGCTAATTAGCTTTTGGCAATAATAGGTTCAGGTTAGTATTGATGAATAGGTGATACTGAAGTGTATAGTTCCCATCCTTTTTGTTGCGTTTGTAAATGATGGTATTATTTGAAACTCTGCTTGTGGCAGGGTTGTGTGTGTTGGGATTATTTGTTCGTTATGTTTTTTTTTTCTTTTTTGTTTTGTCTTTGGTTTTGATGTGTACGGATCTTTGTTGTGCGATGTTTATGTGTATTCCGAGCCTTTGTGAATGGAAGGCTGCAACTCACTTTGATTGTCATGCACTGGATGCCAGTGGCGCTGGAACTAGGGGTGCTGGGGGTGCTGCAGCGCCTCCTGGATTGACGGAGAACGATCAAACTGTAGCAGAATAAAATGCCCCCTTCGCCCCTTCGAAACACATTTCAATCTTTTGTTTGTTTAAGGGCAGTGAACTGCAAAGTGGCGGTAACAAGAATTAGTGAATGGTATCTTCTGGTAAATTACGGTCACTTCGTTTTTAGCTTTCAGCTTTGTCTTTGGTTTTTAAGCAAAATGAGGGCATTTGGGAACTCGATTCTAGGGCACTCTTGCAAAGGATGGGAAGATAGCTCGAGGACAATGTGCTCGCCTTGAAAGCAAGACGATGCAGAGCATCACAGGTTCGATTCCCAGGTGCGCGCTTAGAAACCTCTGGGTATTAAGTGCCTTATAAATAACCAATTACAATTACAAAGCCCAGGCACGGTGTCAAAAAGAGGCTGTTAAAACAGGTTCTTAATGCATGCTGTCTGGTACAACAACCACTGACAAAAGCAGCTATCTTTTTTATATTGAACATATTTTCTTAATGTGAAAATGTACGCTCTCTAGTTTTAAAAATGTTAATTGCCTGAACAGGTTAATACACTCATTCCGAGTCTCAGCTGATAGGGCAAGGACTGCCATCCACACTCACATGTTATCATGGCAGTGTGAGTTTACCATCTCTACTTAGAAAGGAAACTGTGCATTGTATGTGGTAACACCTGCCACTAATAACAAGGCTCCTAAAATGTATGCGGCACAATAACCACATTTTCAATAAGCCTGCTATAATTCTTAATAGGGCCATTCTCTCTGCGTGTCTTAAAACACGAAATAAGATGAGCAGTGCCAGAACTTTTCACAACATCTGCCTTTGTATCGGGTGTCAACATTTCTCAGCAATTCAGAGCTGGATTGCTGTACCTCTTAATGTAACAGAACATGCACTTAACATAGCTGACTTAATGG
Source organism: Ambystoma mexicanum (assembly GCF_040938575.1). Taxonomy (NCBI): domain Eukaryota; kingdom Metazoa; phylum Chordata; class Amphibia; order Caudata; family Ambystomatidae; genus Ambystoma; species Ambystoma mexicanum. The sequence goes on from NC_090930.1 coordinate 880,942,869, forward strand.
CAGGCTGCCACCACTTATAGGCAGTCACAGTAGTGAGTCCAAGAAATTAATGAGCATAGTCTTTGATTTCTCTTCGTACACGCTTGTAGAAGTATGACACTCATCGTAATAGATGGCAGCAATCTGTTACTGCTGTGAGAGACATCAGGATATGATGCTTTCAAGCAGGCACTTAGCCTGGCCTTTTTCACTATACTATTGCTGTTTGAGCTTTACCAGTCTTTCATTTGCATATGCATTGCCTGTTTGCAACTATGCTACTTCCATTTAGGGCAAAGCCAGCCCTACGTCAGCTGCACCCTATACATCACTGACACTTCTGCACCCCAATAATCCTCCCGGCAACATCAGCCATTTAGGAAATATGGGCCAGTTGCTTAATGCATCTGTTGTAATCATCTATGTTACAATCCTGGAACTATAGCATGGTGGAGCTTTGTGCATGCTGCAAAACTGATTTATCCTCGAGATCACTGGTTAATCTGAGCTGAGCTAACATAGCCTTCTTCTCATACAGATGGCACTACGTTCAGGTGTACAGCACAATTCCTCAGAATAGCTACTTTCATTTGAATTGTAGTATTAGCTAGTTTGGTTTTACATGCACTCCATGTTGACTAACTAGCACTTTAATGCACTTATCAAAAGAGTGGGTTACTATATTTATAAAGCATATCCAAGGAGGAATGAGACAGCAAAGGGTGTCAGGCATCATCCAACTCGAAAGCATGCGCCATGCATCTGTATAGTTGTAAACTTCTGTAAAGCACTTTGTTGCTTCTCAAAGCTAGGTCAGCACTGAATAAATACAATAATAAAAATAATAGGAGAGACCTGAATTGAATGCTGAGAAATTCCTGGTCTGGGAGAGCCCAAAATTGAATGTTGTGAAACCCAAGATCTGCAGGCGACTTCAATTGAATGCTGAGCCTCCCCAGGTCTGGAAGAGACCTGAAGCGAACACCACAAGGGCGAGGTGAAGCCTGAAAAGAGCAAAATAGAAACCTGGGAGAGACCTTGTGAGTCATTGTGAGAACTGGGAGACTGAAGAAGTGTCTAGATTATGAGTAACTACTGGAAGAGCTTGCCCAGGAGAACATTTCTGTTTTTCTGTGTGAGATTAGGGTGGACATTTGAGAACAGGATTTGTCAACTCTTTTGTTGGCCATTTCTTGGAACAGCCGGGAGGCTAAGGACTTGTGAAAATTAGGATTTGGAATTTACTGTTCACTAACCTTTTGGAGGTGACTTTGTTGTTTAAAGTCTCTACTATGCATTACGGACTCTTGAGGTTAAGATGAGAACTGTATTTCTTGGTCATTCATCTTCCAAGGTCTAGAACACCTGGAAAAACCCCAGTTAGTGCTGTCTCATCCCTGACATTGTTTTTCTAGAAACCTCCTTATTAGTTAGAGATAGTCCACTAGTTCCCGTAGGTGTTTGATCCAAACCTCTACCCTTCCAGGACACTGAATAAAACCATATTTCGCAAAACTCAATTTAAATGTGTTATGTGTGTCAATGCTCAGCCTTACCACAGTACCTAATGGGGGAGGATGAGAATTAATGTGTGGCAATGTATGTACCCATGTGTGTTGTGTGCATGTCTTCTCTTTCACTCCTTCTTTTGTAGATTAGTTTAAAATTCCAGCCTCGTTGGCTTAGGCTTCCACATCTGATCTCAACATGGTACATTTTTTTATGTTGTCACACTTTTCAGAAGGGATGCAATATTTTATATGTGAATTAACATTTAGTTTATTGATTATATATCCATCAACATTGTCCCAGTAGAGTGCTGAAATGGCAATACCTCTTTACACCGTCTAAGGCCGGGGGGATAGCTCAGGGGCAACGCGTTTGTCTTGGAAGCAAGACAGCGCAGAGCAAAAAAGATTTGAGTCCAGGTCTCAGCTTTGAGACTGGTCTCCGGTGTTAAGCATGTTTTAAAGTTGACTTAATCAATTAATTAGCTGAATATTATATTGTTTTACAGTGCATTCACTTCACAGTGCAACAGATATACATTTAATAACAAAGTATTGCACTTCTCAACAAGGGCTCTGTTTTAGTAGGACTGTATTGACTGTTCTTTGCACAGTGCCTACTACTTTGCCTCACATGAGGCCCTAAAATCCTTAATTCGTGATTCTGAGAATGAAGTTACATCTCAAGCCTCTCGACTTATATCTAATAAAACATCCACCTTGGTAGTTGGTGACATGAATAGGTGGAGAGGCAATAAAGGGGACAAGGAGGCCATAATGATGGAAACAGCAATGAATAACTTGGATTTCCCTGTATTAAACAACAAACCTACAACCCCCCGAGGTAACCAGTTAGACTGGGTGTTTACCAACAACCTGAAAGCATATAATGTTGTCACGGAACCATGTATCTGGTCAGACCATCACTTGGTTACCTTTGTAGTGCAATTTAATCAACCGGCATCTTACGTTGAAAATCCCCATACTAAAGTATGGAGCAGAAATGTTAAGAGTATTGGGCCCGAGATTCTGAAACCATGCCTACAGAGCATCACCGATTCTTTCGCAGAAAAGGACAACTGCGAGACCTTGTTGGAAAAATATAATAAACATATGCAAGAACTGGTAGAGGAGAGAGCCACACTTAAACACAAACTGGTGAGAAAAAATAGTAATCACCAGATTTGGTATAGCGAAGAACTAAATTAACTAAAACAGGAGAAGAGGGCCAAAGAAAGATCATGGTGCCAAAATCCCATTTTAGCAAACAAAGATGATTGGAAAAAGGCTGATTCCAGGTATAGGAAAGGTATCAGGGAAGCAAAGAAGAATCATTACAACAAAGAAAGAGAGGCAGCAACCAACACATCCAGTAAAATCTTTGAAATACTTAAAGGGATTGAAAATCCGAAATCACTCTCCCCTCCACATACTACAACTAAGGAAGAATGTGATAGGGTACAAGAAGCTTTCGCTGCCAAGATCTATAAGGCTCAAAATAACATCATTACAGCCAGAAGAGAAGGAGAGCCCCTTATCCTATCAGAGGAAATAAGTAACCAGGAAGGAAGAGAAAATGTCAGCTTCCGCCCTATATCTGAGGAGGAGCCATGTAGAGGGTTGGCTAAAATGAAACTCACCCCCTGCACAGTGAATATTCTGCCTTCCAAAATCATACTGGACAGTAAAGACATTTTTGTTCCAGTACTGACAAAGATAGTTAATGCCTCCTTTAGGGAGGGCGTAGTACCAAAGGAATTTAAGAAGGGGACTAATACCCCATTAGTGAAGAAACCAGGGCTGGATCAAAAAGACCCCAATAATCTGAGGCCCATAACGAATTCAAATTTTATCCTGAAGGTCCTAGATAAAGTTGCCAGGAACCAACTACAAAAGCATGTAGAAGACTGGAACCTACCGCATGAACAACAATCAGGCTTTCAAGCCTCCGACAGCACAGAATCAGCTATGCTCGATCTTCAGACCTACATGTTAGACCTGATAGACAAGGGCAGCACTGGTATCCTTATGCTGTTGGATCTCAGCGCAGCTTTCGACTTGGTAGATCACCAACTCCTGCAGGAAACACTGCTAAAACAGTTGGTTGTACGCCTAAGGCGTTGGAGTGGTTAGCATCATTTTTGAAAGACAGGAGTGCTAAGATCCATTGGAGTGACACATTCTCTGAGGCTGCCCCTATTTGTTTGGTGTCCCCCAGGGTGCTAGCCTGTCACTGCTGCTATTTAATTTATATATGAGAAGTCTATGCAAGCTCCTGGAACAAATCGGAGTGTTCTTTACTAACTACGCCGATGACACGCAGCTAATTTTTGAACTCAAGGGAGAATACAGCATCGACAGCGCATAAATATCAGAGGATTATCGCGTCATTGACATTTTGTCATGACCCTTGGCCCTGGCCCTCACTGGCAAGTCAGCCTTCCAGTTAGGGCGAGGTCAAAGGCCTTGAAACCTCATCCAAGACTCTCTTGAAGTCAGTCCTTTGTCACCCAGCTCATAACCATCATGAAGACCAACATTATAATGGGACTATTTACTTGGGACTATTTAACTTGGGGGGGGGGGTTCAGCCAACATGGAGGCACACACATAGCTCAGTTACAAGGAACTGAGCTATGCGGTCTAGTCTTTTGGGTGTGGCAGGCCTGGGACTACTTTACCTGGACTATTTTGGGTGTGGCAGGCCTGGGACTTTTTTTAACTGGAATACTTTACCTGAGACTACTTAAACCACACCCAAACAGCAGAACATGCTTTGCGTTATTCTGCTGTGGGCAGCGTAACGCTCACCGTGTCCAGTTCCTTGATGCCAGTTTAAATGACACCAAGGACCTGCAGAGAGAAAAAGAACACTACAAAACTTACCTGGAACAGTATCCTGTCTTCAATCCATCGCCAACTTCAGTTTCACTCACCTGAAGGTACAAACTCCATCATCCGGCACCGTTGCATCCTGGAATGCCATAACCTGGAAAGAGGAGAAAGAAAGACGGCATTAGTAAGTGTTTACTCATGTTTCCTTTCGAGTGAAGAAAGCCACACAATTCTTACCTGGGTATTCATCTCCTGGTCAGTATCATTGCTGGAACATTAGGGCGCTCGGCGAGGAACATCACAACCTGGAAGGAGAGAAAAAACACAGGTTAGCAATATAAAAGGCAAAACAGCGCAGCGCATCGCGCATTACTCACCGGACAGCATCGCGGACACCACGCTTTCGCATACCGGCCCATGCTCATCCTCAAACTGCATGACAACTCCAAAATACCTTTCCATACCTAAAAGGAAAGAAGCAAGACATTATTATTCGAACTAAGAGGAACATAAGAACTGCATATAAAGAGTGTAAAGCAGCAAACCTACAGAGTCGCAGCAGGCCTGGATTCCCACAGGGGGGGCTTGCACCAGTGAAGTAACTTAGTTGCTGCTTGTCCCCCACATCTACGTGCCCCTGTCACGAGGAGCAGGACCACATTCTACAATATTAAGGTGAGGAGAGGGCCCATGGGGCAGGAAGGAGTTGAGGCCATGGGAGGTGGGAAAACATAAAGACAATCTGGTATTGAATCCAGCTCTCCTATATTGGTGACCCATCTTTAACCAGAGGACTTACCAAGGGACTGGGAGAGGGTTTGAGAGTGCAAATCATCCAACCAGGGCTGGGTGGCGTCCCCTTGGATACCAGGTGAGTGTAACAGAACGCAAAGCCTCAATAATATTATCCACCTGGAGACTTCAGAGACTGATCAGTTAGTTCAGTTGTTGGGACAATTACGCGCTGAAGTACATTCAGCCAGGCAAGAAACCAATGCTCTTAGGAGGGATTTGATTGTTACTAAGGATCGTACCGACGAAATAAGTAGACAGTTGCTCCAATCACAGGCAGGACAGACCCCATTGCCTGGTAACATTCCGCCAGCACTTGTACCAACTTCTACCAATCCAGTACAAATAACCCTTCCTGGGGCAGTTCCTTTAGCGCCACCTGAATGATTTACAGGGGACCCCAAGAAGAAAAAGTATGCAACGTTCATGAACCAGTGTCGTCTTCATTTCCTTTGCAGACCTGGGGCTTTTCCTAACGACGAAGCGCGGTTTGCTTTTATTTTGTCATATCTGGCGGCAGTGCTGCAGATTGGTCGGTAGCATAGGTAAGTCAGGATGACCCGTTGTTACATGACTTTGGGGGTTTCCAGATGGAAATGGAAAAACTCTTTGCTCGTCATACCCAAGGCCAAGAATTAGACAACAAACTTTTGTCACTCCGTCAAGGAAGTCAAGACTTGCTTATATATATGGCAACATTTAACAGACAAGTCGTTGAAGCTGGGTGGCCTGAGGAAAAAAGGACCACACTATTTCATCGGGGTCTACAAGGGTAACTAAAGGATGTTCTTGCTCAAGTGGTTAACCCACCTAAAGACTGTGCAGAATTCATCAACCTTGTGGTGCAATTAGAACACAGATTACAAGACCGAAAAATGGACCAGATAAGGTTAGACACTTGAGCTGTGTATGTCCGGTCAAAGGATAATGTTTCACGTACATTGGGAAACACGGTAGAACCCATGCAAATCGGAAGTATACGGCCCCCTTTAACTAAAATTGAAAGAGACAAGAGAAGGCAACAGCAATTATGCTTTTATTGCAGAAAATCAGGCCACTTCCTCAAAGAATGTCCAGTGAAACCACCAAGGAGAACTGTTGGAGCCACAGAGAAGGAAGATAATAACAAGGAGTCGGAGAACTAGCAAGCCCGGCAAGCGTAGAGGTCCGCTTGTCGAGTGAGAAGGATGAGCCACAGACCTCACACTTTGCATTACAAGTAATTTTGATCAATCACCAACAACCGTCTCGGATGCATGCTGTCGAAGCATACATAGACAGCGGAGCAGTTGGGAATTATGTAGACCAAGATCTGGCAGCAGAGATGGGGCTTCCCTTATGCTCTAAGTCGCCTACTGAAAAAGTTACTACTGTTGATGGGACAGAAATAGCTTCCGGACCAGTAGCTCAATGTACAACAGCACTAACCCTACTGTGCCAGGATGGACACCGAGAATCTATTGCATTCGATCTCATCAAAGCTCCTCAGTTTCGACTAATCTTAGGGATGCCATGGTTGGTAGCTCACAACCCTCTAATAGATTGGCGTGCCAAGAAGTTGGCCTTTTCCGATGATTGTGCTCGCACCAGTTATTACCAAGAAAAGGGGAAAACAGACTTGTGTACGTCTGCTACTCCCAGTACGGCGGCGATTGTACTAGGTGTGACTAGTACTCTACCACATGAATACCAAGATTTTCAAGACGTGTTCCAGAAAGAACAAGCAAATAATGTACCACCACACAGGCCCTACGATAGTCAGATCGACCTCATACCTGGTGCGCAAATTCCTTTTGGCCGAATCTATGCACTTACTGAACCAGAAAACCTCCATTTGAAATCTTATCTTGATCAGTACCTGGCAAATGAATTTATCCGCCCGTCTAAATTACCGGCAGCCAGTCCCTTATTCTTCGTGCCTAAGAAGGAAGGAGATTTGAGGACTTGCATCGACTATCGCCCATTAAACCAGTTCACAGTAAAAAAACGTTATCGACTGCCCCTTATCCCCAAATTATTGGATCAAGTCAAAGACGCCCAAATCTATACCAAACTGGACCTTAGGGGGGCGTACCATCTTGTTCGAGTGAAGAAAGGAGACGAATGGAAAACCGCCTTTCGTATCAAATATGGCTTGTATGAGTACCAGGTAATGCCTTTTGGACTTTGCAACGCTCCCACTGCATTCCAGTACTTTAAGAATGCTGTTTTGCAGGAGTTCATGTTTGCGCCCTGGTTTACATTGAAGACATCTTAGTGTATTCTGCTACAAAAGAAGACCATGTCAGGCATGTCCGCTCTGTCCTTACTAAACTCCACCAACATAAACTGTATGCAAAACTCGAAAAATGCTCTTTTCATGTCACCGAAGTGGAGTTCCTTGGTTTTATCCTCACGCCAAAAGGTATCAGAATGGATAGGCACAAGGTAGATGCCATTCTTAACTGGCCGTCACCAACTTCATTTAAAGGAATCCAGAGCTTGTTGGGCTTTGCAAACTTTTACCGCCGATTCATCCCAGATTTTTCCCAAATAGTGCATCCAATTACATCACTATTGAGAACAAACAATAAAAAGTTCCATTGGACCGAAAAAAGCAGAGAAGGCCTTTCAAGAACTTAAGAAAAAATTCACTTCTGCTCCAGTTCTACGGCATCCTCGCCTAGACCTCCCTTATATAGTTGAAACAGATGCCTCTAGCATGGCTATGGGACCTGTTCTCTCGCAAAGGGACCCATGAACTGGTCAGTTACACCCTGTGGCCTTCTGGTCATGAAAATTCTACCTCCCAAACTCAACTATGCTATCACAGACAAAGAACTCTTGGCTATAAAATCAGCTTTCAAGGCATGGCGACACTATCTCATTGGTACTACACATACTGTCACGGTCATAACTGATTATCGAAACCTGCAATACCTAAAAACAGCAAAGTCTGAATCATCCCGTCAACTGCGGTGGGCTCTTTTCTTCGCTGAATATGACTATGGGATCACCTACCGGCCAGGATTCCGAAACGGAAAGGCTGACGCCTTGTCCCGCATGGGTGTTGATGAAAAGGTATACATAACTCCAGATTCAGTAGCCATCATTCTAGAAGACAAACTCCTGGGTCTTACGACAACATTGACACAGGGTGAACTCCAAAACAAGATCCAACTCTTAATGGATCCCACTTTCTCACAAGAGTGGTGTATTCAAGGAGAACATTACACCATTAAAGACCAGTTACCATATTTTAGGAACCGTCTATACTTGCCAAGTAAAGATTTACAAGAGCAGGTTATTTCAGGTTATCACGACTCCCTGATTGAAGGTCATCCTGGAATTGCCAAAACTCTAGATAAAGTAAAATGAAACTATTGGTGGCCCACATGGCGTAAAGACATCATATAATTTATCCAATCTTGCGGTGTGTGTGCACAAAACAAGTCCCAAAAGCAGAACCCAGCTGGTCTTCTCCAACCATTGGAAATTCCTCCCGCACCATGGCACACACTATCCCTTGATTTCATTACAGATCTACCTCCCAGTCAAGGATTCAACACCATCTTAGTAGTTATAGACTTGTTCTCTAAAATGGCACGCTTTATTCCTTTTAAGGGACTTCCAAATGCATCCAATTTAGCAAAAGTATTCCTGGAGGAAATCGTACGGCTACATGGCTTTCCATCGGTCTTAATCTCAGATCGAGGTAGTCAGTTCGTATCCAACTTCTGGAGGAAATGCTGTTCAATGGCCCAAATTGACATTCGACTATCCACAAGTCACCATCCTCAGACAGATAGCCAAACAGAAAGAACAAACCAAACCCTAGAGCAATACTTACGTTGCATGTTACATCAAGTGGAAAGAAATTGGAAGTACTTTTTATGGATAGCTGAATATGCCTATAATAATTCTTTACACACCAGCACTGGACAAACCCCTTTCTACACTATATATGGTAGACATCCACGTACTTCAGAATTGGATTTCCCAACCCCTTTGGAAATGCCCGCGGTTAAAACCCTACATATGACTATTTCCCAGGCCTTCAAAGAAGCAGCAGAACATTTACTCCAAGCCAAGAACAGACAAAAGAAATTTGCTGACAAATATCATAGTAAAGCCCCCGACTATCAAATTGGAGACAAGGGCCCTCATTACAACACCGGCGCTAAACCATGGCGGTATTAGCACCATGGTTGTGCCGGTGTTGTAACGAGTCTGCCATGGGGAAATGGGGAAAAGCCGCCCCATTCCAAGGTTGGCAGGCGGTATTTCCCCATTTCCCCATGGCCCTTCCCCATTCCCATTTTTGCCCCATAGGGCTCAATGGGAATGGGGAAGGCGGCAATTACGGTACCGCAAATTGCAGAACCGTAATTGCCTGCGAGGTCCCTTTGTGGGTCCCTACTTTAACGGCTGGTCCAGACCAGCCGTTCAAATCGGGTCCCGCAAAGGGACCTCATAGTAAGGCGCTAAGTGGTTAACGGCGGCACAGCCTTTTACAGCGCCGTTAACCACTTAGCGCCAGGGTCTTAACGAGGCCCAAGGTCTGGTTAGCATCAAAATATGTGCCCATAAAAGGGACTCAGACCTTTCGTCCCTGATATCTGGGACCTTATTCTTTTGAATCCATAATAAATCCAGCAGCAGGTAATTAGCCCTACCACCCACTATGCAGATTCATCCTGTGTTTCACATATCACTCCTGAAACCAGTAGGACCCGGTACTCGGGTTACAACACCACCAAAACCAGTATTAGTTGATGGAGAACCAGAGTTTGAAGTAAAGGATATCCTAGACTCAAAGTACACCAGATCCAAACTATACTACTTAGTTGATTGGAAGGGATACGGCCCTCAAGACAGATCATGGGAACCTAGTGAATACATCCATGCACCTCGCTTAATTTAAAAGTTTCATCAGAATTACCCAGCTAAACCAGGACCAGGCAGAAGTGCCACCGTGAGAGGAGCCTTGGGGGGGAGTGCTGTCATGACCCTTGCCCCTGGCCCTCACTGGCAAGTCAGCCTTCCAGTTAGGACCAGGTCTTACAAGGAACTGAGCTATGCGGTCTAGTCTTTTGGGTGTGGCAGGCCTGGGACTACTTTACCTGGACTACTTTGGGTGTGGCAGGCCTGGGACTATTTTACCTGGACTACTTTACCTGAGACTATTTAAACCACACCCAAACAGCAGAACATGCTTTGCGTTATTCTGCTGTGGGCAGCGTAACGCTCACCGTGTCCAGTTCTTTGATGCCAGTTTACCTGAAACCAAGGACCTACAGAGAGAGAAAGAACACTACGGAACTTACCTGGAACAGTATCCTGTCTTCAATCCATCGCCAAATTCAGTTCCACTCACCTGAAGGTACGAACCCCATCATCTGACACTGCATGCATCCTGGAATACCATAACCTGGAAAGAGGAGAAAGAAAGACAGCATTAGTAAGCGTTTAGTCACGCTTCCTTCTGAATGAAGAAAGCCACACAATTCTTACCTGGGTAGTCATCTCCTGGTCAGTATCATTGCTGGAACATTACCACGCTCGGCGAGGAACATCGCAACCTGCAAGGAGAGAAAAGACACAGGTTAGCAATATAAAAGGTGAAACAGCACCGCACATCGCCAGTACTCACCGGACAGCATCGCGCACACCGCGCTTTCGCCTACCGGCCCATGCTCATCTTCAAACTGCATGACAACTCCAAAATACCTTTCCATACCTAAAAGGAAAGAAGCAAGACATTATTATTCGAACTAAGAGGAACATAAGAACTGCATATAAAGACTGTAAAGCAGCAAACCTACGGAGTCGCAGCAGGCCTGGATTCCCACAGGGGGGGCTTGCACCAGTGAAGTAACTTGGTCGCTGCTCGCCCCCCACATGCGCCCCTGTCACGAGGAGCAGGACAGAAAACATAAAGACAATCTGGTATTGAATCCAGCTCTCCTATATTGCAGACCCATCTTTAACCAGAGGCCTTACCAAGGGACTGGGAGAGGGTTCGAGAGTGCAAATCATCCAACCAGGGCTGGGTGGCTTCCTCATGGATACCAGGTGAGCGAAACACATTTGGATGCAACATCATTGGATGTGTCTTAATAATGCGAAAACAAACTGATGATTTTTGGGACGCAACAAGCCAGATCCAAGTTAGGGACAGAATACCAGACCTTTAGTATCAAACAGGCTAGAATCCCAGTGGTGCCCCACGTAAAAACCCTAGGGATGGTTGTTGAAGCATCACAAGGATCGGAGGCTCAGGTTAACTACCTGCAGAAAAACCATGCCTACTACATGCGTCTCATGAGAGCCATAAGGCCATTTATTAATGACGCGAATGCAGCAACTATAGCAAGAGCGGTCATTCTTTCACACCTTGACTACGGTAACGCCTTACTGATAGGAGCCACGAAGAGGGATAAACAAAAGTGTCAGGTCATGGAAAATGACGCAGTTCGAGCTACCAAGAGAATCAAAAAAGGGAGCATGTGACTATGGGGAGAAGATCCCTTCACTGTCTAAGAGTGGAAGAGAGAGTACACTTTAAGGCGATGACCATAGTTCACAGATGTCTGTATGGAGAAGCCCCGAGATATTTTAAGAAGCAATTTTATTTGTACCTGCCTCAAAGACACCTTAGATCAGAGGATAAGGCTTATCTGAATATTCCTAGAGCTAAACGTGTGCAAGGGCGGGGGAAATCTTTCCCAGTGAAGGCAGCAAAATGCTGCAACGAATTGCCACTAACTCTACGACTTGAAGAGAACTACCGGAGTTTCAGGAAATCGTTGAAAACCCACCTCTTCCAATGATAATCTCATTATCTTTCCACAGACCACCCTCCACAGCATATAATATTATGCGCACTGAATTAACCCGGACACTCCCGCGCCCTGATGCCTGCGGGCTATCGGGGGGTTATAAACAAACACATAACATAACATAAAACCAATCAATATTGCTGCTAGAGTTATGATGGCCAGTACTGGCAGTTGCAATATTGCATTTATACTTTATGGTTCCCCAGCTTTGTTGGATACACTCTTCAATCTGGTGCTCCTTTTGTATGCCATATCCAAACTCTTAGAGTACCGAGAATAGAGTGATGTATGGTTTCATCTGCCAGGAATCTGCCTCCCACAGGCATTCTGATCAACTGACCAGCACTAGTTAACTGGAAGGCACTGATTCAATTCCAATGACATTTTCTGATAACATTATCAGTGGTGTGTTATTCCTATCATGGACACAAATGAGCACATATCCATCTGGGCTAACTCTATTAGCTCTTCCTCAAACAGATAAAGCGTGGTTCAGACATACGTGCAAACGATTTCTTTTAGTTATCAACAGCATATGTCTAAGTGCACTTCGGTATTATTAGCAGAGCTTTGAATGGGTCTATTGATACAATTAGAACACCGAGTAAAGCTTGGCATGAACATGAACAGGAAACAGAGTTAATGATTCTGGGTGTCTTCATGAGCATAGCTCTCAGTGAGTTGTGTGTGTTGGTACATCTACTCTGATGGATTCTGTGTATACACTAGTATAACTTCTTTCAGCTAATAAGGATGACTTGTTATTTATGTTGTCATTTCTATGATAAAAACGTCTTTACTTCATCAGATTTTTATTTGAAGTTTTGGTCAGCACTGGTTCTACCAAGAGGGGTCCCACAGCATCTTAGAAGGTTCAAAGGTTGAAAATATTAGAGGTGAAACAGAAGTGACAAAATGTTTTCAGGATAGGATAGGAAGATAAGGATAGACGAGTGTGAAGTGGGGAGGTGGAGGAGTAGGGTTATGTGCAAGGAAACAGATATGTTTTTAGGCTCTTCCTGAAAGTGGGGATGGAGAGTGCAGTGCAGATGTAAAGCGGTAGCGTGTTCCATGCTCTGGATGCCCAGTGAATAAATACCTGTTTTCTGTGTGCATGTTAGTTTGCAGAGTCGGATGTGTAGAAGATACTGGCTTGCTTGTCTTGTGTTTGTGTGCTTGATGGGTTTGAGGATGGATGAGCCTGAATACAATGTAGAGTAATTTGAAGACAATTGTTTGTGACATGGGGAGCCAGTGGCGCTGGGCGAGAGCTGGTGTAATGTATGAATATTTGGGTAGGTGGAGGATCATTCTGGCTGTTGTGCTTTGTATGGCTTGCAGCGTAGATGTCTGCTGTTGGGGAGTCCATTCAAAAGAACATTTCTGTAGTCCTGCTGGGACTGGATCAATACTTGGACTACGGTGCAGAAGTCATCAGGGGAAAGGATGTGTGTGATTGTTCATAGGAAGCCTAGTTGTAGATTGGATGCTTTGATAACAGCAGCTATGTGATGTGTCAAAGAAAGGTGGTGGTCGATGGTGAAGCCAAGAGAATTGACGTCTGGAGAGGCATATGTGTAGGTTGTCTGTGATAAAATGCGTGCCGGGGAGAGCAGGGGGGCAGATGAGGAGATACTCTGCTTTTGAAGGGTAAAACTTAAGGTACTGGGTGCCATTCAAGTGGTAATGGTGGAAAGACAACTTTTGAGGGTGTGTTGTTGTGAAGGGGATGAGAGTATATTTGTGTGACATCTGCATTTTGGTGGAAACGGATGCTGCGTTTGCTTAGGATCTTACCAAGGGATTCTACATAATGGTTGAAGAAAAGTGGGGACAAGGAAGAGCCTTGTGGGATGCAGTGCATGACTGGAATGGGGTGTGATTGATAAGGGGGCATAGAGACAAATTGTATCCTGTCAGTGAGGAAAGAAGTCCGCCATTCTTGGATGGTGACTGAAAGTTTCCTCCCATGGGATAGGATATTTAGTAGAATGGTGTGGTCGAGGAGTATGAGAAGTGATGATGTGGATGTCATCAAAGAAGTGAAGTGTAGCGGTCACAGGTTGAAACCCAGATTGGAAGAGGTTGAGGTGGTTGTTTGCGGTGATGTGTTGTTGCACTTGGGTAGGGGCAAAGCACTCCATAGTTCTGGGGAGGCTGAGTCACTAGTGGTTACAATGTAGTTCTCCAACAGTAACATTTTTTGTTGGTTTCTCTTTTTCTCTCAGCACTACAAGGCAATTATGTTTATTGTTGTTTATGTTTATTTGCTTATATTGTGCCAGAGCCCGCAGGCCTCAGGGTGCAAATGGTATACAAAGTACCCTATCATATCAAAAATCATTCATACATGTGGAAATAATGGCTTTGAAATTATTCACCTGATGCCATGTTTTAGGAATGACTTAAGTTGAACCCACGCCCAACCTTGTTCCAATTCAAGGAGTTAACTTCACTTGATATCCTTGCTAGTTGAAAACCACCAGGATTGTTTACAACACCTATGATTTTGGCAAGGTGACACCAGCCAGCACCCGCACTCTCAAAATTGTTCCAGCACCACTGCTTATGCTTATGGCTACTTCCATGTGTTCTATCAAACTTGTATTTTTTTTTGTTTTTCTCTCTTAAACAATGTTGAATAATTGTACCTTATTAACCTGGAATGTCAGAGGTGTAAACTCTTCTTCCAAGATTAATAATATCCTCCACAAACTGTAGAGGCTGAGAGTTGTCTTCGCTCTCCTACAAGAGACCCATGTGCTGGAGCCTGAACTCCAGACATACCCAGGTCGTATCTAGAAGTTATTTTACCAGGTCTAGAGGGGTCTGTATTTTGATCCGCAGGAGGCTGAATGTTGGTGTAGAGAAGATTGTTAGGCACCACGAAGATAGGCTTATATTAGCTAATATTATTGTAGATGGTGGTAAGATCACTGTTGGATCAATATACGGTCCCTGCAATAATGGTAGTGTTTTTTTCAGGGATCTAACCTGGCAGATGCCATGCTTGGATGGTGATTTCATGATCATTGGAGTTGATTTCAATTGTGCTATGCATAGTAGATTGGACAGGTCAGTGAATTGTAGATACTCGGGGAACAGTGTGATGAAGGATCTTAAATGTATAGTTGAGAGTTTTAATATGGTAGGCATTTGGAGAACTAAATTACCTGGTGCACAATAATATACACTTTATTCGTCTATGCATGACTCTCATAAAAAATAAGATTATATTTTTCTTTCTGACACATTATTGATGGGGTGACTGACATTGACATACAGGAAAGGAGCATTTCTGACCATACTAGTGTTCGTTTGAAGATTGTTCTAAACAAGGTTAGTCAAGGCTACAGGAGATGGAGACTCAGCTCATATATTCTGTAAGATCAACATTTTTTATTTGTGGGTTGGAAAGTTTTATTGAACTATATTTCCTTGATAATTTAAATACTACAGGGTTTGATACTGTCTGGGATTGTTTCAAGGCCGCCAGGGTGAGGGGGAACTCATTAGCCGGATTGCCTATCCCAGGAAACAAAGTGCAGCAGAGATAAAATCGCTAGAGTGTGCGTTAGGGAAGGTACAAAAAAGATATGCACTTCCTGGGAAGGAGAGTGATAAACTTGAATTGCGTAGATTTAAGGAATTGCTTTATAGCAAAATAGACTAACAAACTGAGAGAGGACTGTTCTATGCTAGACAGGCCTTTTGGCATAGTAGAGAAGTGGGTACTAAGCTCTTAGCTAATAAACATAAGGGTTATTTGCATTTGTCTGTCGTTAGGAGTATAGTGAGCGATGATGGCTCGTCAGTTTTAACTAATGTTGAGATATGCAAATGCTTCCAATTGTACTATGAGGCCTTTTACTCTGAGAATTCGGTTCCAACATGTGACGATTTGGAGTCCTTCTTAGGGAAATTGATCTAGACACACTGTGTGAGGCTAATAATTTGGGACTTGAAGGAAAGGTCACTGAGGCTGAAGTTATTTTGGCTATTACTCAATTGCAGATTGATCATTTCTCTGGGTCTGGATGGCCTGCCTGTAGAGTTTTATCAGTCTTTTTCAAGTCTACTGTTATGTCTTACCTATCCTGGTTCATTAGCTGTTTCCTAAGTGTATGTGAGCCTGTGCCTGGAATGCTTGTATTATAGTGTTCCATCTAGAATGTTTTGGTGTGAGTACCAAGGTTCTCCCTGTCAGTTGGAAAATGAGCTGAACAGAGGGGGGACCAGTGGATGCTTCCCCCCCTTATGTACTTATCCTGCCTGTAACTTATTACCTGTGACTTATGTACCACGAACCCACTAAAGTCTCTTAACCCAACCTGGTCTCCTGGCTCATCATTACAACCCCTCAACTTGCGTTGTAACACTGGCGATGAGGATGGGATAGTGTTATAACGCAAGTTGAGGGGTTGTAATGATGAGCCAGGAGGCCAGGTTGGGTTAAGAGACTTTAGTGGGTTCATGGTACATAAGTCACAGGTAATAAGTTACAGGCAGGATAAGTACATAAGGGAGGGAAGCATCCACCGGTCCCCCCTCTGTTCAACTCATTTTCCAACTGACAGGGAGAACCTTGGCACTCACACCAAAACATTCTAGATGGAACACTATAATACAAGCATTCCAGGCACAGGCTCACATATACTTAGGAAACAGCTAATGAACCAGGATAGGTAAGACATAACACATCTCCCCCCTTACATGACAATACAATGAAGGAAGGAAAACAGAAGGAAAAGTCATAAATGGACAATATATCTAAAAAAAACTATCCTTCCATATCCCATCCAGCAAACCACTAATAGTCATATGCTATTCCCTTCCAATTCCATGATATAGCTAAAAATAGCTAATCCACTACAAGACACTCGCCAGAACCATAATGGCCATTTATGGAACTCAGTTACAGGGAACCAGCCCACAATCTGAAAAACAAACCTGACCACCTACATCATATCATTAACCCTGTTACAACATTCTCCAACATCAAAAGCTTCTTGAAAGAAACTACAGGGTTAATACCCTCTATCTGCCTAATGCATATCATTTAGAGACACAAATTGCCTCCACATAACATCCTGCTGAGCACCAACCACATTAACGGTGACAAATAGCACCAATGTTGATACCCAACCAAATGATCAATCATTAACTAACTAACACATTGACACAAAAATGTGCCAACATAAAACCAGGTCTGTAACCTAGCTACTAACCTTGAAACACCAATGCACACCACTGAGCACATTAACATTTGAACCTATGTAAGTTCACTACCTGAACAAGAGAATGCTCGCCCCAACTAAGCATATTAAACATAGGCATGCTTAAAGGTCAAGGAACTAACCTATTACTAGACAATGAGCAAACCATGCTCTCATACTGGCAAACAGATGTTCACACAAGCACAATCACACAGCTGACTTATTAATAACCTACACCGTTTGTTAAATAAACTAATGAACAAATTCAGCTTGAAAAATTCGGAAATATAAAACATTTTAAGTTACACCACCATAGCGAGTCCCAAAAATCATGCTTGCAAAGTTCAGTTTTGACATATACCTGTGGAAAAATTGTTAGGTTAATAAAAACATTGTCAAGGTGAACATATCAAAGAAATGCAGTAGTTCTATGGCACTCACAATATCCACACAAAAACAACAAGACGAATTCAGCATAACAAATTTTGATAATCCGAAAATTAGGTGCGCCGCAATAAAAATTCAAAATGTTATGCCTGCAGAGTCTTTGTTGATATGTAGCTGTGGGTTAGTTACTGCAAACTACACTATACATTTTATTACCTGCCATTTCTTTTGGTTGCATTAATTCCATTCCATTACCACTTAAAACCTGCTAAAAACATTGGTGCCATAGCCATTTCCAATTAAAACTTGCCAATAACCAACATTGGCACCATAACTTTAGGTCCAATGCAATTACTAAAACACTTGCCAAACAAAACACATTGGCACCATAATAAAACACTGCTTATTGGCACATAGCCACCATATGGCTCCAAAAAATAATTCAATTGCCCACCCTTGGGTAACACTCATGCTTACAGTTTGGCACACACCAATAACTATATTCACACCAATAAAGAGACCCACAGCACATGGCCACTGTAAATCAACACTCCTGCCAACGCTATTGGCACAAAAAACAGGATGCTCCTTTCCCAGAAGCATGTTATAGAATGCCATATAACAAACCATAAAAACTACACCACAATGCCTGCAAAATGTGACCCATGTTTTCATATATCACATTCCCAAAGTGATGCATTGCCTTCATTTTCATTTTCCAAACAACATTTTAGCATGTGATGGCCTTTGCATTTACAATATAAAGAAACGTTGCATGGGTACATTGCATGTTGCTTTTTAACTCTTAAATATCAGCTCAATAAAATGGCAATGTCACAAAAAAAATTGCAATGTACATAAGGCAAAACATTTTGAGTTCGTACATTACACTTTCAAGAAAATCGAAAGGCAGAAACACTTTCCTGAAGATCCGATCAGACAAAATGGAAATGCTAATAGGAAATAAATGCCTGCCGCTTTCATTTTGATAGCCTTGAAATGCATCCTTCAGTCATTGCAGTACATGTAACGTTCCAGTAATGCCGAAGGTAATGAACAGTCAAATCCAGCTGCGCAGCCTGCGCCTTTAACTCCTACTCAGTGTTAATATGACTTGCAGCCGCTCCTTTTTACAGCATGTTCAATCGCAGCTTGTAAAAGTCTTATGAACGTGGGCGTGCTGTCAAATGCCCGGCTACTTCTATGTGCTCTCTCGCTGGAGCCATTTGCACTGCTGATAAGCAGAGTCTCTCTTTTGTTCCCCTGACCCCTTGCTCTGCCAATAACACGCCATTGACTTCTTGTGAAGCGCCAAACTAAAAATGCACCTATGCCTTCATATATTAAGAAGCCATTGCTGTGGCAGATGCAGAACAAATGAAAGTGAGCAGCGCTGCCCCCCAAAATCACTATAAATTTCCCTCACTAATCAGTCATGCAGGACATGGGGCGCGCTCACCTTGGGTCCGGGGGGTGGAGGGGGGCCGGTGGATGCTTCTGGTTCCTCACTCCTTTTTGGTGGGCAACTTCCTGTGCACCATATTCCTTCTGGCACAAGTTTGCTTCTTTTCTGTCCTTTCTTGCTGCTTTTCAGCCCCAGGTCCACCTCAATCACCAGAATCCTCGTCGCCAGTGTTATAACGCAAGTTGAGGGGTGGTAATGATGAGCCAGGAGACCAGGTTGGGTTAAGAGACTTTAGTGGGTTCGTGGTACATAAGTCACAGGTAATAAGTTACAGGCAGGATAAGTACATAAGGGAGGGAAGCATCTACCGGACCCCCCTCTGTTCAACTCATTTTCCAACTGACAGGGAGAACCTTGGCACTCACACCAAAACATTCTAGATGTCTATAATACAAGCATTCCAGGCACAGGCTCACATATACTTAGGAAACAGCTAATGAACCAGGATAGGTAAGACATAACATCTACCTTCTCCAATCCTATGAAGTCTGTATAATTTTCTGCTGGCAAGAGGGGTATTGAGTTAGACGACAAAGGAAGCACTCATTACGTTACTTCCTAAACCTGTTAAGGACCACTCTAAATATGAAAATTATCTACCAATCTCCTTTCTTAATGTTGTCATGAAGATTCTTGCAAAGGCTTTTGGAAATAGATTGAGTGGCTGCATTGGGGACGTGATTCATGCTTCACAATCTGGGTTTGTAAGCCTCTGATTTTGGTATGATAATATTAGAATGTTATTAAGGTGCTTGGTCATCAGTGGTGTATTTAGGCAAGTTTTTATGGTTGTAGGGATTAGAAAGTTAGTGGTTCCTCTCTTTTAATTCAAGAGTGTTTTCAGATCTCTGCTGCCCAGGATTTGGAGAAGGCAGTGTGTTCTACAGTTGGGTGCATTAGAGGTACTTGTTACAGCCAATTGTCTACTTCAGGTCAGAAAACAATCTTTTAGTGGAAGCGAGCAGAACATAAGCCATCTGCCAACTGCAGACAAGTGAGAGAAGGATGGACGCGGAATTTTGGTTTCAATGCATATATATGGTTTCTCTCACAAATTGCCTGCTGTCACTCTGCGAAGCACCTAGACTGCTCTATAATTTTAATGCAACATAACTAAATTTCTACATCTTGTCTTGTGAAATGATGAAGTTTACATAGCAAATATGTGCAAGTGATACAGGCACATCTTATCAAAATGCTGAATAAAAAGAACGCAGCCCTTTCTCATGGTTAGTGCTCTGGTGTTAGCAGGGGGCAAAATGGAAATAAGGCAAGTTACCTGCTGCAGCCGATTTACATCCAAACCCTTGGGCTAGAATGCTATTAAAATATGGCAAAATCACAAGTGAAGTTTGTAAACTATGCCTGGGCGTAAACACCTCAGTATAATAAAGACAGTTGAAGAAGTTTCTTGGATTCTCTGGCTGTGCATCCTCACGGTAGAGTAATGGATAACAGCGACTATGAACATTCATGTATGGGATGCAACAGCATTCCTCGAAAACTGCACAATGCAGGCACCTTTTATAACAAATGAAGTGGTACATACTGTTTGCATCATTGCTGTTTGTGCCATTGTCCAAAATACCCAACACTCCAAATTGAGCAATGGATCAGTTGTTCCAGCACAATATTACCTTTGTGGCTGTGGTTTAGGCTATGGGTCTTGCAAGCTTACGTTTAAGGTAATTTAAAATGTTTAACTCCGTAGAGATGGTTGGACGATTCAATACATACGAACATTTTGAGATTTGTGAGTATAGATAAAGATGTCCTGCTGTTGTTTGAAGAACTGTTTCACAGTAAAAGTCGAGCCTTGTATTTAAAATATAATGAATGTAAAGATTACTTATAAACATCAGTTATGCATTGTGTGACATACTTTGCAGTTGGTTCTCCTGGTAGTACTGATCGTGCAGCAGAATATCATCAAAGAGACATAATTAACCCAGCAGGGATGCCATATGCCTGCTTAGCAATGGGCAGCTTCTGCAAAGATGGCTGCATGGATACCTTTAAATGAAACCTTCTTTACAGCTGTGAAACAGTGTACCTTTGGCACACCGTTTTTGTTCTCACCCTTGTATGGCTTTGGGTATCCTTTAACAGGTTTCTTGATGCACTTGTGCATTTAGATTTACTCTTCACCATTTTAACTTCTCTATGATCCATTGGATGCTTGCACCTTTTGGGCGGCCACAGACCGCTGAAATGTGGGGCCTGGGAGGAAAGTAAGTGCTTGCTTCTGAACATCATTTTAGTGCCACCTGTGGGACTCTGTGCTTGACTCTGTGCTTGACTTCCAATGTTAAAAGGCATGCTTTTAATATTGTAAAATGATGCATCATTTTTAACCTTTACTTTTCTGAAGGGGAAACCTAATTTTTACAATGGTTTAAAAAAATGCATGTCGTGGATTTGAATATGAAAATGATTGCTTAACACAGTGTATATGTGTATCGATTAGAAAGAACTCCAAAGATAATGTGAAGTGGCACAAATAAAACCAATGAGGTTTTGGCTGTTTTGCATATTGAAGAGCATTTTGGGAAGATAACAATGACCAAAGAGCTTTATATCTGTCATGTCTGTGAGAGTTGTATGACTGAATCACTAAATACATAAAGCACACTGGGTTTGGTATGCAATTTCCTTAAAAAAATAAAATAAAAGAAGTCAACAATAAAGTTTTTGTAAATATCAAGAATATATATATGAAAAAGAAGATCTGGGAGTCCCTCTACCGCCACAAACACAGCCCATTGACCTGTTAGAGGTGAATGGCCCCCAGCAGTCTCTCAACCACACTTTAGCTCACTGCGCTTTTCACAGAGGAGACATTTCATATGCATATCAGTCTTTTTCCCACCCAAAGGCAGTCCAGCACCGAAATGCTAGGCAAATCTCCTGTGAACAAGAGTACCAACAGCAACCACAGACACATGTTTCGGACTAGTCTGGCCTTATCAGTGAGGTGGAGCTATGCCTCTCGGAGCACAGTGGGCAAGGGGTCCATGCCTGGATTACTCTGGTAACTTAGGGTAAGACCCCAAGTACCTCAAAATAAACAAGAAGGTCTGGGAGTCCCTTTACCAGCACAAACACAGCCCATTGACCTGCTCTTGGGTGAATGGCCCCCAGGAGAGTCTCAACAACGCTTTAGCTGACTGCGCTTTTCACAAGCATATATATGTTCGGCCAGGAAAGTCTTAAGCTCTCAGAGTGTAATGACTGCTAAGAGATCAAAATGACTCGCTCAGTGTTGTCGATCAGCCAGACGGGGATAAACAAAATTGGCTTTATATTTAATAAATGACAACTAGTAAATTGAAAATAAACTGAAATAAAATGCTGCCCCTCTGGCAATCTGCCACCCTAGGCCTGGGCCTAGTCGGCCTTGTTGAAAATGCATCTCTGTTGGTCATGAATTTGACCTTGATTCAAAGGTGGCCCTAATTTTCCTGGATACAGTGAAGGATTTCGATAAGTTCAACAGGAAGTTTTAGGAGTTTAAGTTGGGTAAAATGGGCTTCGGCAAAGAGTTTATTAATATGGTGAATTGTTTGCTCAATGGTGTGTCGGCCAGGATTTGGGTTAATGGTACTATTTCTGGGTCATTTAATGTGTATAGAGGAACAATGAAGGGTTTCCCCTTATCTCCTGTTTTATTTAACATTGACCTAGAGCCTCTGATTACACTTATCCATCAAAATGGGGACAGTTAATGGTTGAAAATAGAACCGGTTGAACTTAAGGTGTTGGCTTATGCTGATGATTTGGTTGTTGGGTTGTCTAACCCTCATGTTTGCTGTCTGCTTTTGAGAAGCATCTTTGATGAAATTGGAACACTCTCTGGGCATAAGATAAACTGGACAAAAAGTAAAATTGTTCCCTTGACTGATGGTTGTTAAAGGATGTTGATAAATGGAAGAATATTAAGTTGAACATATGGGGCAAAATTAATGTAATCAAAATGTCCTTGCTTACAAAGGTTTTGTATATTAATCAATCGCAGTCCTTGCCCTTCACGAACAAATTATAATGTAAGATTGACAAAACATTTAAGGAATTCTTGTGGAGGGATAAAAAGACTAAGCAAATCCCACCTTATATTCTGGCAGGTGAGGTTGGGATGGAGGGTGTGGTTATCTGGATCTGGGTAGATTTTGTAGGGGCTTTGTTCTTAAGAAATCGGCATTATACATTGCTCGCAATGAGGTGAATCCGCCGATTTGGTTGGATATGGAGACTTGGGTGGCAACGCCATTCCATCTTGCAATCATCTATTCTCTGTCTAGGTTACCACGGTCTAATAAACGTCTACCCACTATGCTGATGACTCAAAGTACACTCTTCAATAGTTAAAAAATAATGACCAGGTTATCTAGCTGCATAAAGACTCCTCGTTATGGTACAATTCGACCTTCAAGTTGAATAATAAAATGTGATGTTGGAATAGGTGGATTTCGAAGGGTATACTGCATGTGCGTGATTTGTTGGAGGGGGATAGGAATTTTGGATTTGATGAACTGCGGGGTAAGTATGGCTTAGCTAGGAGAGAAAGGCATAGATATATGGATTTAAGTTATCTCAGAGGATTGTTATGATAAATGCCCCAGTGACTGATAAACCTGAGCTTTTCAAGATATTTGACAGTGCATCATGGATGGTGTCATCCTTTCTTCAACTTATGCTTGTTGGGGTTGATATCATTGATGGGAGGGTTTGCATGCGCTCAAAGTGGTCTGCAGAGCTCGGCTGCAAATTGTCGCTAAATACATTGGAGAGGGCAACCTTGCTGAAATTAGATCTTAACTTGAGACTTGTGAGGCAGACGATTTTGGGGAGACTGTATTGGACCACATACAAAATGTGTTCATTGGGTCTCCAGGGAGATGATTGTTTTTTTGGGGTTGTGTCAAAGTAGGGAGGATATTGTTGCACATATTGTGGGGTTGTTCTAGGGTTGGTATGTTTTGGAGTGAGGTCCTCGATTGCATACCGCTAGTTGTGAATGCAAGTGTTTCAAGGTGTCCGAAACATACAATACTATGGTTGTGTGGGTGTAGCAGGGGAGCGGCTTATAGTTCGAAAATGTGGTTTGTCAGAGTGCTGGTAGTTGCTCAGAATCAAATTTTAAAGGTATGGTAGACTAGAAAAAAAAGCCTCAGATAGATAAATGGCTAAATGATCTAGTTATACAGTCCACATATGAGAAAGTGATGTACAGGAAAAAAGATTGCTCTGATATGTATAGGGAGGTTTGGTTGTCTTATGGATAATTCTGGCATAGCTATTGCTATACTAAAGTTTGGTTGTGTGGTTGTGCACAATGAATTTTGTATTTTTTTGTTGTGTCTGTCTGTTTAATTTATGTTGCTAGTTACATTGCTGTGGGATTCTATTGTAGTTGGAGGTATTTATTGAATTCTTTTTCATTCTTTTTCCTATTGTATTACTTTTTTTGACTTGCTGTTCCCACAGCATTTTGAAGTATTATTATCTTGGTTTAAAGGGAACTGCATTGTACTTTTTTCTACTCTTTGTTTGATATTGTAATGTATTTGAACTATTGTAAATAATAGCATAAAATCTAAAAATAAAGTTAAAAAAAGTGGCGGATGTATAGATGAAAAAGTAAGGGCAAGATGGATGAGCCCTTGGGTATTCCATATTGGATATCAGAAATTGAGGAAACAGCATGAACTAAAGATAGCCCTCTGGGTTCTTCCAAGACATAAGGGAATATGGCCAATTAATCTCACGTTGGATGAACCACAGAGATAATCACTTGATCAAGGTTCCATGATCCACCGTATCAAAGGCCACAGAGAGACCACGCAAACAGACCTTGGAAAGGTGTCCTTGATCGGCTGCTTCATGAGCTGAGTCTTAGTTGGATGGGAGAGCAGGCACAGACCTGTGTCTGGATGAAATTCATTTTGATAATCCTCTAAAAGCTTTTTGGTGATTACAAAATCCTGCATCTGAGTGGTGGCAAGGGACTCCAGGAGTTTGTCTACCAACTGAACATTAGCAGTATGTTCCAGATAGGACTTCTTTATAAGTGGGTGATTGAAAGCATGTTTGGGGCAGTCAGAAAAGACCTGATACAGCCAAAGGGAATTGTTTATGCTAGTCATGATAGTGTGAGAAACCTGACGGTATTCTCCAACCCACTCCCTCAGGATCTTCCATTCAGGTGGCTAGGGAGGGGACATTGTTTTTGGATCCTGATCCTGTGGGTGGGCAAGTGAGGGAGGATTACCTGAGTGGATGGTTGCGAGAGATTGGAAGGAGGATACCCAAGGTTGAGACATGGTATTCCCCCAGTCCCAAAAATACCCCAACCTACTCTCCCTCAATCTGTATGGGGTATCTCCAATCTCACCCCATTTACCCCTCTCATTTCCAACAAATACTGAGATGAGGAAAACGCAACTTAGATCAGTAAGGATTACCCATAGGAATAACATGGGGAATGTAAGGGCAACCTACCCTAGAAAGAACTCAAGTTGTCCAACTAATAGAGTCAGGCAGGGTCAGGCATTTAATAGTGACCATTTACACCTGGCTGCACTTGACTGTATTTTTCACTATAAAAGGTGTGGTTTTATGATGATGAATGAGCAAGCTGGAGAAGCATTTTGGATCAGAGAAGCCACGAAGCTAGGAGATGCAGGAAGGAAGATCAGAGGAGAGCGGCATGCTGCAATGCTGGCCCAGTGTGTGAGGAGGGCTGCAGTGTGGCTGGGGAGCCGTGTCTCCTGAGAGCCGGAACGAGACAGCTGGGACTCTGCTCGCAGAGAGAGAAACTCAGGAGCGTGCAGGTGGCTGGAGCGGCAAAGGGAGGAAAAAGCAAGATTGGTAAAACGGCACAAAGCGGAAAGCAAGAAGGACAGTTTTAAGAAACAGAAAAGTAGAAATAGAGCAAGCCAATGAAATAAAGTAACAGAAAAGAAATGGTGCATGTGAGCGGTGCAGAAATAAAAGACAGAAAGCAAATAGATGTGAAAGAAAGGGCAAGCGGCCCAAATGCAAAGTTAAAGTGGACAGAAGCATAGCAAGAGGAAAGTGTGAGAGCGCGCGATAAAGTCAAGAGAGGGCAAGCGGCACGAAAGCAAAATAAGGAAAAGGTGCGAGTAGGCACAGAGAAGGAAAGTGACAGTTAAAAGATTCAAGAACGCCCAGCAAAGGATAGAAAGTGCAAGTGTGCACAACCAAAGACAGAAGTGAGTGAAACAGAAGGGTGCATAAAGCACAATAAAGCAGCAAGGTGCAAGAGGCACAGAAGAAGTGTAGAGTGTAAAGAACAGTGCAAGTGTGCACAACAAAGTGAAAGGAATAAAAGACAGTCCAACTGCACAAAATAAGCACCTGAAGATAAAAAGTAGAAAGGAAAGCACAAATAGGAAACAAAGAGAGGGACAAAGGATCAGGGTGGTCGCCCTTAGGAAAATCAAAGAGCCTGGCATTTTCAAAAGCCTCTGATTCTACCCGATAAGAGGATTGTATGTAAAAAATCTGTAAATAAGCAAAAGGCATATCCTCCTGACCAGCTGAATAACTGTGATATATGTTGTTTTGTGTCGAAAGTTGGAAGAGGCCTGTGCTTGGGGAAGGGAACTCTGAGAGGCCTACTTAAGAAATCAAAGCGCATCCTGATAAAAACTGACTTTGTGTTTGAAAGCTGGAAGGGGCCTGGTCTGGGTGAAGGGAACCCTAAGAGGCCCGGCCAGGTTGGAGACATAGTGATGGTTTATGGTGTTGAAACGACTGAAGCATGGGGAAGGAAGCCCCGAGAAGCTTCAGAAGGAACTGTGACACATTTATTTTGTGATGTTTGAAACTTGAATAAGTTGAAGCGTGGTGAAGGGAACCCCAAGGAACTCAAAGACACTGAAGATATTTGAATTCACTGCAAGGACCCTGTGGCAAAGGTCTTGCAGGCATCCCTGTTTGGTTGAACTCATTTTTGGTAAGCTTAAAACCACAGATGGCTAGAAGGCCAACAGAAACCAACCCTGGCTTCCCATTTTTCTGTTGAACCAGTACTTTAAATTTTTGACAAAAGAACAAGCATAGGTTTAGACACAGACATACTTTTGATTTGAACTTTCAGACATCGACGGCCCTTAGAAGCATCATTTTAGGGATAGATCCCTTTAGAGCTAGGATTAATTAGGTATTACCCTGAAACTTTAAATAAAGGTTTAGAGATCTTACTTTCTAACTCTGTGTCTCTCACAATAGGAGCAAAGATTTTAGAGAATTCACAAATATCTCATGTTGATTTGGGGTCCACTTGAGAATTTGATGGCTTAACAGATAATTGTTTAATCTCAAGATTGGTGCTAGAAACAGGAGAACAATCTATTTGAAAATAATTTCTGATTTGCATTGATTGTGAGTTCTTCCTCCTGTTTATCAACTGCAGAAAGGAGGACCCTTATTTTAATGATCTTGTTAAAAGAGAAATTCTGAAGTTTATCCAAAGGTTCAGTATACGGAGTCAAGAGTTTGAAAGTAGCTGACGGAGATGATAGATCCAGTACTTTTGTAGAAAGAGCTCTGCCTCTATTTGCATTTTCTCTGATCTGATTATGGTGGTATAAAAAGTGTATTTTGCCTTTTATATAGTTTGATGATATTTGGCCAAGACAAGTTTGTAAAATATCTTTTCATCTTCAGGGTAATATTTACGCCGACTTTGTTTCTAGGGCTCTTGCGTAACTCATTAATGTCTTCACTACGTTGCAAATCCATGGGGCATTCCTTTTCTTCATTTTACAGACTTTTACTAGGACCATACTATCATAAATTGACGTTATAGCCATTTTATATCGTGTGACTAAGTCATTGCAGTCATCAGGTTGATAACTATCATCAAGCAGAGAGGCTAATGCAGAGGCAAGAGAAGATTCTGAAATACCTCTGAGGGACAGTAGCTGATGAGGGCCAGAGAAACCTCACGCGGCAGAACAGTAGGTTGGAAGCAACATTTGAAAGGACATAAGAAAACAATCATCCCAAGTGAGTGCTACAGGCAGAAGTGACGGAATGGTGTGACTGCTATTACAGTGTTTATAAGATTAGAGATGTCCCATAATTCAGACAGTGCAATGCTCAAATAGAGAGATCTAGTCTCAAGGTGGAATATTTTCTGTTGCAGGCAAGTCAGTCGATCTGGATAGAATGTGTTTAATGTGCTTAATATTTGACCCGGAACGCGGAAGAGGAAAGTAGCAAAGAACCACTGTCATACATGTCTGGTCAGAGAGTTGTAATTTGGCACCCAGAATCTCTGGACTTCTGAGCTAGAATGGATAATGAAATAATGATACAATATATTGTTTTTGGGCAATGATGTCTACCCTCTTCCCCCACTTCTGTTAGGATGCAGGATATAAGAAATGTAATAATCAAGGGGAACTAAGGCTGTGATAGCAGGCCCAGAGGACCTAATTAGCAAGGTTTATCTAAGGAATATTGTCTTGTGCTAAACAAATATAGTCATGAATATGTAATGCATTACTAACTGTGCGTCTGCAATTTAGTAGTACAAGGTGCAATACATTTTCCTGTGTATTTGAAACCTCAATACCCAACCAAATGTCTAATACACGATGAAGTATTGTAGGGAGAAGCACCTCACCAATGTCTTAATGACTGGTGTGCCTATGATAAAGCCATAATAGATCTTGACAAACCATCTTGAACAGGTTCAAGCAGGCATGATCCATAGCTGAATGTCCTTTTTTGCATGTCCATTTTTAGTGTGCCCAAAGGGAGAGGGAACACTTAGAAGGGGAGTCGGTCTACTAATTGGCTGTGTGTGGTTCCTCTTCAGCCCCACCGGCCTCTGGGTGGTGTAGTCTGATTAAGTTGCAGCTCTCCTTTTAATTTCCTGCCAGTCCTCCCTGCAGTGCCCTACTATGGTGAGCGGGATGAATACAGGCAAGCACAGTCCTCGTGACAATTAAGTCTTTCTTTTTTTTTTTTTTTTTTTTTTTTATTTTTGTATATAATCTATATTAGATTTTTACAAAAGGAGTTCTCATGGTTTCGTGCACCTGACCGAAGAAAAAGAAATATTGAGATGTTGAGAGTTGCACACCCATAAGTGTTTAAAACAATATTCTTAGTGTTTACACCATCCACAATGAAAGAGAGTTCGATGGCTTTACTAGCTAGATGTCAGAGATATCAGAGAGATGGGTAAACTTTTCCATGGTGATATTTAGTAGTTTTGCCGTCGGGGTTAGCCATCTGGTTTGGGCTCCTGTGATTGTGATTAAGTCTTTCTTATCCATGCCATGTAACATGCCATGATATTCATGGTATGATATAATTTCCTGCTTTATGTCATATCATTGCATCATGTCAGGAAATGTCATGTTATATCTTGTTTCACGTCATGTTGTAATGTGTCTGCAAAAGAGCTCTGAGTTTGATGTATTTCTTTAACAGTCTTTCCAGTTCTTTGTCTGTTCACTTGGGTTCTCCTTCTTTTAGCTTCTCTCTTACGCTAAACACTTTTGTATCTGTGTTTCATGCAACAAATTTAATGGATATCCTCTCCCCATTTTGATTTAGCCTCTCACCAGCCATTACCCATGTCCTGTTGATCTCCGTAGCTGTTTTTCTGCTAACAATTGCTGTTGTATACGAATTATCGTTTATTTCCCATTGACTAACTCTCCACACACATCCCTATTAAAGTTCGCATTCCCAAAAACCTTCTAGTTTGACATTTCCTGAAAATGTGATATTCTCAGTAAATTACCAGTTTGACATATTCCATTCTCAGTACACTATCGCTTCATTTTTTCTAGTTAACTCCAGTGTGACATCCCAGTGTGACATTCTTAGTAGGCTTGACCTTGCCAATAAGCTCCTAGATTGTCATTCTACGTAAACCTGACATTCCCAGTAAGCTTTAAATAAGTTTAACATTCCCAGTACACTCCCAGTTGACATGCCTAGTATGTTTGAGTTTGGCATTCCTACTAAAGTGAAGCTTAGTAACTGATTACAGAGTAATAGTGATATCATTTTATTTTTAAAGGTTAGTAGTGATGTCACAACTAGCCTGTACTAAGAAAACATTTCATAGGCTTTTATATGCGTATTACAGGCAATAACACCATTGTCGGTGGGCCGAATCAGGTGGTAACAGTCTAGAGCTCAAGCCACAGTTAACGAAGGGCCCCAGCACTGTTACCACCCGATCCAGCCCGCCGGCAAGGGTTTTATTGCTGGGGAGCTGATATCAATAACTTTGCTTGAATTCATGGGATGAGCTCTCACAGCATGGAATGGAGACTGGAGGGAAGGGGGAGGGTGGGAAAGATGGCGGGGGTGTGTGCCGGCAGCCTTCTGTTTGCTCAGAACTCAGGCTTGGATCGTTGGATTAAGTCGGCGATCTGAGCAACTTGATTGGCTGCCGCGCCCGCCCTGGTGCTAATATAAAGTAATATATTAAATACAATACTTAAGAGTCGACTGAACGGAGATATAAACCCATTCCCTTGTCAATCATTTATTCCTAATTGCTTCTCCAAATTCGATTAAGCAATGTTTCTCCTGGATTATAACATTCTTATTTTATATTGTGTCTGATGGCAATAGCAGGTGATGTAAATTCGCTTGATGTCTGTGCAAGCACCATTGGTTCTTTTGATGAACTTACTGATTCGACAGTGAGGGTGTTAATTTGCATGTGTTGACTGTTTGCAGACTTCCAGGCCTCAGGACTGAAGAAAGGGATGTTCTTCAACCCTGACCCCTACCTGAAGATTTCTATCCAGCCTGGCAAGCACAGCATCTTCCCAGCCTTGCCCCACCACGGGCAGGAGAAAAGATCAAAGATCGTCTACAATACCGTCAACCCGTCCTGGAAAAGAGAGGTAAGCGGTCACACTGCCCACGCCTGCTGATCATAGATACTGCTTTGCCGTGTCATTTGCTCTGTGTGCATTTTGTGTCCATTTTCACTGGTTGCTTGTTGCACAAATCTGTTTTATTTGTATTTTATCAGAGTTTTGGGAGCTTTTCTGACACTAGTTGTGTAATGCTGCTTACACTACGGGATGTCCTACTTCTTCTCTGTCCACCTAGGGCTCATCGTATGGAAAGGTGTGAGTGTGAATAATCTACAAGAGCAGTTTTGGTTTATGGTGAAATAATCTTGGCTTGTATGGCAGAAACCTTTCACCAGTCCCGTGCGAGTGCAATTTTGCACGGTTTTAACACTAGGTTAATGATTACCATAGTACATGTTTGCATCTTAACAATGTTTGTCATAGTGCTAATTTGGGGGCCTCATTCTATGTCGGCCAGTCTGGTAAAAAAGTGTCAGTATTCCTGGATACCGGCACTTTACTGGACCGGCTGACTACAGGTGTGCCGGTGGGGCACCGGAGTTATCTCCAGGTAAAAGCTGGAGGTAAGGCAGATGCCCTACCGGCACAAATAAAGCCCTCATTACCCGGACCAGCATTGCCGGTGCCAGTAATTATGGCCCCTCATGGAGTCCGTAATCCGGCAGCAATGGGTGCCAGAAACGGTAACAACATTTGCTTGTATCCTGGCGGCTCTACTGCCAGAATACGGGCAATGTTAGAATGATGCCCATGGAACGTTATTATCAATGGGGCAATCATTGTCTGGGTGCAAAAATGCATTGAAACAATATGGCCCTCATTACAACATCGGCGCTAAACCATGGGGCTATTAGCACCATGGTTGGTGCCGGTGTTGTAACGGGTCTGCCATGGTTCAATGGGGAATTACCACCCCATTCCAAGGTTGGCGGGCCGTAATTCCCCATTGAACCATGGCCCTTCCCCATTCCCATTTTCACCCCATAGGGCTCTATGGGAATGGGGAAGGCGCTAAGTACGGTACTGCAAATTGTGCTACCGTACTTAGCACCAAGGTCCCTTTGCAGGTCCCTACTTTAACAGCTGGTGTAGACCAGCCTTTAAGGTCGGGTCCCGCAAAGGGACCGCGTAGTAAGGCGCTAAGTGTTTAACGGTGCCGCAGCCTTTTACGGCGCCGTTAAACACTTAGCGCCAGGGTCGTAATGAGGCCCTATGTGTTTTGCACTATGCCCACTTTTGACCTTGTTCTAACACCGTGTACAATTGCACTGTACCTGTGCAAAATGTATGTAGTCGATCCTAAGGTGCCAATATTTTTTATGCTGCAAGAAATGCACTTTGATCTTATTAGTTATGACAACTCAGCCTAGGTGTGTAGCTGCGAAGGAAATGTACTCCCCATTTTTCATGTAATTTAGGCTCGTCCTCACAATGATCCACTGGTCTTATGGCTCACACTTATTAGAGATTTCTGGGGATAATAAAGGTAGATTTTAATGGTAATGGGGTTTCTGAGCTCACCAAATATTGTCTGGATTAATTCATGGCACTAACCTAGGAACTTTAGATTGTTATGAAGAGCGTAGTAATATATTTATGGGAGCCAAGCACACCATGGGCCTCATTCCGAGTTGGGCGGTAAGGGATACCGGGTACGGGTAAGGAGACTGGTGCCAGTAATCCCTTAACACCCAATTCCGAGGTGCCTTAGCGGGAACTGTAAGGAACGTGTGGTCTGACCACACGTCCCTTACGGGTCCCGCTTACTGGTCCCGCTAAGGACCAGGGCGCTAATAATGGGCTTGATAGTCGCTAGCCCGTTATTAGCGCCCTCCCCATTCCCACTGAGCCATATGCGGGCTCAAATGGGAATGGGGAATGGTTTGTTCAATGGGGAGTTACCGGTCCCTCCAGGGTTGGAATGCACCGGTATGTACCCATTAAACAAGACCGGACTCGGACACGGTATGCGAGGTAGCCATGGTGCTAATAGCACCATGGCTACCGCCCATCTCGTAATGACCCCCCATGTCTATTTTTGCAAGGAAATGCGGGGGTTGAGCCTGGACATAAACCAGGTGAAAACCAAGTCAATGACCTTGAGGCACAGATGTAGGAGATCCACCACTACCTTAGAGGTGAACAGGGAAATATTAGAGCAGGTCCCAACCTATGATTATTTGGTTCTCCGCTTTGTTGAAAATGGCCTTTAGACGGAACATGCTTCTAAAGAAAATCTGAAGCTAGAGAAGTATGGCGGGGGAATAAGAACGGTTTTACTGCTACATGGTGGAGGTGCACGATCCGCAGCCCTGCAACTTTACAGGCTGCACTCCACCCCTTCAGCCTGTATAGAGCAGATATCTGGGGCTAGGTAACATCAACCCCCTTGAGAGTCACTGAAAACAACTTCTTAAAATCATTGCTCTCTAAGCCGAAAGGATCGCCAAATGTAATTCTACACTTAGAGTGCGACCATCGCCCTATTGAAGATCTCATTTCCCTAAAGCCACTTTTGTTCGGGGTATGACTGTGGACCTCTACAACTCAACTTAATTATAGAGCTATGTTGACAGATTTTATGTCCCTAGAGGGTAGTCGTTCGACTTGCTGGATAAAACATGTTAAAATTTGGCTGTATAAATTTGATCTCCTTAATCTGTCAGAGCAACCGACTCCAATGGCGAAAGGATCCTTAGATCTAGTAAAGGAGGCCGGCCTGCTCCGTTTACACCATGGTGGATGGTGGATTTACCGCCCCATTCCAAGGTGAGTGGGGCGGTAATTCCCCATTCACCATTTGCCCTTACCCATTCCCATTTTTGCCCCATAGGGCATAATGGGGATGGGGAAGGCGCTAATTACGGCACCGTAAATTACGGTGCCGTAATTAGCACCAAGGCGGGTTAGCGCCTTGCATTTTAACGCCTGCTAAAAGCAGGCGTTAAAATGGTAATCAGGCGTTAAGGATTAACGGCGCCGACGGCGCCGTTAAACCCTTAACGCCTGGGTTGTAATGAGGCCCACTGTCTCAGTCGGTGTCTATGTCAAGGGGCCTCATTACGACTCAGGCGGTAAGGGTTTTACGACGGCGTAAACAGCGCCGACCCTTACCGCCTGAGTACGAGGTCCCTTAGCGCCATGGCGGATTTAACACCTGCTTTTAGCAGGTGTTAAAATCCATGGCGCTAAGGGACCATGGAGTTTATTACGCCACCGTAATTTACGGTGGCGTAATTAACGCCTTCCCCACTCCCATTATGCCCTATGTGGCAAAAATGGGAATGGGGAAGGGTAAATGGGGATTGGGGACTTACCGCCCCGCCAAGGTCGGAATGGGGCGGTAAGTCCGCCAACCACCATGGCGTAAACATAGTTTACGCCATGGTGGTAAAGTCACGGCCCAGGCGGTAACTTACCGCCTGGGTCGTAATGAGGCCCAAGGTCTCAGAGTCAGTGCCTCAGTTGTTGTCAGTATCCCAATCAGTGTCAGTGTCTCAGTGTAAAAATGCTGTTTTAATGCTTCTGTCAGTGGCAATCTGAATGTGAAGTATCTCAGTGTGTCAGTGCCAATGCCTCACTTTTTCTGAAAACTTCATTTTTAGCTTCTTAGTGTAGTGTCTTAGTGTTTAACATCTCATTTACTCAATCTCATTATGTCAGTTAGCGTCAGTGTCTCAGTGTGCCAGTGTCATAATGTGTTAGTGTCAGGGACTCGGTGTCTGAATGTTATGTTACTGTGATGAATTGCGCCCACTGCTGCCTTTTTCATGGTCTCCAGGCACCAAATGCGGATCTGAAAAGAAAGGGGGGTTGGGATGAGTTAGTCAGTGGGATTGAGAGGGAAAAGCGCAAAAGGAGCTTTGATGTGCTGTTGGTGGCTTCAGTTCGTAAAAACTGGTCTCTGTGTGCTGGTATGTTTTTAGTTGGTCGGTATTGTGTGGTCTTTGGTGGATGGTTGTATGTGGGTGTATTATGTGTTTCTTGGGTGTTGTGAAGAGTCGGTAGATAGCTGGTAGTTTGCATTATTTTTGTCTTTGTGGCAAAGGTGTATGTCTTGTTTCTTCAGTGTTGGGTGGTGGGTATGCAGAGCATTGGAGAGTTTTTAGTAGGATTAGTAGGGGGTCATCTGATTCTTTTTCTGTGCTTTGGTCTGATCCGTTGGGTTAATCTTATTCTGCCGTTTTTTTCTCTTTAGCTGGGTGAGTTAAATAGCCATGTTTCCAAACGTTTCATGAATTGTAGGTGATCTTCTGTTGTTTATGTTTCCTTTAGAAGCAAGTTCCAAAGTCTCACCACTATGCCAGAGAATGCTGAACCCACCCCCCCCCCCGAATTTGTGTGTTGCGTTTTGCTTCAGTTTGAGGCAAATGTCATGGGTGGACCTTAGTGTTCGTGTTGGTTTATAGATGGAGATTTTTCAATGTATGAATTCTGCTCCTTGGCCGTGGATTTCTCTGTGTGATGCAGAGTGTTTTGAAGGAGATACGTTTTTTGACTGATAACCAATGTAGTGTTCTCAGTGTTGTTGTGATGTGTTCTCTCTTAGTGAGTCTGAGGAGTAATCTTGCGGTTTTCCTCATAAGGTATTCTGGCATTCTGAGGTAGATGCTGTTGGCGTAGTCTATTCTTGACTTGACGAGAGAGATGGTCGCGAGTATTCTGTGTGGAAAGGAGAAGAAGGGGAGTATCCTCTTGATTGTGTGTAAGTGAAGAAGCATTTCTTAACTACTGCATTGACTTGTGGCTCTAGTGTCAGTTTGTTGTCCATTAGTATTAGTACTTCGGATGGTACTGGTGTTTTTCCCATTTCCGTAAGCAATGGGATGTAGGGGTCATTCAACAGGTTGTTGCTTGTTGGGTGCAATCATGATTTCTGTTTTGTCCTGATTAAGTTTAAGGCTGTTGGTGCTCATCCACTGGTTTAGTTCAGTGAGGCAGTTGGTGAGTGTTGGGTCTTGTTCTTCGCTGGTGTTGATTTGGGTGTCATCTGCGTAGTTGTAGCAGGTGAGACCATGTTTTTTGATTGAGTACATTATAGGGGCCATGTAGATGTTGAAGAGCACTGGTTATAGCGATGAGCACTGTGGGACAGCACATGTTGTTTTGCGAGGTGCTGACTTGTATGGTGCTATCCAAGTTGTTTCCGTTCTTTCTGTCAAGAAGGATTTTAGCCAGACGAGGGCCTGTATTGCCGATTCCTGTACCTTTGAGTCTTTTGATGCGTGTTTTGTGGTGTCAGTCTCAAAATTTCCGTCTCTCTCTCTCCCTCACCCGCCTTTATTGATTCAGCTATCTTTTCTCCTTTCCCCTTCCATGTGTCCCTCTTTATCTCTCTATCTCCCTTTCGCTCCCACCTCTGTGCCCCTCTCTGTTGCTCACGCCCCTCTCTCTCTCTCTCTCTCTCTCTCTCTCTCTCTCTCTCTCTGTTTCTCCCTTGCTTGCTCTCTCCCTCTTTTCCTTTCCCTCCCTTTCTCACTCCGGAGTGTGGTTCTCATCGGGTGGAAATGGTACTCGGGGAGCAGAGTAAGAAGTGAAGGCTGTAATGGAGCATTTTTCAGGTGGGGCTGGACCCAGAATGTGATTTAATCTGAAAGTCTATGCTCTGTTGTGCTGATAGAGCCACACCCATAGGCCTCAATAAGGAACTGCTTGTGGTATTTTCTACAATTTAGCAACTGGGGGCTTTGCTTGGTTGGATAGTTCAAGGTGTGCATGGTATGTAAACTCTGTTATTAAGCATGAAACGTGGAAGCAAGCACTGAGGAGAGCAACTGCTGCAGTTATGGCACAGTGTATGGTAAGGCGTGAATACTGGTCAAATGGTTCTTAAGCTGAAATGGGTGAATGACCTTTATGCTATATATAATAAGCATGTTTCCATGAATGTTGATGCCGTCTCTGAATGGGCGTGGTGGGTAAACTGGGTCCCGGTCTTGTAGCAAATAGGGTTTAAAATGTAATCTATTCCCGCCCGCGCGAGGTCTTGTATATATTGTAAATCTGTATTCTGCTCTGGGATGGTCCTACTTTATGTCCCTATTGGGGGCGGACTCTTAGGGTCTTACGTCGGTATGTTGGCAACATTTAGACCCCTTGGTATTTGGGGATTGAAGGTTTGTTTTAAATTATTGATGATGCCATGCCAGATGGTACAAAGATCAAACGCATTTAAGTCCTTCCAAACAGACTGTGTAAATTGCAGGCTCTGTGCCTCAGCTGCTGAAGTAAAATGTTATACTATTAGAGGCTAAGAGGTCATCTCATAGTAGTCACCCAGGCTACCCCAGTCCTTTCCATTTCGCAGCAATGTAAATAACAGGAGTTTCCATTACTCACTTTATCAAACTGCTGGGATTTGAACCTGTGATTTGCTAAACTCACCAAGCTATCTAATTCGATAATCATACAGTTAATGTTAAAGATCAAAAATTCAAATGCTGCTTCTAGTAGCCAGAACCCTAAAATACTATAACCTAATGGTTGACGGTATGGCTTACCAGACTGGTGATGGCAGGCTAGACCAAGAAGATTTGGCCAAGTGAAAGAAACAATCGGGAATGGAGCGGGAGCAGCTGTTGGTTTGCTCAGAATTTGTGTCTTTACTGGTGAATCAAGTCCGCATTCTGTTCAAAGTGATTGCTCAGACTCCATGGAATGGGGATTTACCAGTGTGTCCGCCACTTGGAATCTGCCTGTAATTCCAGCAGACCAAGTGGTGGAAACAGTACTACAGTTTGCCGGTATACCACGGGATACCGGCAAACTCGTAATGAACCCCAATGAAATTGAAGTAGATTTGGACATTGAAGTAGTGAACGTATTGCATTGAAACGTATTGAAACACTTGTGTATAGGCGTGTTATAAATGTCATATCATATTAGCTGATCATTATCTGGCTGCGTTCCTGTATTCAGAGCCTTCAGATATTGTTTACCAGTAAGAAAAGTGAATAGAGCCACCAAATAGCACTGAACAGTGGGGCAGTGGCATTAAGTACCTGTGCTTGGTTAATCCCTACCAGTTTAACTATCTAAGCCTAAACTGGTCCTAAAAGGAGTGATACAGAGAGAGAGCGAGAGCGAGAGAGAGAGTCTGTATGTGTGCGTGCATGCGCACTTGTGTGTGTGCGCACTTGGTTCTGCGTTCTTGGATTCCATAGGAGGAAAGCTGCTAAGATTCTGCGTATATAAGGAGCTTGTTACTTTGCTGATTTGGCAGAAGCTCTATAATGGGGCGGGGGGATGTTTTAGGAGTGTATCAAGTATGGTTATCATCTATCTTGGTGTGGGTACTGTCTCAGCTCCATAGGCCAGAACTCTAAATGATGTAACTAAGGCAATGCTCCGAAATAAAGTGTCTTACATGCTCCTTTAGGATGGCCCACATACACTATGCTGAACAGTCTTAAATCACTGCTTTGGGAGTCTTTCCTTTTAGTGGGATTAGCTGGGCTCGCTCAGTCACGTCGGGGGTGAAGGCAGAGTTGCTATCATTTTCCTTGCAGGACACCACCAAGTGAATACTTTTTGTTGTTGTTGTGCGATATATCCCATAGGACATTATTCCGATAAACCAGATAATGGCACACATGATCGATCTCCTGCCATGCCACTTTGTCTCGGGAGGATAGCTCGAGGGCAACGTGCTCGCCTTGGAAGCAAGACGACATGGAGCAGCGCAGGTTCGATTCCCGGGTCCGCGCTTAGAAACCTCTGGGTATTAAGCGTGTTATAAATAACCTATCATATCATTATCATAATCAGTCATGTCATACCAGCCATGTGCGAAACTGACCTTCCAGCTCCCGGAAATCAGCACAATATGAGAGGTTAGTTTTCCTCAAGAAACACTTTTATCTCATTCAATATTAGATGTGGAGAGCGGAACCCAATTGAGTCTCAGCCCGATGGTGTCTGCTTTATGTGAGCATGCAGCCATGAACTGGCTGTATAACGTTTCAAGTTAGCCGAGAGTAGCAGCGCATGGAATGCTCCCCTTCAACTCCATCCCAGGTCCACTGGGATGCACACTGCAATTAGGCAGGCAGTGGCTTTAAGGACATCCTCCGACAGTCACCAGATACTGATGCTGTGGCGCCCTCAGGGATGACAAGCAGCAATGTGGGCGCCTTGAAACCAGGCTTCGTTGCCCGGATGCATTTGCTATAAACGCAACGCAACCGCAGTCCTGGCAGAAAGAATTGTGAAAACCAGGGGCCTCGTCACAGTGCTGGGCTCAACGTTAGGCAATCATTCTTCTGATGCAAAAATGCACTGAAATAATGTGTTCTAGCAAAATGCATTGAAAGAATATGTTTTCATGTTTTCTTGCACGTAGGCAATGTTTGCACCAGTGCTAATCCTATGCAAAGTCGCCGTTGCACTGGAGCAACGTTTCTGTAATAAAGCCTCGGATATATAGGAACATGTTGTTTTCTGATTGCAGATATTTTGGCCACGTTTTAGTGGACATCTAAGTTAATCTGTTAAAATCTCTGGTTGTTCTGATGTGTGATTTACACCTGTCGCAAGGCAAACCTCTCATGGTAAACGTGTAACCTTCCATCGGCCTGGGTGAAGATCACTGCTCAACCTGCCTGTTCACTGGTGGATCGGATAGATATTGTTTAAGGGAACTAGGCGGTGTAGACACCTCGGGCAATAATTAGCAGGGCATCACAGGATGGATCGATGTGTGGCATTGCCTTCCCTGTAGGGCACAGTGATTAACTATGCTGCCTGAAAGACCTCAAGCGGTGGTCAAACAGTACAAGGTGCAATTCTACTAATGGAATGTCCATGGCAGTCCTTTATTGGTAATCATGGCCATTCATGGTTAACTGTCCTCAACTACACTTTGTCCTTTCAGTTACTTGGTTTTCCAATGAAACCCAAACTTGTTGGCAGTGGCTCCAGTGGTAAGTGGCAGTACAGTGTATGAGGGTAGGGCGGGTGTGTTCTGCCATGCCGTGTCCGTGAGGACATGTGGAAACCTGACTCCAAGGTTTACACATGTCTGTTGAGCCAGTCCATTATCAGGATGATATGAACATGCATGTGTAATGAGGAATGTTGACATCACCTTGCAAGGATGGGGAATGGAGCTTGCATCCCATTGTGCTGGCCAAACAGAGTAGTGACTCTTCTTTATCTGCAATTGGCTAGAAGAAGGTAGGCATATTTTGGTTGTATATGGTGATTGCCTAGTTCCATCATACACTCGGTGATAACTTTTCCCAGGGTGATTATTATATTTTTAGGCTGTTGTTCCCTGCATTTGTCTATGTTCAGATCTTTGACTGGGGATTACAGTGCTTTATTTAGTCATCCTACAACAGTTTACCCACTCTGCAGGTCTGTTTTAGAGGACGGTGCTAGCTTTCTGCCCACCGGACATAGTGCATTGCTAGGCAAAGTGCACTGAGGAAGGGTTGCCCCAGATGTTGTTAACCGGAAGCAGGTCAGGTGGGCCTGAAGGAGGACGCACAGCCGGAGGAATGGAGTGTAACCTTTATTAAACATTTGCAAGTAACTGGCACCAACCCTGCCTCTCCCCGAACTCCCCCCAACTCTACGTCACTAGTCCCACCCCTTTGTGGGCGGGGCTACTTCTTAAAGTTGCGGCGGTCAGCAACACCACCCCTGGACAAATGTCCAAGCGTCGGGCTAGCATTCTTCGACCACTCGTACTGGTCTCTTGATCACCCGCTGTGGCCTCTCGTGTCGGGGCTCTGCTACTTCTCCAGTTTCGGTGTTTTCACTAGGTTCCGTCCTGCCGACGGTTCCCCCAGGTGGGATCCACAAGTCATCCCGTGGTTCCCCTGGCACCAGACTACAAGCCTCCGGAGCAGACTCGCTCTCTTCTCTTTTGAGGTAGTGTTCGAATTGTGAACAGTTCCTCGTTACAGCCTTATCATGGTCTTGGGCCGTCACCATTGTTCCCTTCAAGGCCCTGACCCTCATGGGGCTCGGGTCAAACCGTGAGTCCATCTTTCTGATCATGGGCTGTTACACTAGGACCTCATCTCCGATCTGAGTCTTTCGGCGTTGCTTTGCGCCTTGTGTCAGTGTCCTGCTTGGCTCTCTCTTTCGCTTCTGCATCTCGGTGGGTCACTTCAGCGTCCGTGTCCTCTGGGGCCGATGAGTTTCGTAAGATACGAGTGTGCACGTCGTACCGGACCATGAACTCTGCAGGAGTTTTGTTTGTGACCTCATGGGGTGTGATTCTATAGTCTCTGAGAAGCCAGCACTGTGCTTGGTGTGGGTTGACTGCTTCAATGCAGGCTCTCTGGATCGTCTTCTTTATTGACGCCATGAACCGTTCCACCATTCCGTTTGCTTGCGGGTGTCGAGGTGTTATTTTCAAGTGCTTGAACCCTAGGTGTCTTGCCAGTGCTGCAAACTCGTATCCGTTGAAAGGTGGCCCGTTTTTCAGATTTAATCACTCTGGGATTCCCCCATTTGCTGAGTACTTTGGGCCTCATTCCGAGTTTGGAGGTAAGTTCCGTTCATTACCGGCATGGTGCAAATAGCGTGTCCGAGCTGGCAATAGATGGCTAAAAAGCACCCTATTACGAGTTTGCGGGCACAAGCTTTGCGCCATGCCGGTAATGAACCTAGCGCCATGCCGCAAAAATGGCTGAAAAACCCCCTACCGGAATGAATCGCACCGTAGCGAACAGTACCACCATTGAGTAAAGTGGCATTAGCGGTGACTGTAAATAGCGGCCACCGTTATTTACGGTCACCCTTAAATTGGGGAACCGGAAGCAGCGTCATCGCACAGGAACTGAAAGGAGCACGGCAGCCATCTTTAAAAACACAATCCATTGCCATTCTCACCAGACAGGACCCCTGGCAAACTTTCAACACAGTGGAAACATCCCATCATCAAGGAGGAATGCCAAAAGCACCAAAAAAGGGAGCTTCCCACCTCAGGAAGTGATGGTGGACACCCTCCACGAGCATGCCGACACCGTATTCAGTAGTGACATGCGGAGGGTGATGATAATCAAGAAAAAAGAGATCTGGGCTATGGTAGTGCAGAAGGTGAGCGCCGTGGGAAACACCCCCGCACCACTAAGGACTGTAGAAAAAGGCGGGACGACCTGCGCCTGAGGGTGCGGAGCATCCTCTCGGCCAACAGAAGCCAGGCCCTGTAGACAGGAGGAGAGCCAGGTTCCCCCATGAAATTTATTTATTTATTTATTTATTTATTTATTTATTTATTTATTTAGCGCTTTACGCCAAAGCGCTGTACAATGGAACAACAAATACATAGAAATAACAACAATTAACATTGTGAGCAAAAATTATAACTTGAATCATTCCACAAAACAGTGCAAAGAGCAATTAACTGAGAGGGGGGAGTGGAGTGGGAATCGGAGTGTAGAGGGGGGCAGGAGAGGATTGAATAAGTGTAGAAGGAAGGGATAGAGAGTGTAATGGGAGAGGGGAGAGAGGAATTGAAGAGGGGAAAGCAAGGAGGGGAAGTAGAGAGGGCAGGGGGGGCTTCACGATGGGGAATGGACGAGGAGGGATTTGCGAGAAGTGTGAAATGAGGTGAGGGTGGTGGAAGAGCGGATTGGGAGGGGGAGAGAGTTCCAGTGCAGAGGGACAAGAAGATGGAAGGTGTGGATCCGGGAGGAAGCACAGGGGGAAGGAGGTACAGTGAGATGGAAGTGGTCAGCGGAACAAAGGGAGCGAGAGGGAGAGTAGAAGGAGAGAAGGGAGGAGAGATAAGGAGGAGCAAGACCATAGAGGGATTTGAAAACAAGGCAGAGAAAGTGGAATTTTAGTTGTAAGTGGAAAGGTAGCCAACCAAGGCGAGAGAGCGAAGAGGAGATGGAATCACGGGGGGAAAGGAGACAAAGGGTACGAATAGCAGAGTGGTATATGGATTTAAGAGGGGCAAGCTGAGAAGAGGGAAGTCCGAAGAGCAGAGAGGTGCAGTAGAAGAGGCGGGAAAAGATGAGTGAGGAGATTAGGAGTTTGGTAGCATGGAATGTGAGGGAGGGATGGATTTTGCGAATATTATAGAGGTGGTATCGGCAGGTGCGGGAGGTGAGAGAAATGTGTTGCGAGAAGGTGAGAGATGAGTCAAATAGAACGCCTAGATTGCGAGCACGGGTGGAGATCAGAGGGAGGAAAATGGATACAAGGGGGAGGAGAGGAAGGGGGAAGAGTATTAGAGGGGAAGAAAAGGACTTCGGTTTTATCGGTGTTGAGAGAAAGAAAGCGGGAGGACATCCAGTTCTTGATGGCTGTGAGACAAGAGGGGAGTTTAAGATGGATGTCAGGTGTGAAGGAGGAGAAAGAGAGAAAGAGTTGAGTATCGTCCGCATAGAAATGATGGGAGATGCCAAAGGAGGAGATAACAGGGGCAATGAGGGAGGTGTAGAGAGAGAAGAGGAAAGGGACAAGCACAGAGCCTTGAGGAACACTGTAAATTAGAGGCAAGGAAGGAGAGGACTGGCCTCCCCATGAAACAGCAAAGTAACGGGCAGAAAGGTAAGAGGATAGCCATTTTAGAACGGGCCTTTGAACCCGAAGGAGGAGAGAGTGTGGAGCAGGAGTGGGTGATCGACAGTGTCAAAAGCAGCAGAGAGATCAAGGAGAATAAGAATAGAGGATTGTTTAGCATGACGAGCATAGAGGAGCGAGTTGAGAATAGAGGTGAGAGCAGTTTCAGTGGAATGTTTGGGACGGAAGCCAGATTGAAAAGGAGGAAGGAGGGAGGAAGTAGAGACGAAGGAAGAGAGTTGAGAGTAGGCAAGGCGTTCAAGGTGTTTAGAAAGGAAAGGCAGAAGAGAGATAGGTCTGATGTTAGCAGTGATCAGTGGATCAGCAGAGGGTTTCTTAAGAATAGGAATAATCGTTGCATGTTTGAAAGCAGAGGGAAAGGTAGATGAGGAGAGGCAGGAGTTGAAGAAAGTGGTAAGGTAAGGGATAATAAGAGGGTAGATCTTAGGGATGAGAACAGAGGGGAGAGGGTTAGAGGGGGCAGACGTGGGGTGGGCTTTGGATAGAAGGGAGGAGAAATCAGAAGGGGAAACAGATGAGAAGACAGACATGGTGGAAGAAGGAGGATAGGGGGGAGGAGGAGAGAGGGATTCAGAGAGGGAGTTAATTTTTTGCCTGAGTGTGATGAATTTGGAGGAAAAGTAGTTGGCAAAGTCAGAGGGAGAAAGTGTGGAATTGGAAGAGGGATCAGGAGTGGGAGGAGAGAGAAGGCGGGAAAGAGTTTGAAAAATCTGACGAGGATGGGAGGCTTGAGATGCCGTGGGAGGAGACGTGTGCGGCCATGATAGGCCCAGAAGCCATTGAAGGGTTGGAGACATGGAGTGCGGGGCAACGTCATCCGTTGATGGAGGTGAGTGTCCAAAGTCAATACTGCCAACGCATTTCTAATGAAAGTCACTGCTAAGGGCTGGGCAAGGTGTCACGGTATGGTCGGCCACACCCCCCCCTTTAAATCATGCCGAAACAAGTGAGACACAGGCTAGTACCAGGTGCAAGGCTGTAACCTATATGACACATACCACACGAAGAGGCCCATTCCGTGAGGCACACAGGGCAGTTGATGTAAACAGTGTGCATGTGAGCCAGTACAGAACCCGGCCAACATGAGTGACACAGACATATGC
The DNA here is from genome assembly GCF_040938575.1 of Ambystoma mexicanum. Taxonomy (NCBI): domain Eukaryota; kingdom Metazoa; phylum Chordata; class Amphibia; order Caudata; family Ambystomatidae; genus Ambystoma; species Ambystoma mexicanum. The sequence goes on from NC_090930.1 coordinate 880,987,406, forward strand.
ATGCATCTACCATCCAAGCATAGATAAATGTGCCGTTCACTGCCAAATGCCGACAACCCACTAGAATCTGATTGTGATATTGTAGGCATGTCCAAATGCTAACTCTCAAATCATCACTCATGCCGTCCCTCTCTAACACCCCCACAGGTAGCGAGCATGACAGCGAGGACCAGGCAAGCAACCGGCCCAGCACCTCCAGGGGCCAAGTCAGGGCCCGCCGTCTACCTGCGAGCAGGAAAACACCTCAAGCCATACCACCGGCTCCAGCAAGGCCCGTGGAGGGTGCACAACCCCAACTCCCACCCCTACCCCACCCTGCACTGGCGGCAGGCACATGCCCTACGCCGCACTCTGCGGAGTCTAGTGTGGCTGGGGAGATTGCAGCCACAGGCCCCCTCAAGGACACTTATGAGATTGTCCACACCCCGGATGGCCAAACAAACCCGCAGGTCTCATATAGTGACTCTGGTGAGAGTGATACACCTGGTCTTACGGGGCAAGGAGCAACACTGGAACATGCCAGTCCTGTGGCCAGTTCCCTTAGTGATGCACCGGAAATACATGTGAGCCCAATTCCCAGCGGGCCAACCACATCAACCACATCAGCCATTGATGCAGAGCGGGCTCAGCAGCTCACAGGCCTCATAAATTACTTCATACAAGACAATCGGCAGGCCAGGGAGGAGTGGCGGAATGAACTAAGGGCACCGGGCAAGGTCATTACAGTCAGCACAAACCGGCTCTGCAAGGTCCTTGGCCGGATAGCAGATGCCCTGCAGGCTGCACCTCCTGCACGACAGCCCCAGCAGGAGGACACACCTTCTCAATGCTCCTCCACCCAGACCAGCCCACTCCGTCGCTCCCAACATACATTGCGCCGCCAGGACATGGCTCCCCCTGGCTCTGGGAGCGCACAGTGACAATGCTGGCATACACATGTGGCCTATGTGTTCCTTATGGGACTAGTGTGCGGTTGTTGTGGTGGGAGGGGGAGGAGGGTGAGGGTGTGTTTGGGAGTTGTGGGGGGAAGGGGTGGGGGTGACGGTGTGTTTGGGAGTTGTGGAGGGAGGGGGAGGGTCGAGGGTGGTGGAGGGTTTGTTTTTCACATTTGACCTTCTAATTCAATACACTGGTTGTTCATTAAAAAACTACAGAGTGGACACTCATCATTGTGCATGTGTCATTTAATGTTGCACAGTGCATAGTGTACATGTATCCCCACACCCAGTGCCCGATGTCCTGACATCCTCACACCCTCTGCTGACTTGTGTGTCAGAAATATTGTCCAATCAATGATTGCCGGACGGCATGTCCCTCCTGTGCATCGGCACTGTGATGCTGTCCTGCCACTTCTTCCTCCTCCTACCCTTCATCATCATCAGATGGTAGCAGTTCCATGTCAGGGGGCAGGGGTACGTTCCGACGGATGGACATATTGTGCAGCATTACACATGCCATGGTGATCTTGGACACCTTCTCATGGCTGTAGATAAGTGCCCCACCCGACCGGCCAAGGCAACGAAATCGTGCCTTCAACAGGCCAAAGGTCTGCTCAATCACCACACGTGTACGGGTATGGGAACGATTGTAGTCCTCCTCGTGCCTGTTCTGTGGGTTTCGGACAGGGTTCATGAGCCACAGCTTCAAGGGATAGCCACCATCACCTGCATGAGAGGGGAATGAAGGTAAGTGTTCGTACGTTCATGGCGGACAACTGTACTAGTCTTACATGGCAGCAGGTGATTTCTGCCCATACACACATGTCCCTGGATGCATTGCCCCCATTTCTGGCCCCGCTATGTGTCCTGTGCAATGGGATGATGGAGGGGGTAGCATCTTCAGGATGGGTTATGGTGTGCACTCACATCTTGTTGCACGTGCATTGTATATGCATGCAGCAGTGTTGGAGTGAAATCATTGATTTGTTGTGTTCTGTGAGATTTGGTAGTAGGGAGTGTTGGCTGTTGTCAGTAGCATATTCGTAATCCTGCACTGATCAGTACCATGGTGACTTGCAGCACTCCTGTGGGTGTGCGGAACCAATGACACGCTGTGGTATCCCTGTTAGGCTCAGTTCAATGCACTCCCAGTGAGGACTGTCCTGTGTGGTGATATGCTGGAGGCAGCGACATAGTGCATATTCAGTGCACAGTGCTAGATGCCCTTACGGTGTGTGAGGGCCGCCGATGAGTGGTGCATGTGTTGTGGGATGTGGCCTGGTCACGTGTTAGTCATGTAGTGTTAGGTGTCGGCCTTACTTCATCACTGTGGGATTTGATAGTCATGTGCCATTTCACTGGCTCTGGGGCACAATATTCGGTGAGGTGCACATCGTGCACTGGCGTCAACATTTCCACCCAAGAGGAGTATTCATCTCCCCCCCACTTCCCACCCAGGTGGAGTATGCATCTCCCCCCCACTTCCAACCCAGGTGGAGTATGCAGGCACCCACCTCACAACCCCGATGCACTGCCATGGCCCAGTCAGGCAACTCACCAAGCATCCAGGCACGTCGTCCAGCATGTCGCTCCAAATAGGGTGGTAGCGTGGAATTCTGCAGGACCAAAGAGTCATGAGTTGATCCTGGATATCGGGCACAGCAATGTGTGATGGTCTTGCTGGCGTTGCATACCATCTGCACGTTGATAGAGTGGTATTGCTTGCGGTTGCGATACGCCACCTCCATGGCATGCGGGACCACCAACTCCACGTGGGTGCAGTCAAGGGCCCCTATACAATTTGGCATGCCTGCCAGTGCATGGAAGGCAACGTTTGTATCGAATATCTCCTGGGGAGTCCGTGGTAGGGATATGTAGTCCCTTGTGTGCTTGAGGAGGGCATCCAGCACTTGGTTCAGTATCCGGGGAAATAAGGGTTGTGATATACCATGCATGTGCCCCACTGTGTGCTGGTAGATGCCTGTGGCAAGGAAGTGGAGCACGGACACTATCTTCAGTAGAGGGGGATGGTGGTGCGTATTTCTATCAGGCTCACTATGTCGTCATGTATCAGGTCCACTGTGGTGGTGATGGTGTTACTGTCAAGCGGGTACAGGGTTTGGATCTGCTCTGGTGTTAGGTTGAAGGGGGTGGCTCTGATGCGAGCGATTGGGGGCTGCCGGCATGGTAACGGTGGCTGCACTGGTGGGGAATGCTGGGCCTGTCTCACCCTCCTTCTCCTCCTGTGTATCCTCTGTGGTGGGAGCTGTGGTTGTTGTTGCTGTTGTTGTTGTTGTTGCTGCCTTGCAAACAGGGCCTCCAGCTCTAGTAATGCTACTACTGTTGGTAGCATCTTGGTGTGGAAGGGGGTGTGGTGTGTGGGTGTGCTCCTTTTGTGCTGTGCCAGACTCCATTGCCTCCACCTGTGCTGATTGTGTGCACCTGTGGCTCTTGGAAACACTGCTCAGGGTTCTTAACACCTTCTTGGAGATGCCGGTATTTACTCCATGCCGGTAAGGTACTTTTCGGGCTTCAGGAGGCCGTTATTTGCATGTCCGCATTACTTGGGATCAGCTCTGGTTTACAGCATGCCGCTAATATCGGCTCCCAGAGGCACTTCTCCTCCCACTTCTCCCAAGAGGAAGCCACTTTTACGACGCCCCCGATATAACATTTGCCTGAGTCCAGGACAGGCCTTTGTTCACCTCCCTGTAGTACCCAGCTGCTCCACCCCTAATCTAATCAGAGAGGTGACAACTCCTTTTGACAAGGGGAAGAGTGGCTGAGCAGGTTTTAACTCCTGTGGGGGTAGATGTCAGGCAGAATTCAGTTTCATTAAGCCAGGTTTCAGATAAAATGTCACTTTTTGTCCCCCAGTTTAAGTCAATACAATTTTTACATATGCAGCTAGAATGCTGATTATAAATTCAAAACTATGACATTTTAACAGTTACAAACTATGTGACACTCAAAAGTAGGCCACTCAGTTAATTTAAACATTTCGATTTTGGTGGTTTTAATCCAGTTTCAGTTAGGCTGCTGACATGCATAGCTCAGCCAGTTTTGTTATGAACATTGTTTTGGGGTCTTCATCTTCCCAGATTTTGTATGCACACATACTTCATTCTGCCAGATGTCCGCTGGTGTTCAGTGCGATTTATGGATGTGTTACAATGTTTGAAAATAGGCATTTTGAGCTGGCATTCAGAGAAACCAAAGGTAATTTTAAAGCGTTTTTGAGCTAACAGGCGCTGCTGTTTTACCTTTGGCACCCATTCCACTCATGGCACCCTGGCCCATCATGCTCGCACTGGTGGGTGGCAAGTTAGGCAGCCATTTTGGTGTACGCCCAAACTGCGTGGTTCTCCTGGATTCTGGCGCACATGTGGGCTTTTTGGCCATCTTGGATTTTTTAAGCCCACAGCACCAAATGTTGCAGCGTGATAGCTCAAACGTGGGTCAGGACACCCAACAAGGCCCCCCCACGCGACTGCACTTTGAATTTGAGTCGATGGGAAGTCGGGTGCACAGAAGGTTTTGATCCACGCACTGGTATGTCCGCATAATCTTCTTCCAATTCTGCAAATGGCACAGTTCAGCATCTTTTCCTCCATCCGGTACTGATCGATCGGTTCTCCTCGCCGGTCCTGATGGGAATATCGGGCGGTACCCCGGGCCACTTGGGTCTCTGCTCCCGGTCTCCGGATCGTCCTCCTTGGCCAGTCTCCAGGTTTTCTTTCTCCTAGGACGACAAAGGAAAAGCGGCAATACCTATTCATGGACATTTCTCCCCCACCATTGATATAGTGGGGTGGCATATATATTTTAGAACTCAACAGATATGAACATGCACATTTTTTTTAATTAAGCGACAGGAACACATAAACTTGAGAAACACAGAATTTGATAGGCTATATGTAGGATATTTTAGGGTTGGAATTGAATTACTCTGAAGAGGTACCCTCTGGAATTACAGAGGACTCCTCCAGTTGCTGCAAAGTGTGCCTGGGATGGCAACACTTCAACTGGTTTATGTGGACCCACTTGTCTTCCCCCTCTGCCAAACCGCCTTTGGGGATGCGGATCTTGTAGGCCACAGGGGAGATCTTGTCTATAATCTCAAAGGGTCCCTTCCATTTAGGCAAAAATTTGCACTGTCTTGCCTGGTCTCTTTGGAAGTTGTATAAATAGACCCGGTCCCCCACTTGATATTCCTTCCTGGAAGTTTTCAGGTCATACTGGGTGTTCATACTCTCGGCTGATCTTTCTAGATTCCGCTGAGCATAGGCAAAAGCATGTTGAAGGTGTTTCCTTAAATTCTCCACATACTCATGAGTTGTGGAGGCATTTATCAACGTTTGCTCTTGGGTTCTGTAGAGCAAATGCTGGGGAAGCACCATCTTGCGTCCAGTCATCAACTCAAATGGTGACATTTTGGTTGCAGATGAAGGGGTAGATCTGATGGCCATTAGGACCAGAGGTAATCGGATATCCAAACTTGGCCCAGAATCTGCCACAAACTTCTTTAATATGCTCACAATGGTTCGGTTGTATCTCTCCACTGCTTCAGAAGAAGCTGGCCTGTAAGCAATGTGTAGCTTCCTTTTAACCCCCAGTATCTCCCACATCTTTGTCATTACTTCACTGGTGAAGTGGCTACCCCTGTCTGACTCAATCCTTTGAGGTAGACCAAAACGGGAAAAGATGTGGTTAATCATCAGGGCAGCTGCTGTTTCTGCCTTGCAGTTTGGGGCTGGGAGACATTCCACCCACTTGGTAAACAAGCATGTAACGGTCAACATGTACTTGTTTCCTCTAGACGAGCGAATCACAGGGCCTACAAAGGCGATTTGCAAATCTGACCATGGCAGTGTCATCCCCCTCTTTTGGAGAGGCGCACGGTGTGTGAGGGATGATGGCTGAAATTGTGCACACACAAGACACCCCTTCAAGTATTGGTCGAGGTCCTGCCCCATGTGTGGCCAGTATGCAACCTCTCTTAAGATTTCCAGTGTTGTGTGAAACCCCCTATGACCGGCGGTGGCCGCATCATGGGCGTGACTTAACATCAGGCTTCGGAATGAGGTAGGAACCACCCACTGATCATGGCCAGCTCGGGATTTCCTTACCAACAAACCGTCTTGGATTCGGAACATTTTTGGACATTTCATCAACACTCTTAGGTCCTCTTTCCCAATGTAATTGGTATCCGTCAGGAGAAAGTTCTCAGGGTCCTCAAGGTGTTGGTAAAACTTACCAATAATTGGATCCCCCTTCTGAGCTGTAATCAAATCAGCATCAGGGGTCTCCTTGCTCCATTGGGCAGTTGAAAGATCATTGTGAGCATTTGTCTGGGACCTAGTGATAGCAGTGACCTGGATTTCCCCCAACAGGGACTCTATTTCGATTAGATCCCCTTGGATGGCCCCGGTTTTGGCCAGCTGATCAGCTAAGTCATTTCCAGTTTTGTCTGGTCCCTCTACTTTGGAATGACCCTTGATCTTTTTCCAATAGATGGTCATCCCATTCGATGTGACCAGATCATCAATGTTTTGGATTAACTTCCCATGTTTCAAGGGTTTGTTATTAGCACATAACATGCCTCTGGTTTTCCAATTAACCAGGTGCTCCACAAACCCGTTCCGTACATAATCCGAATCTGTGATTATGACCAGTTCGTGGAGTTGATGCTGGACAGCAGTGAGGATGGCCTGATGCACAGCCATCAATTCTGCCACCTGACTACTTTGGGGACCAATTTTGTATCCAGCGGAGGGTTCTGGGAACTCCTTCACCCATGCATTCCCTACACCAGCCACCAGTTCTTTCTCCCCGTCGTTGTCAACATGGTAAGAGCATCCATCCACATAGACAGTGGGCATTCCCTCACACTTGTCTTCTTCAAAGACTTTGTGTGGGGAATTAAGGTATGCCTCCATGTTGTCCTTGATTTTTAGACTTTCGTCCTCGAGACAGTTTTCTCTGGCACAATCATGCAAGTCAGCCAGACCTTGCGCGAGGGGACTCTTCTTGTTTTGGCCATATCTGACCTCCACAGGAAAGCCTTGCATTGACAGAATCCAGGAAGTAATTCGGGAATTACTCACATTTCCGGCCCGGATTCTGTCACTTTGGAGATATTGCAGAGGCTGGTGTGGAGTGTCCACTATGATGTGTTCCCCCTGGATAAACGGGCGATAATTCTTCAATGCCCACACCGTTGCCAGGAGTGCCTTCTCACAATCGTTGAATTTTTCCTCCACAGAGGATAAAGTTTTGCTCGCATAGGAGATTACTTTATTGACTTTGTCATGCTTTTGGTATAATACTGCCGTCAAGCACGTATTAGAGAACCCCGTCTCCAGGAAGAACTCCTTGTTTCTGACAGGGTAAGCTAGGCAAGGCCCTTGTGAGAGGCTTCTTTTGAGTTGTCTTACTGCCTCGGATTGTTCTGGACCCCATTCCCACTTGACCCCCCTTTCAGGCGATGAATCAGGGGTCTAGTGATCTCTGCGCAGCCCTCAATGAACTTTCTGCTGTAATTAGTAAGTCCAAGGAGGCTCCTTAGTTCCCGCAGAGTTGTGGGGTCTTTCACTTTCTGGAGTGCTTCCACTTTCTTTTCTTGGGACAGAGAACCTGAGGAGTAATCTCATGCCCCAAGAAATTAACACGGGTTCTACACCACTGTGCTTTCTGAAAGGAAAGTTTTGCTCCGGCGGCCCTCAACTGTGTCAGAACATAACGGATCTCCGCTGTGTGTTCCTCCACAGATAAACTTTTGATGAGGACATCATCTACATAAAACAGGTTACCCCTCGCACCCAGGTCGGGCATGGCCTTATGTAGGAAAATGTTGAATTCATTGCCGGAGTTGAGGTATCCGAAGGGAGTCCGGGTCCATGTGTACTGCTGGCCCCCAAAGGTAAAAGCCAGTTTGTATTGGTCCTCCCTACTGACAGGCACGGTCCAGTATCCATTGGTCAGGTCTATTGCTGTAAATACCTGTGACACCTGAATCTGGGCCAGCCTTTGGTCAATGTATGGCAGAGGCCATCGGGAAGTATGGACCCGTTTGTTGAGCTCCCTAAGGTCGGCGCAGAGTCTCCACTGGCCGTTTGGCTTCAATATTCCCAGCACCGGATTATTGAAAGTGCTGTGGACTGGACGGATTATTCCCCGGGACTCAAGGTTCTTAATTATTTCAGTAAGGGACTCCATGGATGCGAGAGGCAAGCGATATTGCTTCACAAACACTGGAGTCATTCCGGGGTCCGTCGGAATTGTTGTGGTGTAGATGTCGGTGCGACCACAGTCATATGAGTCTACCGCAAAGAGATCTTGGAAATCCAAGAAAACTTGTTTCAACTTTTGCTTCTGTTCCAGAGTCACACAGGCATCAGCTAGGTTGACTCTCTCTTCCACCATCTGCCTGAAGCCTGGAAAGACTTCTGGTTTGGCTATCTCAGCGGCCTCCTCCAGCTGGGTGGAGAAGTCCCTGGTCAGAGTGCTGATTTGGACTGGAGGCTTCAGGTGGGAAAGGCAGCCCCCATGGACCTGGAAAATCACCTCATCCCTCCTGAAGTCACAAGTCACATCTTCCTTACCGTAAGGGCAAGAAGTGTACACCAGGAAGTTCCCCCATGCCGGGTGAAAATCCTGTCTGGTGTTGTATTGTCCTCACTGTCACTGTCAAAACAGTCCTTGGGGATCGGTCCTTACAGTTAATTTCCTAAATCAATGGAGAAATGTCGGTCATCAACCGCCATTCCAATAATGGTGCCTGCGGCTAGAGTAATACTCTTTAAGTCGCTGTTATCCACCTCTATTGGAATGGTGTCCTGTTCTATGTTGACTAATGGAGTTGGGTTTACCCCCAACCCTTGCTGTTGGAGAGAAGCGTTTAGATGTATGTAAGCATCAGGGTTTTTCAAATGTTGTCCTCTTTTAACTTTCACTTCTGGGGAGAATTGTCGGGTCTTTTCTGGGATGGTGACTTCCTCTTTGATCTGAATTTCAACTGCATAAGGTAGCAATTGAGCTGACCTAAATGCTTTTTCTGGATCATCAAAGCCCATGGGATTATCCGCTAATCGGGACCAAGCTTTGACGTTTATTAGGTCCAAACTAATGGCAAAGCGATTGAGAATGTCACTGCCTAAGTAAAAGGCGGCAGTGACGTCTCGCACGACCCAACAATTATGGACTATGCTCTTGTTGCCAATGGAGATTTTGAGCATACACCTGCTTGGCAGGAGATGTTTGGAATTAGGTGCTTACAGGTCCATTTCCCATTTGTCTATCAGTTTGAATGTGGGAATGGCTGGATCTTTTGGGAGTTGGCAGAACATGGCTTCGCTGATGAAGCTCTTTCCGTTGTTCACGCACACTCATGCGAGAACAGAGTCCTTCCCATCATTTAACTGAACAGGGATGAACAACTGCTCTCCAATTTGCTGAATATCAGCCAGGCTCTGAGCTGATTTCACATCTTTCTGGACTATAGGAGTGGGAGTTTCTGATTGTGGATTAGTAAAGAATTTCAGGGTGTTTCCTTCCAGTGTGGAATACAACCTTAAACTGGAAGGAAGGTTGATTTTCAGAAATAGAGAGGACCCCCCATCACCAGTCTGTTGTCCTACTGCTATTACTGTCACGTCTGGAGTTTGGTTGTTCTGGAAGTGAAATTCTACTTGGTCAGATTTTTGTTCAACCATGTGGCAGGTGCCGTTTAAACTAACATGGTTGACACTCTGTTTTAATTTTATTGGTCGGCTAGTCTAGGTCCAGAGGACCTTGTTCACAAAATCTATTAGGGGTGACAACCTTCTCAGGAGGTCATTCCCTAGTAAACAAGGGGTGCCCTCTGGAGTCACTACTATGACCGGGTGTTTCACCTTGTGTCGCCCAATTTTAATGTCCAAGTCTGCAGTCCCCTCAACGGGAATTTCCTTCCCGTCAAAATTCTGCAGTTGTCCAGGAAGAGAGGTGAGAGGAATTCGGTAATTCTCCCCCCTTCCTGCATTTAGTTCCTCAAAGGCCCTTTTGGACAGAAGGGTAGCTTGGGATCCAGTGTCCACCAGTGCCAAAATTGTACCCTGCCCCTGTACTTGTACCGGGGCATAGTATCTTCCCTCCTTCTCCTCAAGGGGGCACAGATAATGCATATTTTTGGACAACTGGTGGGCTAACTTTCTGGTTTTGGACATTGCTAGCGAAGAGATTTGGGCAGAATTCTGTGGAGAGCCTTGGGAATCTGAAAGAAAGAGTTGGCAACTGGAGATCAGAGCCATTGTGGGTTCCCCTGGTTCCGGTTCTGGGCCGCCTCCCCCTTTTTGGAGGCAGTCACCAGGATGGGTTTGAACCAGGGGATTTTGGTATTGTCGGTTCTGGGATGAGATGATGGGCGGCGGTAGCTCAGTCTCCACATCTCCCCAGTCAGAATTGGCATCCCTTGGGACCCATTTTTCCTTGGGAGGAGTTCCCCCATCTCTAAAGGAGAAGATCCTTTCCCCAGGATCCTCTGAGGATCCCTCTCCCTCAAATTGGAAGACCTGTACCTCCTCCACAAAGTGGGTCTGTTTGGGTCCTTTGTTTCTCCTACCCCCCCCCCTCTGCTCCTTGGGAGGCAGGCTTTCAGGGGTAGGAGATTTTGTTTTCGGTTCCTGGTTTTCCAGGGGCTGTTTACAAGTTGGGAAGGAAGCTTCCTCCAAGGTTTTACACCCCCCTTCCCCTTGTGCCTCCTCCTGGGAACCGGTGTGTTATCGGGGTGCTGCCCCCGTCATTGTTCTGGAGCACCAGGTCCAGAGTTTGGGGTATTCTGCGGTGGCATGCTCATCTGAGGGTTCTGTTGAGCCCTCAGTATGTGACCCAGATCTCGTGCCATATTTTGGACCTGGCGCTCAAGTTGTGAAACCCACTCAGGCTGATACAGGGCTCTATTTTCTCCCCTGGGCTGATCCCGGGAAGGGTAGCTATCCCTTCTCTGGTAGTACCCCTGGTTGGGAAGATGTTGGTACCCCTCCACCCTTGGCCTCCCCTCTCCCGGATTAGGTTGTCTGGGCTCAGGGAATTGGGGAAAGAAGGATGGATGATTTTGGGGCTGGAAATTGGGTGGATACCTGGGGAAAAAGTTCTGCCCAGGATTTGGAGAATTTCTGCCCTCCTGTGGGAAGTTGGGAGGGAAGTTCCCTGGGTTAGGTGCTTGGCTGGATCCCCCCCTTGGGCTGGAGGAGTCCACACATAACCCAGGATTGGTTGGTTTCCCTTGTAGCGGGGACTTACATAGTGAGGGGAGCGGGGGACCCCATTTGTGGGACTACCTCCTTGACTCCCTGTCTGTGACTGGCCCGAGGGCCTTCTGGGCTGTGAATTATTTGGTGCAGGCAGGTTTTTAGGCCCCCCATCTCCAAATCTAAAACGGGGGCAACATTTACCTCTGCCACCTTGGCAGCAGCCGGGGTGCTGTTGGTTTTGGGGTTTTTCGGCGCGTTATTTTTATTTTCGATAGGCTTCTGCACCTCATAGATCCGAGTAGCCTGTTCAATGACCCATTCTAAAGATCTTTTCTCATGAAAATCTCTCACTAGCTGGGTCATTATGTATTTGGGTAAGGCATGGAAAAACGTATTGATAAATTCTCTGCTATCCGTGCGCACCCTTCTGGTGGTCTGCGCAAAAGCACGTTTTAATTCTTGCACAAACTCTTGTGGGGCCTGATCCTCCCCACATTGCAAATTGTAGGCTGCCTTGCGAGCCTCTTGAGGATTTCTGTGAACAGAAAAATGTTTCAAGATGGCCGCCTTATAGGTGGACCATCTTAAATGATTTTGGTCCTCCAGCCCCGCAAAGAACCTGGAGTATTCTGGGGAGAATGTCCATTTGACGTACTGGATGCAGCTACTGCTGTCCTTCAAATGGAAAGTCTCCATCATTTGCTCATAGAGCTCCAAGTGTTCCCAAACGGAATACTCAGCGTTTTTATGATAAGGCGTGATGACACTCCTTATTGCCTTTATTTGCTTCAATGGGTCCTTAAGCAAGGCCCTTTTTGCCTTATTGGCCTTTTTGGTTCGGGTAACCCTGGTCCATTCATCCTCTGACTCAGGCACTGCTCCCAGAGGTTCCTGTCTGATCTTCCAGGTTTTCCCGGATTCTGCGAGCCTGGGAATGGCTGGCAGAATGTGGGGACCTGGTCTCCTGTGTCCTGCGCCGTTCAGAGGAGTCTTCAGATTCCTCCTTGCTGCCAGGATTTGATGGGTACCCCCGCACCCACTGACCTAACTGGGCAGAAGTTTTCAGGATGCCCTTAATGGGCCTACTCTCCTGGGGTTCCCCACTAAATTGCACTGTGCTTGGGTGCCCATACCCGGATGCCCGCCCATCCATTCCTGGGAGGTACTGGCCTATGAGCCCCATACTTCTAGCTGGATAGTAATCTGCTATCCCCGTGGCCCTGGGCTCATGTGCGCGAGGGGACATGGGGGTGGCAGAGTCCAGGGACTGGGAGAGATGAAGGCCTCTGGTACTAGGGCTCCTGAGGTTATGCTCAGGAGTTTCTCTTTCCCAGCGAACCTCATCTCTATCCGCCCCTGCTTCCTGTTGAAATGCAAGAGCCTGCGCTTTCAGTTCCTCAGTTAAGGCCTTACTCGACTCTATCAGTCTCTCCTGCATCACTACCTGTTGCTGGAGCCTATCATTGTGCTGACAGAGAGCCTCATTTTCTCTCTGTGCCTCCTGATTGGTCCTGGAGTACTGGGCCAGTCTCTGCTGCAGGAGGGTTACCTCCTGAGCTGTGTCCCTATTGGCCTGCTCCTTTCTTGCCAGAGCATCCTCCACCCTCCTGGTGTGCTCTAACAAGTTCTGGTGTTCTTTTTGGAGGTCACCCAGTCCCTGGAGGGCCAGGTGATTTTCTTCCATTTTCCTTTTTAAGTGGCAGACTTCCTGGCCTAAGGTGTCCCTTTCCTGACTAAGAGCCTGCATCTGTGCCGCCCGGTCGTCCCTTTGCCTTTGGAAGGCATCAGCTTTCTGGTGCTCCTGATCAAACTCTGCCTGGGTATCCAGGTCTTTCAGAATCAATTTATTGCTTTCCTCTTTCTCTCTGTCTAATCGAATTTGCAGGGTGGCTACCTGTTCTGTGCATGCCCTGTTGAAGTCCAGTTGTTGCTCCAGCTTTTTCTGGCTCTGCAGAAGGGAGTCCAAACCTTCTTGGTACTCCTTCTGCAAGGCCAGAAATCTGGTATTCTGGTCAGCCTTCTCCTGTTGCAGTCTATCCATGTCCTCTTTTATTTTAATGATATACTGCCTATTATCATTTTTTGACTCCTGGCTCCTCTGCAGCCTCTGCTCAGAAGAGACCAGGTCAGATTGGGCCTTTTCCAACGCCAGCTGTTGCCTATTTGCCAGATCTTGGCCTTCAGCACATTTGTCCTGCATGGCTCCCATATATAGATACAAATATGCTGCTATCCTGGCAATCTTATTATGTTCATCTTTGGCTTTAGGGGCCATATATAGTTCACTCAGGGCCACATGTAGGGGACCCTGATCTCCCCATATATCTGACCCTGTTTCAGTGACCTGTTGCGCGATTGCCTGCAACCAGACCGTTTGGTCCTGATGAGTCCACTCACCTCTCACAAATAGCTTATGTAAGAAGTGCTCTCTGGCTATTTTGATGTCTACCAGTGTCGTCATTCTGGAATTTGAGTTCCTTCCTGACTTACAGAAGTTCGTATTTTATTTTTGCAAAACAGACTGTTTCCTTAGAGTGTTCCTTTGAGGAGTGCTTTACAGCGTAACACAGCGTGGTGATCCGACCGGATATGTGTATCTGGTCAGCTGGCACACTGTATTAATCTGCACAAATGGTAAATCTAACCCAGAATATCCCGGACGAGCCCCCACTTTGTAAGAAGATTCAATTCAACACTACAGCTAAGTCAATGCCTAGTCTGGGATACTGAATGGAAACCCTTATTGATATATCTTTATGTCCAGTTCATGAGTTCTGGATGACTACCCCTATATAACACCCCTCTCTTAGAATCCCCCTGACCCCACTGAGCCAAGAAGTAGTTCTGTTTTGCAAGTTTAAAAGGTTTATTTGAGAAATAAGACAAAATATAGATACCACGCTTTTATAATAAATTAATAATCGGTATCGCCCTTATAAATATAATGTTAATCAACAATGGGTAATCTGACACTAGCACACTTCTTTATAATCAATGAGGAGTTAGTATAGGATGGATCAAGTAGCAAAAATACTTTTATGATTTCAAGGCAAAAGCAATGAGGAATAAAAGGCAGTACAGAAATACTTGAGATGATTTTAGCAAAAGATAATATAATCACTTTTTCTCTGGCAATTCACCCCCCTCCCCTATGCAATGTAAGAAATGGAAGGAGATGGAAAGAGGAGCACACAGTTCTCAGGAATGCAATCAAAGACAATACGAAATTCAATTCCCACCCCAGAAAGCTTAGAGAAAACAGGTATGAGTTTTAAAACACAGGCCCAAGTGCTTTGAATGTGGTGGCAAGGAAGTGAAAAATATGCCGAAAATGGTTTTAATTCCCTTTAGGAAGTTCAGGAGGAGTGAGAGATACTTGGGATGAGTTCAGGCTCACTTTAGCAATGATTCAGAGATGGTGATTAAGAGGCAAACAAATTTTTAGCAAGGAAAGAAATGACTGCTGATGGTTACACGTGGCTGGATTTTTAACCAAATCGCAAATCGCAGTAAAATTTGCGAGTGTGTGAATCGTGATTACGGCAAAAGTATAAGGAGTAGCAAGTCGGTTCTAGATTCGTTGGAAAGCTGAGATTCTAAGCTTTCAGAGGAATTTCATTCCTAGCCCAAACGGTTCCAGAGATATGGACGATTAAATAAAGGTAGATTTTTGGATTTAAAGTAAATCAAATTGACAAGTGACAGCTATGCAGCTGCAGAATTGACAGGTGACAGTTGTGCAGCTTTACAAATGACAGATGACACGATTTCTAGGAGGCTGTTCTACTTAGGTTAAAATAGTTTGGATTAGATTATTTTAACTAAGAGATTGGTTCTGCACAGTTCTGCTAGGTACTCACAATATAAATTTGAAATAGGCCTCGCCACGGATCTGGTCTCGGCACTTCACAGTGATCTGGGTCAGATCTTTGGTTCTGCTCACAGCGGTCTGGGTCACTCTGGATCTCTGGTCTGGTCTGTCCGGATACAGCGGTCTCTGCACGGCTCCTGGATCTCTGCACTGGTCCTGGCAAAAGTTCTTGGCAAGGGATTCAAGCAGCTCGCCCGGCTGTGAATAGCTTGCAATGATTTGAGGCCTGCTGCAGAGAACTCAGCTTGTGGTTTTAGGCCTCTGATTTAGGTTCTAAAGTATAAGTTCTAGGTTCTGGAGTATGTAGCTGGAGTCAGTCTGGAACTGGTATCTTCTGGATGTTGTGTGGTCCGGCAAAACGCTCTGCAGCAACTGGATTTGAATGTCTCTACCTGTCCCAGCAGTCTCTTTTTATGTGTTTTGAAAATGGGTGTGTGCCTGGGCCTAGCTAAGCCTGCCCCTCTCTACTTGCCATTGGCCCAATTCTCCCCTCTCCCATGATTGGGGGAAGGAAATGTTAGTCAGAGTGATGCTGTCGGTTTTATGGGTCAGAGGATCCTCCCCTGGTCAGTTTGCCCACAAATCTATATTTGATTCAAATACATCCTTCCCAGATATACAATTTGTTGAAATTACATGTGCACATTATATATTCCTTATGGTCCATGCTTGTCCGCCTCTGATCTTCCTGGGGGCTTACATTAAAAAATGACAACATTTTGCGCTTTTTAACTGGTTTTGCAATATCGGACATTTACACACACAGTGTCAGATTTTTAACATGCAGACATTTGGAGTGAGACCCTATTTTCCGCTAGCACCCCCCCAGAATACACCACAGGGTCCTAACGCATCTCAAAATGTTCACAGAAAAATCACAAAAATAATGATATTACTTATATAAATCTGACAAGTCCGCACTTTGAGTTATCTATCTTTTAAAAATTATGCCCTGGCCCAGATGGGTGTGGTTTAGGTTCCAAAGCACATGGGGGAAGCTTCTGCCTGTCCCCGCCTCCAGCTCGGGTGGCTCCCAGAGGCACTTCTCCTCCCACTTCTCCCAAGAGGAAGCCACTTTTACGACGCCCCCAATATAACATTTGCCTGAGTCCAGGACAGGCCTTTGTTCACCTCCCTGTAGTCCCCAGCTGCTCCACCCCTAATCTAATCAGAGAGGTGACAACTCCTTTTGGCAAGGGGAAGAGTGGCTGAGCAGGTTTTAACTCCTGTGGGGGTAGATGTCAGGCAGAATTCAGTTTCATTAAGCCAGGTTTCAGATAAAATGTCACTTTTTGTCCCCCAGTTTAAGTCAATACAATTTTTACATATACAGCTAGAATGCTGATTCTAAGCTCAAAACTATGACATTTTAACAGTTACAAACTATGTGACACTCAAAAGTAGGCCACTCAGTTAATTTAAACATTTCGATTTTGGCGGTTTTAATCCAGTTTCAGTTAGGCTGCTGACATGCATAGCTCAGCCAGTTTTGTTATGAACATTGTTTTGGGGTCTTCATCTTCCCAGATTTTGTATGCAAACATACTTCATTCTGCCAGATGTCCGCTGGTGTTCAGTGAGATTTTTGGATGTGTTGCAATGTTTGAAAATAGGCATTTTGAGCTGGCATTCAGAGAAACCAAAGGTAATTTTAAAGCGTTTTTGAGCTAACAGGCGCTGCTGTTTTACCTTTGGCACCCATTCCACTCATGGCACCCTGGCCCATCATGCTCGCACTGGTGGGTGGCAGGTTAGGCAGCCATTTTGGTGTACGCCCAAACTGCGTGGTTCTCCTGGATTCTGGCGCACATGTGGGCTTTTTGGCCATCTTGGATTTTTTAAGCCCACAGCACCAAATGTTGCAGCGTGATAGCTCAAACGTGGGTCAGGACACCCAACAAGGCCCCCCCACGCGACTGCACTTTGAATTTGAGTCGATGGGGAGTCGGGTGCACAGAAGGTTTTGACCCACCCACTGGTATGTCCGCATAATCTTCTTCCAATTCTGAAAATGGCACAGTTCAGCATCTTTTCCTCCATCCGGTACTGATCGATCGGTTCTCCTCGCTGGTCCTGATGGGAATATTGGGCGGTACCCCGGGCCCCTTGGGTCTCTGCTCCCGGTCTCTGGATCGTCCTCCTTGGCCAGTCTCCAGGTTTTCTTTCTCCTAGGACGACAAAGGAAAAGCGGCAATACCTATTCATGGACATTTCTCCCCCACCATTGATATAGTGGGGTGGCATATATATTTTAGAACTCAACAGATATGAACATGCACATTTTTTTAAATTAAGCGACAGGAACACATAAACTTGAGAAACACAGAATTTGATAGGCTGTATGTAGGATATTCTAGGGTTGGAATTGAATTACTCTGAAGAGGTACCCTCTGGAATTACAGAGGACTCCTCCAGTTGCTGCAAAGTGTGCCTGGGATGGCAACACTTCAACTGGTTTATGTGGACCCACTTGTCTTCCCCCTCTGCCAAACCACCTTTGGGGATGCAGATCTTGTAGGCCACAGGGGAGATCTTGTCTATAATCTCAAAGGGTCCCTTCCATTTAGGCAAAAATTTGCACTGTCTTGCCTGGTTTCTTTGGAAGTTGTATAAATAGACCCGGTCCCCCACCTGATATTCCTTCCTGGAAGTTTTCAGGTCATACTGGGTCTTCATACTCTCGGCTGATCTTTCTAGATTCCGCTGAGCATAGGCAAAAGCATGGTGAAGGTGTTTCCTTAAATTCTCCACATACTCATGAGTTGTGGAGGCATTTATCAACGTTTGCTCTTGGGTTCTGTAGAGCAAATGCTGGGGAAGCACCATCTTGCGTCCAGTCATCAACTCAAATGGTGACATTTTGGTTGTAGATGAAAGGGTAGATCTGATGGCCATTAGGACCAGAGGTAATCGGATATCCAAACTTGGCCCAGAATCTGCCACAAACTTCTTTAATATGCTCACAATGGTTCGGTTGTATCTCTCCACTGCTCCGAAGAAGCTGGCCTGTAAGCAATGTGTAGCTTCCTTTTAACCCCCAGTATCTCCCACATCTTTGTCATTACTTCACTGGTGAAGTGGCTACCCCTGTCTGACTCAATCCTTTGAGGTAGACCAAAACGGGAAAAGATGTGGTTAATCATCAGGGCAGCTGCTGTTTCTGCCTTGCAGTTTGTGGCTGGGAGACATTCCACCCACTTGGTAAACAGGCATGTAACGGTCAACATGTACTTGTTTCCTCTAGACGAGCGAATCACAGGGCCTACAAAGTCGATTTGCAAATCTGACCATGGCAGTGTCATCCCCCTCTTTTGGAGAGGCGCACGGTGTGTAAGGGATGATGGCTGAAATTGTGCACACACAAGACACCCCTTCAAGTATTGGTCGAGGTCCTGCCCCATGTGTGGCCAGTATGCAACCTATCTTAAGATTTCCAGTGTTGTGTGAAACCCCCTATGACCGGCGGTGGCCGCATCATGGGCGTGACTTAACATCAGGCTTCGGAATGAGGTAGGAACCACCCACTGATCATGGCCAGCTCGGGATTTCCTTACCAACAAACCGTCTCGGATTCGGAACATTTTTGGACATTTCATCAACACTCTTAGGTCCTCTTTCCCAATGTAATCGGTATCCTTCAGGGGAAAGTTCTCAGGGTCCTCAAGGTGTTGGTAAAACTTACCAATAATTGGATCCCCCTTCTGAGCTGTAATCAAATCAGCATCAGGGGTCTCCTTGCTCCATTGGGCAGTTGAAAGATCATTGTGAGCATTTGTCTGGGACCTAGTGATAGCAGTGACCTGGATTTCCCCCAACAGGGACTCTATTTCGATTAGATCCCCTTGGATGGCCCCGGTTTTGGCCAGCTGATCAGCTAAGTCATTTCCAGTTTTGTCTGGTGCCTCTACTTTGGAATGACCCTTGATCTTTTTCCAATAGATGGTCATCCCATTCGATGTGACCAGATCATCAATGCTTTGGATTAACTTCCCATGTTTCAAGGGTTTGTTATTAGCACATAACATGCCTCTGGTTTTCCAATTAACCAGGTGCTCCACGAACCCGTTCCGTACATAATCCGAATCTGTGATTATGACCAGTTTGTGGAGTTGATGCTGGACAGCAATGAGGATGGCCTGATGCACAGCCATCAATTCTGCCACCTGACTACTTTGGGGACCAATTTTGTATCCAGCGGAGAGTTCTGGGAACTCCTTCACCCATGCATTCCCTACGCCAGCCACCAGTTCTTTCTCCCCGTCGTTGTCAACATGGTAAGAGCATCCATCCACATAGACAGTGGGCCTTCCCTCACACTTGTCTTCTTCAAAGACTTTGTGTGGGGAATTAAGGTATGCCTCCATGTTGTCCTTGATTTTTAGACTTTCGTCCTCGAGACAGTTTTCTCTGGCACAATCATGCAAGTCAGCCAGACCTTGCGCGAGGGGACTCTTCTTGTTTTGGCCATATCTGACCTCCACAGGAAAGCCTTGCATTGACAGAATCCAGGAAGTAATTCGGGAATTACTCACATTTCCGGCCCGGATTCTGTCACTTTGGAGATATTGCAGAGGCTGGTGTGGAGTCTCCACTATGATGTGTTCCCCCTGGATAAACGGGCGGTAATTCTTCAATGCCCACACCGTTGCCAGGACTGCCTTCTCACAATCGTTGAATTTTTCCTCCACAGAGGATAAAGTTTTGCTCGCATAGGAGATTACTTTATTGACTTTGTCATGCTTTTGGTATAATACTGCCGTCAAGCACGTATTAGAGAACCCCGTCTCCAGGAAGATCTCCTTGTTTCTGACAGGGTAAGCTAGGCAAGGCGCTTGTGAGAGGCTTCTTTTGAGTTGTCTTACTGCCTCGGATTGTTCTGGACCCCATTCCCACTTGACCCCCCCTTTCAGGAGATGAATCAGGGGTCTTGTGATCCCTGCGTAGCCCTTAATGAACTTTCTGCTGTAATTAGTCAGTCCAAGGAGGCTCCTTAGTTCCCGCAGAGTTGTGGGGTCTTTCAGTTTCTGGAGTGCTTCCACTTTCTTTTCTTGGGACAGAGACCCTGAGGAGTAATCTCATGCCCCAAGAAATTAACACGGGTTCTACACCACTGTGCTTTCTGAAAGGAAAGTTTTGCTCCGGCGGCCCTCAACTGTGTCAGAACATAACGGATCTCCGCTATGTGTTCCTCCACAGATGAACTTTTGATGAGGACATCGTCTACATAAAACAGGTTACCCCTCGCACCCAGGTCGGGCATGGCCTTATGTAGGAAAATGTTGAATTAATTAACTAATGGCAAAGCGATTGAGAATGTCACTGCCTAAGTAAAAGGCGGCAGTGACGTCTCGCACGACCCAACAATTATGGACTCTGCTCTTGTTGCCAATTGAGATTTTGAGCATACACCTGCTTGGCAGGAGATGTTTGGAATTAGGTGCTTCCAGGTCCATTTCCCATTTGTCTATCAGTTTGAATATGGGAATGGCTGGATCTTTTGGGAGTTGGCGGAACATGGCTTCGCTGATGAAGCTCTTACCGTTGTTCACGCACACTCGAGCGAGAACAGAGTCCTTCCCATCATTTAACTGAACAAGGATGAACAACTGCTCTCCAATTTGCTGAATATCAGCCAGGCTCTGAGCTGATTTCACATCTTTCTGGACTATAGGAGTGGGAGTTTCTGATTGTGGATTAGTAAAGAATTTCAGGGTGTTTCCTTCCAGTGTGGAATACCACCTTAAACTGGAAGGAAGGTTGATTTTCAGAAATAGAGAGGACCCCCATCACCAGTCTGTTGTCCTACTGCTATTACTGTCACGTCTGGAGTTTGGTTGTTCTGGAAGTGAAATTCTACTTGGTCAGATTTTTGTTCAACCATGTGGCAGGTGCCGTTTAAACTAACATGGTTGAAACTCTGTTTTAATTTTATTGGTCGGCTAGTCTGGGTCCAGAGGACCTTGTTCACACAATCTATTAGGGGTGACAACCTTCTCAGGAGGTCATTCCCTAGTAAACAAGGGGTGCCCTCTGGAGTCACTACTATGACCGGGTGTTTCACCTTGTGTCGCCCAATTTTAATGTCCAAGTCTGCAGTCCCCTCAACGGGAATTTCCTTCCCGTCAAAGTTCTGCAGTTGTCCAGGAAGAGAGGTGAGAGGAATTCGGTAATTCTCCCCCCTTCCTGCATTTAATTCCTCAAAGGCCCTTTTGGACAGAAGGGTAGCTTGGGATCCAGTGTCCACCAGTGCCAAAATTGTACCCTGCCCCTGTACTTGTACCGGGGCATAGTATCTTCCCTCCTTCTCCTCAAGGGGGCACAGATAATGCACATTTTTGGACAACTGGTGGGCTAACTTTCTGGTTTTGGACATTGCTAGCGAAGAGATTTGGGCAGAATTCTGTGGAGAGCCTTGGGAATCTGAAAGAAAAAGTTGGCAACTGGAGATCAGAGCCATTGTGGGTTCCCCTGGTTCCGGTTCTGGGCCACCCCCCCTTTTTGGAGGCAGTCACCAGGATGGGTTTGAACCAGGGGATTTTGGTATTGTCGGTTCTGGGATGAGATGATGGGCGGCGGTAGCTCAGTCTCCACATCTCCCCAGTCTGAATTGGCATCCCTTGGGACCCATTTTTCCTTGGGAGGAGTTCCCCCATCTCTAAAGGAGAAGATCCTTTCCCCAGGATCCTCTGAGGATCCCTCTCCCTCAAATTGGAAGACCTGTACCTCCTCCACAAAGTGGGTCTGTTTGGGTCCTTTGTTTCTCCTACCCCCCCTCTGCTCCTTGGGAGGCAGGCTTTCAGGGGTAGGAGATTTTGTTTCCGGTTCCTGGTTTTCCAGGGGCTGTTTACAAGTTGGGAAGGAAGCTTCCTCCAAGGCTTTACACCCCCCTTCCCCTTGTGCCTCCTCCCTGGGAACCGGTGTGTTATCGGGGTGCTGCCCCCGTCATTGTTCTGGAGCACCAGGTCCAGAGTTTGGGGCATTCTGCGGTGGCATGCTCATCTGAGGGTTCTGTTGAGCCCTCAGTATGTGACCCAGATCTCGTGCCATATTTTGGACCTGGTGCTCAAGTTGTGAAACCCGCTCAGGCTGATACAGGGCTCTATTTTCTCCCCTGGGCTGATCCCGGAAGGGTAGCTATCCCTTCTCTGGTAGTACCCCTGGTTGGTAAGATTTTGGTACCCCTCCACCCTTGGCCTCCCCTCTCCCGGATTAGGTTGTCTGGGCTCAGGGAATTGGGGAAAGAAGGATGGATGATTTTGGGGCTGGAAATTGGGTGGATACCTGGGGAAAAAGTTCTGCCCAGGATTTGGAGAATTTCTGCCCTCCTGTGGGAAGTTGGGAGGGAAGTTCCCTGGGTTAGGTGCTTGGCTGGATCCCCCCCTTGGGCTGGAGGAGTCCATACATAACCCAGGATTGGTCGGTTTCCCTTGTAGCGGGGACTTACATAGTCAGAGGAGCGGGGGACCCCATTTGTGGGACTACCTCCTCGACTCCCTGTCTGTGACTGGCCCGAGGGCCTTCTGGGCTGTGAATTATTTGGTGCAGGCAGGTTTTTAGGCCCCCCCATCTCCAAATCTAAAACGGGGGCAACATTTACCTCTGCCACCTTGGCAGCAGCCGGGGTGCTGTTGGTTTTGGGGTTTTTCGGCGCGTTATTTTTATTTTCGATAGGCTTCTGCACCTCATAGATCCGAGTAGCCTGTTCAATGACCCAGTCTAAAGATCTTTTCTCATGAAAATCTCTCACGAGCTGGGTCATTATGTATTTGGGTAAGGCATGGAAAAACGTATTGATAAATTCTCTGCTATCCGTGCGCACCCTTCTGGTGGTCTGCGCAAAAGCACGTTTTAATTCTTGCACAAACTCTTGTGGGGCCTGATCCTCCCCACATTGCAAATTGTAGGCTGCCTTGCGAGCCTCTTGAGGATTTCTGTGAACAGAAAAATGTTTCAAGATGGCCGCCTTATAGGTGGACCATCTTAAATGATTTTGGTCCTCCAGCCCCGCAAAGAAACTGGAGTATTCTGGGGAGAATGTCCATTTGATGTACTGGATGCAGCTACTGCTGTCCTTCAAATGGAAAGTCTCCATCATTTGCTCATAGAGCTCCAAGTGTTCCCAAACGGAATACTTGGCGTTTTTATGATAAGGCGTGATGACACTCCTTACTGCCTTTATTTGCTTCAATGGGTCCTTAAGCAAGGCCCTTTTTGCCTTATTGGCCTTTTTGGTTCGGGTAACCCTGGTCCATTCATCCTCTGACTCAGAGGCACTGCTCCCAGAGGTTCCTGTCTGATCTTCCAGGTTTTCCCAGATTCTGCGAGCCTGGGAATGGCTGGCAGAATGTGGGGACCTGGTCTCCTGTGTCCTGCGCCGTTCAGAGGAGTCTTCAGATTCCTCCTTGCTGCCAGGATTTGATGGGTACCCCCCCCCCCCATTGACCTAACTGGGCAGAAGCTTTCAGGATGCCCTCCTGGGGTTCCACACTAAATTGCACTGTGCTTGGGTGCCCATACCCGGATGCCCGCCCATCCATTCCTGGGAGGTACTGGCCTATGAGCCCCATACCTCTAGCGGGATAGTAATCTGCCATCCCCGTGGCCCTGGGCTCATGTGCGCAAGGGGACATGGGGGTGGCAGAGTCCAGGGACTGGGAGAGATGAAGGCCTCTGGTACTAGGGCTCCTGAGGTTATGCTCAGGAGTTTCTCTTTCCCAGCGAACCTCATCTCTATCCGCCCCTGCTTCCTGTTGCAATGCAAGAGCCTGCGCTTTCAATTCCTCAGTTAAGGCCTTACTCGACTCTATCAGTCTCTCCTGCATCGCTACCTGTTGCTGGAGCCTATCATTGTGCTGACAGAGAGCCTCATTTTCTCTCTGTGCCTCCTGATTGGTCCTGGAGTACTGGGCCAGTCTCTGCTGCAGGAGGGTTACCTCCTGAGCTGTGTCCCTATTGGCCTGCTCCTTTCTTGCCAGAGCATCCTCTACCCTCCTGGTGTGCTCTAACAAGTTCTGGTGTTCTTTTTGGAGGTCATCCAGTCCCTGGAGGGCTAGGTGATTTTCTTCCATTTTCCTTTTTAAGTGGCAGACTTCCTGGCCTAAGGTGTCCCTTTCCTGACTAGAGCCTGCATCTGTGCCGCCAGGTCGTCCCTTTGCCTTAGGAAGGCATCAGCTTTCTGGTGCTCCTGATCAAACTCTGCCTGGGTATCCAGGTCTTTCAGAATCAATTTATTGCTTTCCTCTTTCTCTCTGTCTAATCGAATTTGCAGGGTGGCTACCTGTTCTGTGCATGCCCTGTTGAAGTCCAGTTGTTGCTCCAGCTTTTTCTGGCTCTGCAGAAGGGAGTCCAAACCTTCTTGGTACTCCTTCTGCAAGGCCAGAAATCTGGTATCCTGGTCAGCCTTCTCCTGTTGCAGTCTATCCATGTCCTCTTTTATTTTAATGATTTACTGCCTACTATCATTTTCTGACTCCTGGCTCCTCTGCAGCCTCTGCTCAGAAGAGACCAGGTCAGATTGGGCCTTTTCTAACGCCAGCTGTTGCCTATTTGCCAGATCTTGGCCTTCAGCACATTTGTCCTGCATGGCTCCCATATATAGATACAAATATGCTGCTATCCTGGTAATCTTATTATGTTCATCTTTGGCTTTAGGGGCCATATATAGTTCACTCAGGGCCACATGTAGGGGACCCTGATCTCCCCATGTATCTGACCCTGTTTCAGTGACCTGTTGCGCGATTGCCTGTAACCAGACCGTTTGGTCCTGATGAGTCCACTCACCTCTCACAAATAGCTTATGTAAGAAGTGCTCTCTGCCTATTTTGATGTCTACCAGTGTCGTCATTCTGGAATTTGAGTTCCTTCCTGACTTACAGAAGTTCTTATTTTATTTTTGCAAAACAGACCGTTTCCTTAGAGTGTTCCTTTGAGGAGTGCTTTACAGCGTAACACAGCGTGGTGATCCGACCGGATATGTGTATCTGGTCAGCTGGCACACTGTATTAATCTGCACAAATGGTAAATCTAACCCAGAATATCCCGGACGAGCCCCCACTTTGTAAGAAGATTCAATTCAACACTACAGCTAAGTCAATGCCTAGTCTGGGATACTGAATGGAAACCCTTATTGATATATCTTTATGTCCAGTTCATGAGTTCTGGATGACTACCCCTATATAACACCCCTCTCTTAGAATCCTCCTGACCCCACTGAGCCAAGAAGTAGTTCTGTTTTGCAAGTTTAAAAGGTTTATTTGAGAAATAAGACAAAATATAGTTACCACGCTTTTATAATAAATTAATAATCAATATCGCCCTTATAAATATAATGTTAATCAACAATGGGTAATCTGACACTAGCACACTTCTTTATAATCAATGAGGAGTTAGTATAGGATGGATCAAGTAGCAAAAATACTTTTATGATTTCAAGGCAAAAGCAATGAGGAATAAAAGGCAGTACAGAAATACTTGAGATGATTTTAGCAAAAGATAATATAATCACTTTTTCTCTGGCAATTCACCCCCCTCCCCTATGCAATGTAAGAAATGGAAGGAGATGGAAAGAGGAGCACACAGTTCTCAGGAATGCAATCAAAGACAATACGAAATTCAATTCCCACCCCAGCAAGCTTAGAGAAAACAGGTATGAGTTTTATAAAACAGGCCCAAGTGCTTTGAATGTGGTGGCAAGGAAGTGAAAAATATGCCGAAAATGGTTTTAATTCCCTTTAGGAAGTTCAGGAGGAGTGAGAGATACTTGGGATGAGTTCAGGCTCACTTTAGCAATGATTCAGAGATGGTGATTAAGAGGCAAACAAATTTTTAGCAAGGAAAGAAATGACTGCTGATGGTTACAGGTGGCTGGATTTTTAACCAAATCGCAAATCGCAGTAAAATTTGCGAGTGTGTGAATCGTGATTACGGCAAAAGTATAAGGAGTAGCAAGTCGGTTCTAGATTCGTTGGAAAGCTGAGATTCTAAGCTTTCAGAGGAATTTCGTTCCTAGCCCAAACGGTTCCAGAGATATGGACGATTAAATAAAGGTAGATTTTTGGATTTAAAGTAAATCAAATTGACAAGTGACAGCTATGCAGCTGCAGAATTGACAGGTGACAGTTGTGCAGCTTTACAAATGACAGATGACACGTTTTCTAGGAGGCTGTTCTACTTAGGTTAAAATAGTTTGGATTAGATTATTTTAACTAAGAGATTGGTTCTGCACAGTTCTGCTAGGTACTCACAATATAAATTTGAAATAGGCCTCGCCACGGATCTGGTCTCGGCACTTCACAGTGATCTGGGTCAGATCTTTGGTTCTGCTCACAGCGGTCTGGGTCACTCTGGATCTCTGGTCTGGTCTGTCCGGATACAGCGGTCTCTGCACGGCTCCTGGATCTCTGCACTGGTCCTGGCAAAAGTTCTTGGCAAGGGATTCAAGCAGCTCGCCCAGCTGTGAATAGCTTGCAATGATTTGAGGCCTGCTGCAGAGAACTCAGCTTGTGGTTTTAGGCCTCTGATTTAGGTTCTAAAGTATAAGTTCTAGGTTCTGGAGTATGTAGCTGGAGTCAGTCTGGAACTGGTATCTTCTGGATGTTGTGTGGTCCGGCAAAACGCTCTGCAGCAACTGGATTTGAATGTCTCTACCTGTCCCAGCAGTCTCTTTTTATGTGTTTTGAAAATGGGTGTGTGCCTGGGCCTAGCTAAGCCTGCCCCTCTCTACTTGTCATTGGCCCAATTCTCCCCTCTCCCATGATTGGGGGAAGGAAATGTGAGTCAGAGTGATGCTGTCGGTTTTATGGGTCAGAGGATCCTCCCCTGGTCAGTTTGCCCACAAATCTATATTTGATTCAAATACATCCTTCCCAGATATACAATTTGTTGAAATTACATGTGCACATTATATATTCCTTATGGTCCATGCTTGTCCGCCTCTGATCTTCCTGGGGGCTTACATTCAAAAATGACAACATTTTGCGCTTTTTAACTGGTTTTGCAATATCGGACATTTACACACACAGTGTCAGATTTTTAACATGCAGACAATTGGAGTGAGACCCTATTTTCCGCTAGCACCCCCCCAGAATACACCACAGGGTCCTAACGCATCTCAAAATGTTCACAGAAAAATCACAAAAATAATGATATTACTTATATAAATCTGACAAGTCCGCACTTTGAGTTATCTATCTTTTAAAAATGATGCCCTGGCCCAGATGGGTGTGGTTTAGGTTCCAAAGCACATGGGGGAAGCTTCTGCCTGTCCCCGCCTCCAGCTCGGGTGGCTCCCAGAGGCACTTCTCCTCCCACTTCTCCCAAGAGGAAGCCACTTTTACGACGCCCCCAATATAACATTTGCCTGAGTCCAGGACAGGCCTTTGTTCACCTCCCTGTAGTCCCCAGCTGCTCCACCCCTAATCTAATCAGAGAGGTGACAACTCCTTTTGGCAAGGGGAAGAGTGGCTGAGCAGGTTTTAACTCCTGTGGGGGTAGATGTCAGGCAGAATTCAGTTTCATTAAGCCAGGTTTCAGATAAAATGTCACTTTTTGTCCCCCAGTTTAAGTCAATACAATTTTTACATATACAGCTAGAATGCTGATTCTAAGCTCAAAACTATGACATTTTAACAGTTACAAACTATGTGACACTCAAAAGTAGGCCACTCAGTTAATTTAAACATTTCGATTTTGGCGGTTTTAATCCAGTTTCAGTTAGGCTGCTGACATGCATAGCTCAGCCAGTTTTGTTATGAACATTGTTTTGGGGTCTTCATCTTCCCAGATTTTGTATGCACACATACTTCATTCTGCCAGATGTCCGCTGGTGTTCAGTGAGATTTTTGGATGTGTTGCAATGTTTGAAAATAGGCATTTTGAGCTGGCATTCAGAGAAACCAAAGGTAATTTTAAAGTGTTTTTGAGCTAACAGGCGCTGCTGTTTTACCTTTGGCACCCATTCCACTCATGGCACCCTGGCCCATCATGCTCGCACTGGTGGGTGGCAAGTTAGGCAGCCATTTTGGTGTACGCCCAAACTGCGTGGTTCTCCTGGATTCTGGCGCACATGTGGGCTTTTTGGCCATCTTGGATTTTTTAAGCCCACAGCACCAAATGTTGCAGCGTGATAGCTCAAACGTGGGCCAGGACACCCAACAAGGCCCCCCCACGCGACTGCACTTTGAATTTGAGTCGATGGGGAGTCGGGTGCACAGAAGGTTTTGACCCACGCACTGGTATGTCCGCATAATCTTCTTCCAATTCTGCAAATGGCACAGTTCAGCATCTTTTCCTCCATCCGGTACTGATCGATCGGTTCTCCTCGCTGGTCCTGATGGGAATATTGGGCGGTACCCCGGGCCTCTTGGGTCTCTGCTCCCGGTCTCCGGATCGTCCTCCTTGGCCAGTCTCCAGGTTTTCTTTCTCCTAGGACGACAAAGGAAAAGCGGCAATACCTATTCATGGACATTTCTCCCCCACCATTGATATAGTGGGGTGGCATATATATTTTAGAACTCAACAGATATGAACATGCACATTTTTTTAAATTAAGCGACAGGAACACATAAACTTGAGAAACACAGAATTTGATAGGCTATATGTAGGATATTTTAGGGTTGGAATTGAATTACTCTGAAGAGGTACCCTCTGGAATTACAGAGGACTCCTCCAGTTGCTGCAAAGTGTGCCTGGGATGGCAACACTTCAACTGGTTTATGTGGACCCACTTGTCTTCCCCCTCTGCCAAACCGCCTTTGGGGATGCAGATCTTGTAGGCCACAGGGGAGATCTTGTCTATAATCTCAAAGGGTCCCTTCCATTTAGGCAAAAATTTGCACTGTCTTGCCTGGTTTCTTTGGAAGTTGTATAAATAGACCCGGTCCCCCACCTGATATTCCTTCCTGGAAGTTTTCAGGTCATACTTGGTCTTCATACTCTCGGCTGATCTTTCTAGATTCCGCTGAGCATAGGCAAAAGCATGGTGAAGGTGTT
Source organism: Ambystoma mexicanum (assembly GCF_040938575.1). Lineage (NCBI taxonomy): Eukaryota > Metazoa > Chordata > Amphibia > Caudata > Ambystomatidae > Ambystoma > Ambystoma mexicanum. Next base: position 881,016,436 of record NC_090930.1, read on the forward strand.
TCCTTAAATTCTCCACATACTCATGAGTTGTGGAGGCATTTATCAACGTTTGCTCTTGGGTTCTGTAGAGCAAATGCTGGGGAAGCACCATCTTGCGTCCAGTCATCAACTGAAATGGTGACATTTTGGTTGCAGATGAAAGGGTAGATCTGATGGCCATTAGGACCAGAGGTAATCGGATATCCAAACTTGGCCCAGAATCTGCCACAAACTTCTTTAATATGCTCACAATGGTTCGGTTGTATCTCTCCACTGCTCCAGAAGAAGCTGGCCTGTAAGCAATGTGTAGCTTCCTTTTAACCCCCAGTATCTCCCACATCTTTGTCATTACTTCACTGGTGAAGTGGCTACCCCTGTCTGACTCAATCCTTTGAGGTAGACCAAAACGGGAAAAGATGTGGTTAATCATCAGGGCAGCTGCTGTTTCTGCCTTGCAGTTTGGGGCTGGGAGACATTCCACCCACTTGGTAAACAGGCATGTAACGGTCAACATGTACTTGTTTCCTCTAGACGAGCGAATCACAGGGCCTACAAAGTCGATTTGCAAATCTGACCATGGCAGTGTCATCCCCCTCTTTTGGAGAGGCGCACGGTGTGTGAGGGATGATGGCTGAAATTGTGCACACACAAGACACCCCTTCAAGTATTGGTCGAGGTCCTGCCCCATGTGTGGCCAGTATGCAACCTCTCTTAAGATTTCCAGTGTTGTGTGAAACCCCCTATGACCGGCGGTGGCCGCATCATGGGCGTGACTTAACATCAGGCTTCGGAATGAGGTAGGAACCACCCACTGATCATGGCCAGCTCGGGATTTCCTTACCAACAAACCGTCTCGGATTCGGAACATTTTTGGACATTTCATCAACACTCTTAGGTCCTCTTTCCCAATGTAATCGGTATCCGTCAGGGGAAAGTTCTCAGGGTCCTCAAGGTGTTGGTAAAACTTACCAATAATTGGATCCCCCTTCTGAGCTGTAATCAAATCAGCATCAGGGGTCTCCTTGCTCCATTGGGCAGTTGAAATATCATTGTGAGCATTTGTCTGGGACCTAGTGATAGCAGTGACCTGGATTTCCCCCAACAGGGACTCTATTTCGATTGGATCCCCTTGGATGGCCCCGGTTTTGGCCAGCTGATCAGCTAAATCATTTCCAGTTTTGTCTGGTCCCTCTACTTTGGAATGACCCTTGATCTTTTTCCAATAGATGGTCATCCCATTCGATGTGACCAGATCATCAATGTTTTGGATTAACTTCCCATGTTTCAAGGGTTTGTTATTAGCACATAACATGCCTCTGGTTTTCCAATTAACCAGGTGCTCCACGAACCCGTTCCGTACATAATCCGAATCTGTGATTATGACCAGTTTGTGGAGTTGATGCTGGACAGCAGTGAGGATAGCCTGATGCACAGCCATCAATTCTGCCACCTGACTACTTTGGGGACCAATTTTGTATCCAGCGGAGAGTTCTGGGAACTCCTTCACCCATGCATTCCCTACGCCAGCCACCAGTTCTTTCTCCCCGTCGTTGTCAACATGGTAAGAGCATCCATCCACATAGACAGTGGGCCTTCCCTCACACTTGTCTTATTCAAAGACTTTGTGTGGGGAATTAAGGTATGCCTCCATGTTGTCCTTGATTTTTAGACTTTCGTCCTCGAGACAGTTTTCTCTGGCACAATCATGCAAGTCAGCCAGACCTTGCGCGAGGGGACTCTTCTTGTTTTGGCCATATCTGACCTCCACAGGAAAGCCTTGCATTGACAGAATCCAGGAAGTAATTCGGGAATTACTCACATTTCCGGCCCGGATTCTGTCACTTTGGAGATATTGCAGAGGCTGGTGTGGAGTCTCCACTATGATGTTTTCCCCCTGGATAAACGGGCGGTAATTCTTCAATGCCCACACCGTTGCCAGGACTGCCTTCTCACAATCGTTGAATTTTTCCTCCACAGAGGATAAAGTTTTGCTCGCATAGGAGATTACTTTATTGACTTTGTCATGCTTTTGGTATAATACTGCCGTCAAGCACGTATTAGAGAACCCCGTCTCCAGGAAGAACTCCTTGTTTCTGACAGGGTAAGCTAGGCAAGGCGCTTGTGAGAGGCTTCTTTTGAGTTGTCTTACTGCCTCGGATTGTTCTGGACCCCATTCCCACTTGACCCCCCCTTTCAGGAGATGAATCAGGGGTCTTGTGATCCCTGCGTAGCCCTCAATGAACTTTCTGCTGTAATTAGTCAGTCCAAGGAGGCTCCTTAGTTCCCGCAGAGTTGTGGGGTCTTTCAGTTTCTGGAGTGCTTCCACTTTCTTTTCTTGGGACAGAGACCCTGAGGAGTAATCTCATGCCCCAAGAAATTAACACGGGTTCTACACCACTGTGCTTTCTGAAAGGAAAGTTTTGCTCCGGCGGCCCTCAACTGTGTCAGAACATAACGGATCTCCGCTATGTGTTCCTCCACAGATGAACTTTTGATGAGGACATCGTCTACATAAAACAGGTTACCCCTCGCACCCAGGTCGGGCATGGCCTTATGTAGGAAAATGTTGAATTAATTAACTAATGGCAAAGCGATTGAGAATGTCACTGCCTAAGTAAAAGGCAGCAGTGACGTCTCGCACGACCCAACAATTATGGACTATGCTCTTGTTGCCAATGGAGATTTTGAGCATACACCTGCTTGGCAGGAGATGTTTGGAATTAGGTGCTTCCAGGTCCATTTCCCATTTGTCTATCAGTTTGAATGTGGGAATGGCTGGATCTTTTGGGAGTTGGCGGAACATGGCTTCGCTGATGAAGCTCTTACCGTTGTTCACGCACACTCGAGCGAGAACAGAGTCCTTCCCATCATTTAACTGAACAGGGATGAACAACTGCTCTCCAATTTGCTGAATATCAGCCAGGCTCTGAGCTGATTTCACATCTTTCTGGACTATAGGAGTGGGAGTTTCTGATTGTGGATTAGTAAAGAATTTCAGGGTGTTTCCTTCCAGTGTGGAATACCACCTTAAACTGGAAGGAAGGTTGATTTTCAGAAATAGAGAGGACCCCCATCACCAGTCTGTTGTCCTACTGCTATTACTGTCAAGTCTGGAGTTTGGTTGTTCTGGAAGTGAAATTCTACTTGGTTAGATTTTTGTTCAACCATGTGGCAGGTGCCGTTTAAACTAACATGGTTGACACTCTGTTTTAATTTTATTGGTCGGCTAGTCTGGGTCCAGAGGACCTTGTTCACACAATCTATTAGGGGTGACAACCTTCTCAGGAGGTCATTCCCTAGTAAACAAGGGGTGCCCTCTGGAGTCACTACTATGACCGGGTGTTTCACCTTGTGTCGCCCAATTTTAATGTCCAAGTCTGCAGTCCCCTCAACGGGAATTTCCTTCCCGTCAAAGTTCTGCAGTTGTCCAGGAAGAGAGGTGAGAGGAATTCGGTAATTCTCCCCCCTTCCTGCATTTAATTCCTCAAAGGCCCTTTTGGACAGAAGGGTAGCTTAGGTTCCAGTGTCCACCAGTGCCAAAATTGTACCCTGCCCCTGTACTTGTACCGGGGCATAGTATCTTCCCTCCTTCTCCTCAAGGGGGCACAGATAATGCACATTTTTGGACAACTGGTGGGCTAACTTTCTGGTTTTGGACATTGCTAGCGAAGAGATTTGGGCAGAATTCTGTGGAGAGCCTTGGGAATCTGAAAGAAAAAGTTGGCAACTGGAGATCAGAGCCATTGTGGGTTCCCCTGGTTCCGGTTCTGGGCCACCCCCCCTTTTTGGAGGCAGTCACCAGGATGGGTTTGAACCAGGGGATTTTGGTATTGTCGGTTCTGGGATGAGATGATGGGCGGCGGTAGCTCAGTCTCCACATCTCCCCAGTCTGAATTGGCATCCCTTGGGACCCATTTTTCCTTGGGAGGAGTTCCCCCATCTCTAAAGGAGAAGATCCTTTCCCCAGGATCCTCTGAGGATCCCTCTCCCTCAAATTGGAAGACCTGTACCTCCTCCACAAAGTGGGTCTGTTTGGGTCCTTTGTTTCTCCTACCCCCCCTCTGCTCCTTGGGAGGCAGGCTTTCAGGGGTAGGAGATTTTGTTTCCGGTTCCTGGTTTTCCAGGGGCTGTTTACAAGTTGGGAAGGAAGCTTCCTCCAAGGCTTTACACCCCCCTTCCCCTTGTGCCTCCTCCCTGGGAACCGGTGTGTTATCGGGGTGCTGCCCCCGTCATTGTTCTGGAGCACCAGGTCCAGAGTTTGGGGCATTCTGCGGTGGCATGCTCATCTGAGGGTTCTGTTGAGCCCTCAGTATGTGACCCAGATCTCGTGCCATATTTTGGACCTGGTGCTCAAGTTGTGAAATCCGCTCAGGCTGATACAGGGCTCTATTTTCTCCCCTGGGCTGATCCCGGAAGGGTAGCTATCCCTTCTCTGGTAGTACCCCTGGTTGGTAAGATTTTGGTACCCCTCCACCCTTGGCCTCCCCTCTCCCGGATTAGGTTGTCTGGGCTCAGGGAATTGGGGAAAGAAGGATGGATGATTTTGGGGCTGGAAATTGGGTGGATACCTGGGGAAAAAGTTCTGCCCAGGATTTGGAGAATTTCTGCCCTCCTGTGGGAAGTTGGGAGGGAAGTTCCCTGGGTTAGGTGCTTGGCTGGATCCCCCCCTTGGGCTGGAGGAGTCCATACATAACCCAGGATTGGTCGGTTTCCCTTGTAGCGGGGACTTACATAGTCAGGGGAGCCGGGGACCCCATTTGTGGGACTACCTCCTCGACTCCCTGTCTGTGACTGGCCCGAGGGCCTTCTGGGCTGTGAATTATTTGGTGCAGGCAGGTTTTTAGGCCCCCCCATCTCCAAATCTAAAACGGGGGCAACATTTACCTCTGCCACCTTGGCAGCAGCCGGGGTGCTGTTGGTTTTGGGGTTTTTCGGCGCGTTATTTTTATTTTCGATAGGCTTCTGCACCTCATAGATCCGAGTAGCCTGTTCAATGACCCAGTCTAAAGATCTTTTCTCATGAAAATCTCTCACGAGCTGGGTCATTATGTATTTGGGTAAGGCATGGAAAAACGTATTGATAAATTCTCTGCTATCCGTGCGCACCCTTCTGGTGGTCTGCGCAAAAGCACGTTTTAATTCTTGCACAAACTCTTGTGGGGCCTGATCCTCCCCACATTGCAAATTGTAGGCTGCCTTGCGAGCCTCTTGAGGATTTCTGTGAACAGAAAAATGTTTCAAGATGGCCGCCTTATAGGTGGACCATCTTAAATGATTTTGGTCCTCCAGCCCCGCAAAGAAACTGGAGTATTCTGGGGAGAATGTCCATTTGACGTACTGGATGCAGCTACTGCTGTCCTTCAAATGGAAAGTCTCCATCATTTGCTCATAGAGCTCCAAGTGTTCCCAAACGGAATACTTGGCGTTTTTATGATAAGGCGTGATGACACTCCTTATTGCCTTTATTTGCTTCAATGGGTCCTTAAGCAAGGCCCTTTTTGCCTTATTGGCCTTTTTGGTTCGGGTAACCCTGGTCCATTCATCCTCTGACTCAGAGGCACTGCTCCCAGAGGTTCCTGTCTGATCTTCCAGGTTTTCCCAGATTCTGCGAGCCTGGGAATGGCTGGCAGAATGTGGGGACCTGGTCTCCTGTGTCCTGCGCCGTTCAGAGGAGTCTTCAGATTCCTCCTTGCTGCCAGGATTTGATGGGTACCCCCCCCCCATTGACCTAACTGGGCAGAAGTTTTCAGGATGCCCTTAGTGGCCCTACTCTCCTGGGGTTCCCCACTAAATTGCACTGTGCTTGGGTGCCCATACCCGGATGCCCGCCCATCCATTCCTGGGAGGTACTGGCCTATGAGCCCCATACTTCTAGCTGGATAGTAATCTGCCATCCCCGTGGCCCTGGGCTCATGTGCGCAAGGGGACATGGGGGTGGCAGAGTCCAGGGACTGGGAGAGTTGAAGGCCTCTGGTACTAGGGCTCCTGAGGTTATGCTCAGGAGTTTCTCTTTCCCAGCGAACCTCATCTCTATCCGCCCCTGCTTCCTGTTGCAATGCAAGAGCCTGCGCTTTCAATTCCTCAGTTAAGGCCTTACTCGACTCTATCAGTCTCTCCTGCATCGCTACCTGTTGCTGGAGCCTATCATTGTGCTGACAGAGAGCCTCATTTTCTCTCTGTGCCACCTGATTGGTCCGGGAGTACTGGGCCAGTCTCTGCTGCAGGAGGGTTACCTCCTGAGCTGTGTCCCTATTGGCCTGCTCCTTTCTTGCCAGAGCATCCTCTACCCTCCTGGTGTGCTCTAACAAGTTCTGGTGTTCTTTTTGGAGGTCATCCAGTCCCTGGAGGGCCAGGTGATTTTCTTCCATTTTTTCTTTTTAAGTGGCAGACTTCCTGGCCTAAGGTGTCCCTTTCCTGACTAGAGCCTGCATCTGTGCCGCCAGGTCGTCCCTTTGCCTTAGGAAGGCATCAGCTTTCTGGTGCTCCTGATCAAACTCTGCCTGGGTATCCAGGTCTTTCAGAATCAATTTATTGCTTTCCTCTTTCTCTCTGTCTAATCGAATTTGCAGGGTGGCTACCTGTTCTGTGCATGCCCTGTTGAAGTCCAGTTGTTGCTCCAGCATTTTCTGGCTCTGCAGAAGGGAGTCCAAACCTTCTTGGTACTCCTTCTGCAAGGCCAGAAATCTGGTATCCTGGTCAGCCTTCTCCTGTTGCAGTCTATCCATGTCCTCTTTTATTTTAATGATATACTGCCTGCTATCATTTTCTGACTCCTGGCTCCTCTGCAGCCTCTGCTCAGAAGAGACCAGGTCAGATTGAGCCTTTTCTAACGCCAGCTGTTGCCTATTTGCCAGATCTTGGCCTTCAGCACATTTGTCCTGCATGGCTCCCATATATAGATACAAATATGCTGCTATCCTGGTAATCTTATTATGTTCATCTTTGGCTTTAGGGGCCATATATAGTTCACTCAGGGCCACATGTAGGGGACCCTGATCTCCCCATTTATCTGACCCTGTTTCAGTGACCTGTTGCGCGATTGCCTGTCACCAGACCGTTTGGTCCTGATGAGTCCACTCACCTCTCACAAATAGCTTATGTAAGAAGTGCTCTCTGCCTATTTTGATGTCTACCAGTGTCGTCATTCTGGAATTTGAGTTCCTTCCTGACTTACAGAAGTTCGTATTTTATTTTTGCAAAACAGACCGTTTCCTTAGAGTGTTCCTTTGAGGAGTGCTTTACAGCGTAACACAGCGTGGTGATCCGACCGGATATGTGTATCTGGTCAGCTGGCACACTGTATTAATCTGCACAAATGGTAAATCTAACCCAGAATATCCTGGACGAGCCCCCACTTTGTAAGAAGATTCAATTCAACACTACAGCTAAGTCAATGCCTAGTCTGGGATACTGAATGGAAACCCTTATTGATATATCTTTATGTCCAGTTCATGAGTTCTGGATGACTACACCTATATAACACCCCTCTCTTAGAATCCCCCTGACCCCACTGAGCCAAGAAGTAGTTCTGTTTTGCAAGTTTAAAAGGTTTATTTGAGAAATAAGACAAAATATAGATACCACGCTTTTATAATAAATTAATAATCGATATCGCCCTCATAAATATAATGTTAATCAACAATGGGTAATCTGACACTAGCACACTTCTTTATAATCAATGAGGAGTTAGTATAGGATGGATCAAGTAGCAAAAATACTTTTATGATTTCAAGGGAAAAGCAATGAGGAATAAAAGGCAGTACAGAAATACTTGAGATGATTTTAGCAAAAGATAATATAATCACTTTTTCTCTGGCAATTCACCCCCCTCCCCTATGCAATGTAAGAAATGGAAGGAGATGGAAAGAGGAGCACACAGTTCTCAGGAATGCAATCAAAGACAATACGAAATTCAATTCTCACCCCAGCAAGCTTAGAGAAAACAGGTATGAGTTTTAAAACACAGGCCCAAGTGCTTTGAATGTGGTGGCAAGGAAGTGAAAAATATGCCGAAAATGGTTTAAATTCCCTTTAGGAAGTTCAGGGTGAATGAGAGATACTTGGGATGAGTTCAGGCTCACTTTAGCAATGATTCAGAGATGGTGATTAAGAGGCAAACAAATTTTTAGCAAGGAAAGAAATGACTGCTGATGGTTACACGTGGCTGGATTTTTAACCAAATCGCAAATCGTGGTAAAATTTGTGAGTGCGTGAATCGTGATTACGGAAAAAGTATAAGGAGTAGCAAGTCGGTTCTGGATTCGTTGGAAAGCTGAGATTGTAAGCTTTCAGAGGAATTTCGTTCCTAGCCCAAACGGTTCCAGAGATACGGACGATTAAATAAAGGTAGATTTTTGGATTTAAAGTAAATCAAATTGACAAGTGACAGCTATGCAGCTGCAGAATTGACAGTTGACAGTTGTGCAGCTTTACAAATGACAGATGACACGATTTCTAGGAGGCTGTTCTACTTAGGTTAAAATAGTTTGGATTAGATTATTTTAACTAAGAGATTGGTTCTGCACAGTTCTGCTAGGTACTCACAATATAAATTTGAAATAGGCCTCGCCACGGATCTGGTCAGGTTTTGGACTGGACTCCGGTTCTGGTCTCAGCACTTCACAGTGATCTGGGTCAGATCTCTGGTTCTGCTCACAGCGGTCTGGGTCACTCTGGATCTCTGGTCTGGTCTGTCCGGATACAGCGGTCTCTGCACGGCTCCTGGATCTCTGCACTGGTCCTGGCAAAAGTTCTTGGCAAGGGATTCAAGCAGCTCGCCCGGCTGTGAGTAGCTTGCAATGATTTGAGGCCTGCTGCAGAGAACTCAGCTTGTGGTTTTAGGCCTCTGATTTAGGTTCTAAAGTATAAGTTCTAGGTTCTGGAGTATGTAGCTGGAGTCAGTCTGGAACTGGTATCTTCTGGATGTTGTGTGGTCCGGCAAAACGCTCCGCAGCAACTGGATTTGAATGTCTCTACCTGTCCCAGCAGTCTCTTTTTATGTGTTTTGAAAATGGGTGTGTGCCTGGGCCTAGCTAAGCCTGCCCCTCTCTACTTGTCATTGGCCCAATTCTCCCCTCTCCCATGATTGGGGGAAGGAAATGTGAGTCAGAGTGATGCTGTAGGTTTTATGGGTCAGAGGATCCTCCCCTGGTCAGTTTGCTCACAAATCTATATTTGATTCAAATACATCCTTCCCAGATGTACAATTTGTTGAAATTACATGTGCACATTATATATTCCTTATGGTCCATGCTTGTCCGCCTCTGATCTTCCTGGGGACTTGCATTCAAAAATGACAACATTTTGCGCTTTTTAACTGGTTTTGCAATATCGGACATTTACACAAACAGTGTCAGATTTTTAACATGCAGACATTTGGAGTGAGACCCTATTTTCCGCTAGCACCCCCCCCAGAATACACCACAGGGTCCTAACGCATCTCAAAATGTTCACAGAAAAATCACAAAAATAATGATATTTCTTATATAATTCTGACAAGTCCGCACTTTGAGTTATCTATCTTTTTAAAATTATGCCCTGGCCCAGATGGGTGTGGTTTAGGTTCCAAAGCACATGGGGGAAGCTTCTGCCTGTCCCCGCCTCCAGCTCGGGTGGCTCTCAGAGGCACTTCTCCTCCCACTTCTCCCAAGAGGAAGCCACTTTTACGACGCCCCCAATATAACATTTGCCTGAGTTCAGGACAGGCCTTTGTTCACCTCCCTGTAGTCCCCAGCTGCTCCACCCCTAATCTAATCAGAGGATGACAACTCCTTTTGGCAAGGGGAAGAGTGGCTGAGCAGGTTTTAACTCCTGTGGGGGTAGATGTCAGGCAGAATTCAGTTTCATTAAGCCAGGTTTCAGATAAAATGTCACTTTTTGTCCCCCAGTTTAAGTCAATACAATTTTTACATATGCAGCTAGAATGCTGATTATAAGTTCAAAACTATGACATTTTAACAGTTACAAACTATGTGACACTCAAAAGTAGGCCACTCAGTTAATTTAAACATTTTGATTTTGGTGGTTTTAATCCAGTTTCAGTTAGGCTGCTGACATGCATAGCTCAGCCAGTTTTGTTATGAACATTGATTTGGGCTCTTCAACTTCCCAGATTTTGTATGCACACATACTTCATTCTGCCAGATGTCTGCTGGTGTTCAGTGAGATTTTTGGATGTGTTGCAATGTTTGAAAATAGGCATTTTGAGCTGGCATTCAGAGAAACCAAAGGTAATTTTAAAGCGTTTTTGAGCTAACAGGCGCTGCTGTTTTACCTTTGGCACCCATTCCACTCATGGCACCCTGGCCCATCATGCTCGCACTGGTGGGTGGCAAGTTAGGCAGCCATTTTGGTGTACGCCCAAACTGCGTGGTTCTCCTGGAATCTGGCGCACATGTGGGCTTTTTGGCCATCTTGGATTTTTTAAGCCCACAGCACCAAATGTTGCAGCGTGATAGCTCAAACGTGGGTCAGGACACCCAACACATCAATCAGGAGGAGGAAGTATTCTCCTGATTTCATCGGTCTGTAAAAGTCCACGGTCACCCTTTCCCAGGGGCGATATGGTATTTGTGTATGTTGTAGAGGAGCGGGAGGTTCCGCTGGCGACGTGCACTGGCATGCATGACAGTTCTTTATCCATTTGTCCACTGCCGAGTCCAGGAATGGGAACCAGATGTGGCATCCTAGTTGCTTTTCCGTGTTCTCTGCTCCTCAGTGACCTTGTGTGTGGTGCGGACGACATGTGCTCTCAGGGCGGCTGGGATGATGATGCGGCAGCCTCTGAGCAGTATGTTGTGGTCTTTCACGGCCAGCTCGTTATGTACTCTAGCCAGTCTTTCGATGTCCTCTTTACACACCCCCGGGTGAGCCAACATTGCACGTTGGTGGTCTCTCCACTTGTTGGTCGACGTGAGGCTGCTGGCGAGTGAGGTCATGGGGTCCGCTGCTGAAGCCGCAGTGACCATATCCATCGATAGAGCAGGTGGTAGTGAGTTCGCCACCTCGTAGTAGATGTATGCAACATCACCTCCTTGGGTCAGTGGGGGCCCCACCGGATGTCACAACAGGTAGTCAGCAGGGATCAGGTCACCTCCAGGTCAGTGTATGATGTCGTAATCATATTCCTGAAGGCGAATGCCCCATCACTTTATTCTACGGGGCATTTTCGTATGTGGATTGCCGAATAGCGAGAGCAATGCCTGGTGGTCCGTTATCAAGGTGAATGTTTTTCCGATTAGGAAATTGTGAAAATGTTCACAGGCCCAGACTGCTGCCCGGCTTTCCTTCTCGCCTTGCGAGTAGGCTGCCTCTGGGGGCAACAGTGCTCTGCTTGGGTATGCCACAACGTGTCTGGGGTTGACATCCGTGCCACTCGTCTGTGCTAGAATGGCTCCCAGGCCAACAGGACTGGCATCCACTATCACTTCCATGTGCCAGGACGGGTTGAAATAGGCTAGACAGTGGGCTTCCATGAGCGCTTGTTTGATTGCACGTTGGCACGTTGGGGACCAGTCAAACGTCGCATCTTTCTGTAGGAGTTTCCTGAGTGGTTCCGTGAGCGAGGCATAATGAGGTATGTACCTGGCGCAGTATCCGGCCATTCCAAGGAAAGAGCGGATGTCAGCCGCTTGTTGTGGTTCTTCCAGCTTGGTAATGGTGTCCACTTTCTCGGGGTCAGGCATCATCCCCTCGCTCCAGAAGATGTGGCCAAAAAAATTGAGCTTTGACTTCCTGAAACAACATTTTTCGATATTAAGTGTGAGGTCAGCGGCTTGCACTGCTTCACATGTGACAAGGAGAGTGGCGTCATGGGTCTCTTTTGATGAGCCGAAGATGAGGATGTCGTCGCTGTAGTTTAAAGCTTCCTGGATTGGTCTGATGATCTGTCCCACTGCCTCCAGAAAGATTTCAGCTGCGGACAAGATGCCAAAGTTCAGTCTCTGGTTTCTGAACAAGCCGTCGTGCGTCGCAAAAGTCATTATCACTCTGGAGTCAGGGTGTAGTTCCAGCTGGTGGTAACCCTGTATCAGATCGAGTTTGGAGAACATGCAAGCGTTGTTCAGCTGCACTATCATGCCCTTGATGCATGAGCTGGGGTGTCTCTCGCGCTGAATGGCGGTGTTAGCCACTCTCATGTCGACGCATAGGCGTAGTCTGCCACCGTCTTTGAATACGATGACGAGGCGAGAAACCCATGGTGTTGGCCCCGTTGTGGGCACAATTATGCCATCGTAGTTGCTCAAGTTCTCTGGAGACTGCTTCTTGGAGGTGGAATCCGACCCTCCTTGTGTGTTGTGGTACGGGTCTCACTGTAGGGTCTATGTGCAGTTTGATCGGGGGACCTTTGAGTTTGCCTAGACCAGTGTACAGCTGCGGACATTTTTGCACAATGTCTGCTTTGGTAATGAGGTTTTGGGATTGCCCATGGAGGATAGCCCCAATCTGCTCCTTTGAGTCCTGCCAGATCGTGGTTGAAGTGATGGTGTCATCCGCTGTCACATGGATGTCGATCAACCCCAGGCGCGAGCCGGTGTAGTAGCTGAGGAGGCACGCTTTTTTTGCTGAGGGATTGAATAACATGGATGGTGGTGTCCACTTGTCGGCCATTGAGGAGTAGGCGGCACGTAAAGTGTCCAATGGTCTGTAGAGTCGTGGCTGCCCCCCACTGGAAGATTCTGGACTGTGATGGTTCGAACGCCGGTGGGTTTGCGATTCTCAAGTAGTCCTGCTCACCCATGATGTTTACGGTGGTGCCCGAGTCCACCATCAAGTGAAACAGATTGTTGCCCATTTTGATTGGTATTTTCGGGGTTTCTCTTGCTTCTTCACTGTCGAGCACGAGGTTGACGTACTTGTCTTGATTGTGTGGGTCATAGTACATGGTGCCTGGAGCTGTTGTGGGGTCATGGTAGTACATGTCCTCTACGTATCCTTCTGGTGGGTTGTCATATTCATCCATGAGGTATTGTGGTTGTTCTGCATAGTCCTGTGTTTGTGGGTATTCCTGACAGTGGTATTCATCGACGGCACTCACGTATCGCCGTTGGTTCGGTTGATAATACCTTTGTGGTCCATATTGGGGAAATGGCAGGTGGAAGGGCGTCCTGATGGGTGCTTGCGGCCATATAGTGGGGAATGGTTTCCCTTCTCTGCACACTGATTGGAAGTGTCCTTCTCTTCCACAGTTCATACACCTTTGTGATAACGCTGGGCAGGACCCTCAGTGTGGAAATGCCATGCCGCAGCGGTAACATTGTCTCTGTTGTTGTGGTATTTGCAGGGCTTGTGGCCTGTATGGGTGTGTTCCTTTGTCGCCTTGGCGAGGTGGGGGTGGCTGAATGGCTGCTATGAGTTCAGTGGTATCTTGTTTTGGGTTACTGGCACCTGTCATGGACGCGGCCTGGGCATCTACTCTCTCAAAGATACTGTCACGACTGCTGGTCGCTGGCGGCTGTGGAAGAGATGGAAGCTGGGCCGCCATTAGATTGCGCCGTCACGTTTTCCCTCTGATGGCACCAGCGTTCTAGTCTTTCTCAACATGGCCGCCCCCTACGTGTATTTACTTCTCCACGCTAGGCGGCTCGGCGCGTTGCAACTTCGGATCTCCCTCTGTTGCTCTCGCTCCTCCATTTGTTTTCTCCTTGGCGGTGCTCCGCCCGCGCTGTCCTATTTTCTCCTGCCCTGGCCCCTTTCTCCCTGGCTTGCCTCTCTCTTCCTGCTTCCCCAGTTTTCCTTCCTCTGTTGGTTTCCGGACTGTTCCGGTATTTTTTCTTCTATCATTTCCCGCGCGGTCCTTCCCCCTTCCCTTGCTGGTTTCGCCATTGCTTCATCTCTGTCTACGGAGCTTGCCTCTCATTGTTCTCCCTCATACTCACCTTGCATT